>NC_083794.1:11808900-12284898 GCF_015708825.2 Lethenteron reissneri
ATATTAATTTTCACAATGCCACTTGATGTTGATTAAAATATGACAGCAAATAAGAGCATTTTAATTGTTTCCATATTACATATTTCAAAGTTCACGTGGTCCTTTTTATTGCTATTCCACCATATACACTCTTTCGACTTCTCGCATTTCTGCCATTATGTCCTTGGTTGTGGAGAGAAGCAATTAGTGGCAAAGGTCAAATCGTTAGTGGGACGCAGGCACAAGCTAATAACATTGGTCTGATTTGCTGCGCGGTTAGTGGAGAAGCTTTTCTAGTGTGCAGGCGGTGCAGCTGCAACCGGGGCCCACCGGCCGGGCGGGGGTCCCAGGCGCCGGGCTAGGAATAAGGGGAGTAATTGGAGAGGGGGCCCAATTTAATTCCTTGCGCCAGGGTCCATAACCACGCAACGCCGCTACGTATTAGGACCTGTAAGTAACGTTTGGCAACACACGGGGGCACTGAGCATCGATGGAAAGTGACCGAGTTGAACCGACACCACGCAGGCTCGCTTTTCCTCTGTGTGCATCTGGTAACTTTAACTGTAATTGCTTTCAATTGGGGCCTCTATGCGCAATGTACAAAAATTACCTCATCGGTGCACAGACCCCAAAAAGCATGCCCTCTTTAAAAGGATTTTGATTACTTTTCGTGTATTTGTCTTAGACATGGTTACAACATGAGTGTTACACTCACTGAATGGTTGTGCATTGTATTCATGGGCATATGTGTGGGTGACCAATTTCATCCGCACATTAAGTCATTAATATCAATAACAATATATACACGGATGCCACGGTGTAATGGTTAGGCACACTGGACTTGCAATCCAGACGTCTCCCGGTTTCATTCAATCCCATCGCGTGGCAGTCGAAACAATGGGGCAGAATTCTTAAAACCCACCCCCCACTTCCCCTGCCTCTGTACACCCAGCAGTATAAATGGGTTCACCACAGTTAGTTGATCTGCAGGTCGTATGTAGTGGGGGGTAAGGTGTGGCTACCTGTTACCTCCTCGAAGATGTCTGGCCTGGATGTTGTGAACTTATTTTTCACCATTCGTAGCCAACTGTGCTCATTGGAGGTGTGGTGGTGCAGGGGGGGGGAGGGGTGAAGGACAACAAATTAAACACAAAACAAAATATACCAGAGAAAAACAATATATTCAACGTGAAAATTAGAAAAAAACCACGTGGAGTCAAAAAATGAACAGCGACGTTCAATCCAGATATGGCACAGCAACCTCCAATGTTTGTTGATTTCAAAGTACAGTAGACAACGTTGTAAGTGAACCATATTTTCTTCATGATTTAATAATAAGCTCATGACCTGAGTGTTTTAGCTTAGCTGAATGAATGTTTACAAATGTTTTCATGGTCATATTTCCTGGGGTTTTCATTGCGCAACTGATATTTGGTATTAACATTGTCAGGGTAAAACTGCAGCCCTGCAAATTCTTCTTTATGCCACTGACGGTGAAAAGACCTCCGCAAGAGGGAGCTCTAAGAGATCCCCTCCCTCGAGGGTGTTTGGCCTACTCATCCATGTTGGCCAGACATCTTGAAAGACGTGGGAATACTCACACTCGACCCCACCACACACTACTTGGCAATTGATTACCATTTTAACCGCTAAATTATTTAATACAACCTTTGGCTATTTTTTTCTATCACCGCGCCAGAAAATAAAACCAGTGTCCTTGGAATTGCAAAGTCCATCGTTCTTACCATCATTACACTGCAGCAGCATCCCATTCACATTGTAAATAAGTATGTAATTTGATCCAGTATATATCTATCTATTCTAGCCTGTTAAAGTACATTACTGATATGGTTTTTTTGCTACGTGATAGCATTCCCTGCCTCCTAATGATCTTTGAGACAAATACCTATCCTCCAATTGTTAAAGCCAGAGAATGCATACTAAAGTCTCCCCGTGGTCTTACACAAGGGTTGTGTTAAAGTGCACAATGAACGGACCGCTTTGAAGTTTGGTTTTATTCCCAGATACAAGTTGCATAGCACAGGCTTCTTGCCTTCTTGCCTGTGCTATGTGCGGCCAGTTAGCTCCTGCTTTTGAATGGAACTTTGCAGTGAATTTATTAGGAGTAAGGGAAAGCACCACACTTGAATCAATGCATTTTAGCATTAAAAAATGTTGTTTCAAGTTAATTTCTTACACTTAAATAGTAATGGACCTTTGAGTGACATGCTTAAGGGGAGAATGTTGTTATAATTCAGATTTTTGCTTGGGCATTGCTAGACATTGAAACAAAATTAGTTTTTAAATCTACTTTGCTCATTTTAGCAGGGAGTCCGTTTGACATTGACTTGGCTTGACTTTTACGGCACATATAACTTTTTTTTATTGTGTCTATTAACGGAATGAAAGTCATGAATAGAGTGTACAGCTTCATGTTGTCAGGTACTCAAGCAAATAAGAATAGCAAAGTACATGGTCTGCAACTAATTAACAAAAAAAACAGTAAAGAAAACAAATCCACGAGTAGCTTTTAAGGCAGTAATGTATAAAAACATATCCGGTTTCGAACTTCTGTTGTCCTAAGCAATGTGCACTTCCATGGGAAATGAATCTAAAACGTGTATAGTACCTATTACTCCCCATTCCCCCTTTAAACAAATAAATATTTGCCACCGTTATATTATGACTCCACTGATCGGATGCTCTGGCCACAAAAGAGAAGAGAGCTTTGGACTTTATAATGTTCCATGATTTAGGTCACATCCACAAGAGTGGAATGCCTGGTCTGCCTGCATGATTGAGTGTGTGACTGCATCCCACGGTGATAAGTGGCTTTTTGTTTAGGAAAACATATGCTGTGCATAAGCTCCAGGTACTAGGATGACACAGCTCGGTACCAGCCTGGCCCATGCCATTATCGGACCATCATGTCAAAGCTTATGATAAAGCCCTTTGTTAATGACACAAGATCCAAAGCACATGTGCTCAGCCAATGAATTAACTGGGTTTTTTTTCTTGGTACAAGTCTCCCATCGCAAATTAATAATTTCAACGGTCATAAATTAGTATTGTCTTTTGGCTCTGCTTACAAGTCTGTATGAAAAAGCTTCATGACAGTTGAATTTGTGGTGTACTTATTTTAATATGAGTGTTTACTTTAGCGTAAGAATGTTTTGATTGGTTTGATTAATGGGTGCGTGCTCTCTAATTGATTTGAAGATACGACAATTTACATTGTGCTTCTAAATTTCCCCTTCAGTGTAGCCAAATGCACGTCTTTCTCTCTGTTAGCATTGTATAACTTCCTCATATTATTTTTGAAGATAAATGTACGAATCATTTAGGGGTTTCCTTCACTAAATAATTTTAGCTTTCTCTTTTTATAGCCAGTTTCCCAGACACTTTTTTTCCCGTGGCTCCCGGCACAGCTGTCGACATCATTTGCCCTCCTATTTTTGATGGATATATTTAGGGGGGGCTTTGTGTGCCACTCTCTTTCTGCAGCTGTTGAAAGTTCTGACACCCGGCTATTCTCATGAAATTCAGCAGTGGACGGTGCATCAACCTTAAGTCAAATCAATTGCATTTCTCCAAACAAAGTCACGGCAATGCACGAGTCTTTGAGCAAAGAGCTAGGAGCAGTCCATAATATAGGTTTTTGGGTTAGATCGCATTATTTATAAATGTGTCCTAACCCTCCACCACCCGACACGGCCAAACAGTAAAAAATGTGTCACGTTTTTCAAAGGACAAATAAATTGACTTCTTTAGCCCACCGGTGTGCTGAAGAGATAATCAACAGCATTTTAAAATTTGAGTAGTCCGACGTTTCGCTGATAATTACAATCAGCTTCATCGGGCAAGAATGGTGAAGCTCTCCTGTTGCTTCCGGTCTTAAATAGAGCAGCAGCATCAGGGCGACGTCATCATTTAATTCAATTCAATCTGGTGCAGTGATTCGAGGCAAAGAGGGGGAGGGTATTGTAATTATATAGATTGGTAATCATTCAATTGTTATTCATTGGTATTTGTTTCCCTTATAAGGAATTGTAATTGTATTTATTTGATAATACGCTTCCAGGCCGCACTAAGCCTGTAGCTGTCAGAGCGATTGAAATTATTTCTGTTTCTTTCAATTTTAATGGATTCTCTACTATTTTTTACTGTTTGGCCGTGTCGGGTGGTGGAGGGTTACGGACACATTTATAAATAACGCGATCTGACCCAACAACCTATATTATGAATAATATTGGTCGCGAAAGCCTACGTGTTAAGCGAGGAGCAGATTCGGGTTTAATTTGTAGGACAGCGCTTACGGTGGCATTTCCTTACTCAATCTCTTTTATTGGCGCTCCATACAAACGAACGTTTTTTCGTGCACATCCAATACATTGAGGATGGTGTAATTTATTCAAGCTTTCATAGCTGCCCAACATTTTATTTAAATAATTTATCTTTTCGATCAAGCGGACAGCCCAACAATTGATTTTGTTGGATTAGGTGGCTATTCATTGTACAGTATGGAAGCCAGTGCAGCTTTGTTTTCTGCAGTTTTATATATTTACATGGTTAACCTTCTGATGTGTTTACGGGTGGTATGGCATTATTGTTTGGCATTCGTGTTCTTGAGGAAGAATGTCAGGTGCTCCATTCGGTGCCTGAACGAACCTCCTGGTAGGTAGGCGAATAACGGCAGACATCGTGCTGATCTGCAACAAGCGGCAGCACTCGAAAACACTCACGTGGTCGTTTCCGTGTGGTTGTCAATGGGACGGGTTACGGCTTTTGACAATAACGGATATGTTTGTTACTCACTTTGACGCGTGTTTGTCGTTCCCCAAGCACAGTTGGTGCAAAAAAGCGTGGGGGCAGAAGTCGAAGCAAAAAGTTAAATTGGCTACGCGCTCACAAGGGGACGTCAACCATTCAATTTGCGCGATTGCAGAGTAGATGAAAATTGTGGCAGAATTTAGAAAATTGAATGTTTTCCAACATCTTTAAAATTGCCGTAATTGACGGCGTTGGCTGCTTTGTAAGCTTTTTCAGAAGGGCCAACTGCAGGCCCCATCATGGCGATCATTATCAGCATTACCGCATGGGACTGGCTGTGAGAAACTAAGGCTCTGTTGTATGTCGATTGAACACATGCCTCAGATTAATTTTTACAATCGTGGCTACTGTTCTGGCAATACAGGTAGCATAGCTCTGCTGTGTGATTTATTCCAACGGAAAATTCATCATCATGCGTCACAAGTAATCATTATCACCACCATCACCCTGGCTATCTATAACGTATTATTATAAAGTACGATTGCCACCTATCCAATGTTATTTTCATTTTTGAGGTAGCTGTCCCGGGAAACGTGTAATTCTTCCTGGCACATTAAAAGTGAAGACAATGCATGCACGTGTTCTCCCCTCTCGACTTTACAACTCCAGAAGGTGTGCAGCGTCGCATGTACATCAGCTCCCCAGACCACTGCAGACCACCAACTCAATCGAACTGCATTGTGCGGCCATAATGTCATTTATGCATCATTGTCAACACCATCGAAGATTTGACAAAATATATCAATCCCAACAGGCGGCAGTGAAACTACGAAACAACTGTAGACCGTCTTCTTGGTTCTTTCGGTAAAGTCATGTAGAATTGAAATAATAAAATAATAAAAATAAAACATAATAAAATAATTCTCACGACGTTTCGGCCACAACGCAAGTAGCCGTCCTCAAGTGGAGAACAGGTCTGTTTATTATTTTATTATTTCAATTCTACGTGACTTTACCGAAAGAACCAAGAAGATGAATCCCTGCAGTCACGAAAGCTTTAAATCGAAATTTAACTGTAGACCGGTTGCGTGATTGCAACCTGCGTACGTGCTTGTGTGGTGATGGGTTTTATCATCATCATTTACGGATTTAACTTCTCCCTTTTTTCAGCGTTGTAAGTTTTTATCCTATCTTGATTTGGATGTATCATTTTAATCTATAATTTGTCCACAGTATTTTGTACATCAGAGGTGGCAACCGTACTTCTAAGTAGTAACCTAGACGGAGGCAGTCTGGAAACTGGGCTCAGACAATTACTTCGAATGCCTCTTTTTGGACACAGGCACTCATGAGAACAACAACAATTAATGTCATGTCGGTGCATTACACGTCTAGGCGTGTTTATTGTCGAACATGCAAACGTACCTTTGAGTTGTGTAGTAAGTATATATAGAGGCTTGACGACAGGATCGGAGGCACACTTATTTATTACACCAACACAGTTATCACAGGTCACTTGGCTACAGGGATTCTCGACAGCTAACCCCTCTAACCTATACCAATTCCTCCACTACGGGACTAGGGGAGGCTATCTGTCCCAGCTTGGTTAAGCTGGGATCCCGGCTCCCTGAGTCACCAGACCAGCTTCGTCTGGGCTCTCGGGGCCACGCCACCGGCTTGCCCTGGTCGGCCCTTATAAGGACAGCGAGCCAGGGGAGCTCTGGGGCCTACACTAGCTGGTCTTCCGTCTTCTCTGGTTAAAGCTGAGTCCCGACCTCGAGCCCTCGAGCTCATCACCTTTTATAGGACTCGCCCCCGAGGGGGGGCCCGTGGGGGATACACATGCGGACGTCGGTGCTAGCGCCACCCTTGTGTACGGCCGTAACCCCGCCCCTTGTGTTTGTTGGCCATCCGTGGCCATGCATAATCACACCTCAACATTCGTAGCCATGCGCAATTACACCTCTACATCACCCCCCCCTGTACAGCTCGCAGCCGTCCCTGGCTGCAAAAAAAAAATCAGAATAAAGGTGCATCCCTCACAAAAACCCCGTGTGTGTGCCTCGCGTAATTTTTAACAAGAACAAGAGAACCTTAACAAGAACAACAACAGGAAGAGAGAGAGAGAGAGAGAAAAAAAATAACCCGACGCACCCCCCCCCGAATAAATACCCCAAAACCAACATATATACACACACTCCGGACGCCACCCCTCCCATTGTCCGCAAGGCCCCCCAACGGCCGACCTCACAATAGTCTGCGCGTTTTGGCGCGCGTTCTCACGGCGGGCCCGTCACAAGGGCCCGTCCTGGCACGCTCAGTGACGGTTGTTGACGGTCCGGGTGCAAGAGAGTCAGGTGTCGCTGCCGAGTGACCCCCGACCCCTCCGGGAGGGGTTGGTGGGTGTGGACCCGTCACTCCTGTTGCACCTGGGGACGGAACAGTTGATGTCGGGTTAGGCGAGTGCAGCGACGTCGGGGAGTCGGCGGAACCCTCACACGTTTGGCCATGCGTGTGTGTGTGCGAACCACGGGGCGGCGCGATGAATGGTTTCAACCTTGAGGGGTGCACATACCACCGGCGCCTCCCCCATTTGACGCGAACACATTGCGGCCGCAAGACCTGTACGACCTCCACTGGCCCCCGCCACGGCCGTACCAATTTTGACGAGGTTGCCAGCGGCACCTGGGGACAGTGCAACCACGCCCTGTCCCCTGGTTTCCATTTGACCACCTGCACCCGCCCCAACCGAAGCCTCTCGTTCGCCTTCTGGTGGAGTTCGGAATTTTGCACGGCCGCTTCCCGCGCCTCAGACAATTGAGCGATGTTAAATTTAACGTGTTCGGACAAATTAGACTTCGCCTGGAGCGCCGAGAGCTTCAGCTGGGTCGCCACAGGGGGGTTAACTTCGCGCCCATACATTAAAAAGAAAGGGGAAAATCCGGTGGCCGCATGGGGAGCCATTCTGTAGGCCTGTAACACACCGGCTATGCGGAGGTCCCAATCCGTCTGGGATACCGACACCTGCTGGGACAGCATGGACGTGATGGTCCGATGCAGCCGTTCCACCATCCTGTCAGTTTGTGGGTGATACGGAGAGGTCCGAACCTTCTCCGTACCCAAGAGGTCGCACACCTCACGTAGGAGTTTACCAGAAAAATTCCTACCCTGGTCAGTAAGCAGCCGTTCCGGGGCACCCTTGTCGAGGACATAGCCCTGGACAAAGGCCTCCGCGATGGCTGCTGCCGACTGGTTCGCCAGGGGCCAGGCCATAGGCCATCTCGTGAAGTATTCAACCCCCGTTAGTAAATACCTATTGCCCCTGGGTGTAGCGGGAAATGGGCCAAGTATGTCCAGAGCGACGAGCTCGTTAACCCGGGAAACTTTTATGGACTGCAGCGGGGGGTTGGACCCCCTAGCAGGTGGCTTCCTCTGCGCGCATTGCGTGCATGACCCCAGGAGATCCCCCACGTCCTTTTCCATGCCCGGCCAGAAAAAATCTAGCTGGAGCGTGGCAAAGGTCTTGTGAACCCCCAAGTGCAGAAGCCGCTCATGAACAGCCCATACCACCTTACCCCTTAAAGCAGCAGGCACCACGAGCCGCTGGCGCCGGGTTTTACCATCCCAGTGCATTAAAAGTCCCTGGAACAACCCCCACGAGTCAACGTTTTTCACCCCCTGGCCAACCCCCCCAGCGCGACGGCGCAGAGCGAGGAGGGAGGTGTCCTCCATTTAGAGGCGACCCCATTCCGCGACCGACAACCCCAGCAACGAATCCCTCCCTTCTTGCTCGATAGGACCCGAAACCGAAGGCGCATCGGCAGCGGCCACGAGGACCGAATCGGTGGTGACGTTCGGAGACCTACAACGCCCCGAACCCAAGAGGCACGCGCACTCCGAAGTGGGTGGCAATCGCGACAGGGCGTCAGCGTTCAAGTGGCGGAGACCCTTACGATGTGTGGTGACAAAGTCATAGTCTTGGAGAATCTCCAACCATCGAGACAACTGGCCCGATGGTTGTTGAACCCGCAGGGCGTATTGTAGGGCCGCATGATCCGTACGGACGGTGAACCGCCGACCGTACAGATACGGGCGGTACTGCTGAATGAAATAAACAATCGCCAATAATTCCCGACGGGTAACGCAGTACCGCTGTTCGGCTGGAGACAGTACCCGACTACCGTAAGCCACCACATGCTCTACGCCCCCAATGAGCTGGGACAGCACGCCCCCGATGCCCGTGTTACTTGCGTCTGTATCGAGCAAGAAGGGTTGTGAAAAATCCGGGTAATTCAACGGCGGAGCCCCCACCAAAGCATTCCGGAGGGCGCGAAAAGAAGCCTCCTCCTCCGGCCCCCAATGAAACCTGACTCCCTTGGACGTCAAGGCATGCAATGGTTTCGCAATCGTAGCGAAGTCAGCCACAAATCGCCGATAATACGACGCGAACCCAATGAAACTCCTGACCTCTCCCACCGAGGTGGGAGTCGGCCAGGAGCTGACGCATTCCGTTTTGGCGGGATCAGTGGATATCCCCGAGCGCCCAACAATGTGACCCAAATATCGCACCGATTCGCAGAGTAAATGGCACTTCTGTGGTTTAAATTTCAAATTGGCAGCCCGCATTTTGAGAAAAACAGCACGCAACCTCTGGAGGTGTTCCTCGAAGGATTTGCTAAAGACGATGACATCGTCTAAGTAAATCAAACACGAATCCCATTGCAAACCTGCCAAGACCAATTCCATTAACCGCTGAAAAGTTGCCGGCGCAAAATGTAAACCCATCGGCAAGCGGTTAAATTGGAAGAGACCTTGCGGTGTACGAAAAGCAGTCTTAGGTTTTGATTCGTCATCCAGAGGAAGCTGCCAGAATCCTGATAGCAAATCGAGGGTGGAAAAGAATCGCGCACCGGCCAAGGCGTCGAGCGACTCATCCATCCGAGGAAGCGGGTACGCATCTGCCACAGAGATTTTGTTGAGACGCCGAAAGTCGACACAAAATCTCAGTGAGCCGTCATGTTTTTTCACCAAAACGATCGGCGCGCCCCACGGGCTGTTGGAAGGGGAAATGATATCGGCGGCTAGCATGTCATCAACAGCCGATTTGACATGATCCTTTTCGGCGGGACTCAACCGAAAGGGATTTTGGCGGATTGGCGCGCTGTCACCCGTGTCAATATGGTGTCGCAGCAATTTAGTACAACCAATATCAAATTTGTGTTGACTAAAAACGTCAGCAAATTCGCTCAGGAGAACTCGCAGCTGCGCGCGCTGCGAGTCGGACAGGTCCACTGAACCCGCGCAAAGCGCATCCAGCCATCCGTCATCACAGTCCGAATGCGGTCGCGACGGAGGATCGGTGGATACCTGACCCACGAGTGGTTCCTCATAGGGTACCGGCGTTGCGTGTGCAAGCACGGTCCCTTGAGGAACCACGGCCGTTCGCGATCCCACATTAAGGACTGCAATGAAGGGGTCCCCATCCCCTCTCACCATGGTCTGAGCCGCGAGCAAATCGGGTCCATTTACCCCGGCCCGAGATGGTCCCAACAAGACCCCCCGATCCGCAACCCCTTCATTAAACGGCCGACGCAACCTAAGAGGGACGAGCATCTGAGCCCCCGGAGGTACGCGCACAGTTTTTGTCACGAGCGCCTGCACGGTGGCAAACGCCCGGCGCTCCGTGGTGGGGGAAGACAAAAATGTAACGCGTCGGCCCGATGGGAGCTCAATGCACCCCTGGTCAATCAGGATGCGGATGGGCATTTTGGCCAAGAAATCCGTCCCCAACAGGCACGGAACCGCGAGTGAGGAGGAAACCAAAACAGGCCCGGATAATTTAATGTCTCCAATGCAGATAGTGGCGCGGATTTGCCCAATAATGCCCAGCGAGCCCCCGTTAGCAGCATAGCATGGCACGTCAACAGGGAGCAAGGGACGACTTTGAACGGGAAGGATGTTATAAATTAAATCAGATATAATGGTCGCCGATGCCCCTGTGTCAATTAAAATCCGCACCTCTACCCCATCAATATGACCGACCACCACCGATGATCCCGCCGACGCAGCAACGACACGATGGGCGAGCTCCGACCACTGACCCGGTTGGAGCGCTCGCCGCATTATAGAACAATCGCGCGCGACGGACGGGGAATTTGGAGCCCTGTTTGGTTGAGCGCGTGAGTGTGTGTCGGATGTGTGCGTGGGCCAAACGTGTGAGGTGCCGCGACTCGCCGTATTTCTCTGCTGGAGCTTGGGGGGAGACGGCGTGGCGTCCTGACGAGGTGTCGCCCCGCGCTGACGGGGAGCCCGGCATCCTGACGCAACGTGGCCTTGCAGGCCACAGTTGTAGCAGCGTGTGAGCGCCCCCGATGTCCTGGGCTGCTCCTGGCGGCTCGGTCCATTCCGAGCCTGTGGTGCCGCCGCTCTCCATTCCCCTCGCCGCTCCACCCCGCAGACCTCCTCCGATGGGAGGGCGGTAGCCGCCATGGCATGGCTGGCCGCCCCCTTTGCCGCCTTTCGACGCAGGGACCGCAAGCCCCCGTGGATGTGGCGCGCGACCAGCAGGGACGACATCTCCGCGTCGTCCTGAGCCAGGACGTTGACGTCCAGCTCGTCAGCGAGTAGCAGCAGCTTCTCGGCCACCATGGCATCCACTCCTTCCTCGTCCATCCTTGGGAAAGCAGCCTTCGCCAGAGCCAGGAGGGCCGTCCGGAAGGCCAGGGGTGACTCGTTGGCGCCCCGACTCCGATCGTGGAACAGCTGCCTGCAGTCCGAAGGCGGCCCATAGACGGCTGACAGCAGCTGCAACGCCAGGTGTAGAGTGGCGCGCTTTTCCCTCGGCGCCGAGGTGAGGGTAGCCAGGGCGTCGTTGTCCAGCATCGCTGGCAGCGCGCGTAGGGCCTCGGCGTCCGACCAGTTCGCCATCTCTTGATGAGCGATGAACCGCCTCTTGAAGCCGCCCCAATCTCCGTCAGCGCCGACAAATTCTTTAAGAGGCGGCAGACGCTGTTGTAAGGCGGCGTCCGTGGCCGCAGAACGCTCTCCGTCGCTCCCCGCCGATGATACAGTGTGGGCGGGCCGTGCACATGGCATCGCCGGTCGCTCCGATGTTGACGCGCCGGCCGGCGTTGATGATGTCACGGCTTGTGCTTGGCGCTCAGCAGACACGTGACGCGGGCCGGCCCCGCCCTCCGCTCGTACTGTAGATATGGCGGGAAATTTGACCGCGAGCCGCGTCGGGGTGGCGGGAAACGTCGCCCCGCGCCGGCTGCCGTCGTCGACCCGCGCTGCTCCTCCAGCCCCCAGCCGCGTGATCTCCTCCAACGCGGCGGCCGCGGCGTAGAGCAGGTCCGCCAGGCGGGAGTGGGCCAGCCGGAGTCCTTCGGCCGACGCATCCCCCTCCTCCTGTCGTAGCGGCGCGGGCGTACTCGGCCCCGGCTGCTCCGAATCGACCCCGGCCATCTCTGGTGGTGATTCGGCCGCGGCGTCTTCCATCTCCGACTCCCTGGTACGTGTCGTCCCTCGTGTGTCCATCGTTGGACGTTTACTTCTGACCCCAGATGTAGTAAGTATATATGGAGGCTTGACGACAGGATCGGAGGCACACTTATTTATTACACCAACACAGTTATCACAGGTCACTTGGCTACAGGGATTCTCGACAGCTAACCCCTCTAACCTATACCAATTCCTCCACTACGGGACTAGGGGAGGCTATTTGTCCCAGCTTGGTTAAGCTGGGATCCCGGCTCCCTGAGTCACCAGACCAGCTTCGTCTGGGCTCTCGGGGCCACGCCACCGGCTTGCCCTGGTCGGCCCTTATAAGGACAGCGAGCCAGGGGAGCTCTGGGGCCTACACTAGCTGGTCTTCCGTCTTCTCTGGTTAAAGCTGAGTCCCGACCTCGAGCCCTCGAGCTCATCACCTTTTATAGGACTCGCCCCCGAGGGGGGGCCCGTGGGGGATACACATGCGGACGTCGGTGCTAGCGCCACCCTTGTGTACGGCCGTAACCCCGCCCCTTGTGTTTGTTGGCCATCCGTGGCCATGCATAATCACACCTCAACATTCGTAGCCATGCGCAATTACACCTCTACAGTTGTAAGAAGACATACATGGCAAAAAGATATTACATTAATTCACGTTACGAGAGCTCACATCTTCAAAGTGTTTTGTTGTTGGATATTAACCAGAAAACAAAAGTAGCTGTATTGAATGCTCTGTGCCAAACCGCTAATATAAAAATAAATATTCCTACTCAACCGTTTTTTTAAATATGTGTATAAAATAATATATATGAAATATATATGTAAAAAAACATTTGATGGTTGAATGACTTTTTAATTTAAGTAATTTACACTTTTAATGATATATTACAGGACAGCATTCTCCGGAATATAACACACTCCAGAAATAAGACGCACCTCAAACCTGTGCCCGGTGTCAATAAAGTTATTCAAATATGGCAACACATACACACATACCTTCCAGATTATAATATCCCCCGCCAACTTTTGCTTTGAAATACAAGAGGAAGAAAAGTGCACCTTACTATCCGAAGAATATGTTTTTCATTTGAGGAAATATCCAATAGAGTACTGCTTTGGTCCAACATAAATGGAAGTGCATTATGTGAGGTTCCAGTAGGGGTCAGGATATGCAGATTTATCATAAACATTCAAAGCCACGAAACACACACGAGGATTGAACAGACAGGGTTTTCGTTGTGGACATTTTACGAAGTGGTGGGGTACTACGGCGTGAGGTGAGGGGAGTGGGAGTTGTCGGAGGCGAACGAGCGATATTTGGCTGAAATTACATCGGGATAAAATTGTATTGGACAAGCTAAGACGACTCATATTTTATAGGAACGCACGAAATACATTTAGACTCCCTAAGGAAGAATGGGAGGATTTGGTTTTCAAACAAATAAAAAAAAGTAACTTCATGAAAAAAAGTATGCTTTGACACGACGTTTTTTTACTTGATAAACAATCTTAAAGCGTTTAATTTATTATAAGCAAGGATGCCTTGGGCATGGCTGCATTGCCTCCTGGGCTGCAGTGAACTACAGTCAGGTTTGTTTTTTATGAGAAGTAATCCATAGAGAGGTAGCAGACCAGAGTCTGTGTCATTTTAAGACAGGACCACAGGCTGTAGTTCAAATTTAGAGGAGCACTTTAAAGATTATGTATTTTTTTTTACCTCCGAAATATTAATAAAACATATCTTTTCCTGTAAACACGCAGCACAAGCTGTGTGCTGCATTATAAGTGCTGCGTTGGGCAGGTGATATTTATATATTAAAACTGTGAAAGTTCCAGTGGAAATGGGTCGAAAACAGCGTTATTGTATTAACAGTTTGCTCTTCATAGCTTGGCAGCATGTATCTCCTAAACAGATACCGAACGGGAGTATTTTTACGTGCTTTTTGTAAATTTAATTGGAGGCTGCATAAATATGTTTTCTGTTGACACTGCATTTTTTTGTACTTGTGTGCTTAATATTATACATTACCATATTCCTATCTGTAACTTCCATCCTTTAGGCTCCGCTAAGAAGGGCATTTAAATATATTTGGGAATAGATTTTTTTAATGAATGTCTTAAATGATATACTTCATAGTTCAAGTCACAGTGCCCTTTGTTCAATGATCGTATTATCTCACGTTAGAATGTTTAACGTCCGTACGTACGGAATTGGTTAGTGATCTTAACAAGGCTTGGATTTTGTCAAAATTGACGTCATGGTCATTATTAATAGCCAGACATCTGTCAATTGACCCGCAATGATTCGATGAATTGTGTTGATTCAGAGTCGTGATTCTATTCAAGAATTGGTCTTTTTCGATCTCAATTTCCATGCTCTCGGTGTGTTATTCTCCATAATTTTTGTTCACCCCGATTAACACGATTGTAACAAACCGCGTAATATTCACAACTTGCACAAATCGTAATTATTATGATGACACTCGTTATTTGTCGTACGTATCACGATAGTCAGAATCAGCTTCTGTAAATAAATCTATGCATGGTTGAATGCCTATTAATAAGCTCTGAAAGCCTCTGGGTAAGACCACCTGGTTTCACTTGGCACATTTTCATTCTGGATCGCTGAACCTTTTCATGCATACGACGATCTTGCTTGTTTCGGATACACCAGTCGGTTCTCATGCTTGGTGCCCCCATAAAAAAAAGCATCACTGGGCAGATGTCAAATGTATGCTGAACGTCTATTAAATGCAGAGATCCGCGTGCACAAGAGCAGGTGCGAGGCTGAGCCTTGAGCCAAGAAAGCAATCAGACCATGTGCACTTCTGGCGAGTAAAGAGTCCTCTCTCTACTTTGGGTGCTGCATATGCTCAATAGCAGCCAACGTTTTTACCGTGGATTTCCGTCAACTGTGACACCATATTTTTGCAGTTAAGTGTAGCAAATAACGCTAATTTAAGTGGAAGGTTATGGCACTTCTTTGTACGGGAAATCAAGCGCTAGTTAATAAACTCAAATTCATATACAAGCCTTGCGGGAGGGACGTAGAGAAAGGGAGTTAGAAATGGTGATTTTCTGCAGCGTCAACCGCACAGCCTACTTGCAGGATAGCGGAGGTGAAGAGGTCAAAATGCCGAAGACTAAAAGCATGTTTGGTGCCCTGAGCTCCCTATCCCCTCCCAGTACTCCCACACTCATCTTCGCTGGATCCCGGCAGCAGGCGGCAGTGAGCAGATAAGCGATTTACAGGCTGCTTTGTTGGAAGGGGGCTTTGGAATTTTTTTTGGTTTTCTGACAGCTCCTTCATTCGCCCTCCTGTGAGCTCATTCAGTACAGTGCGGTGCCATCACGAATTAACGTTAAAAGTGCATTTTTAACCCGACCCTTATTTTTGTTATACATTGAAAATATTTTGTTTACATGTTGAAATTTCCGTTTGCAGCTTTAAATTGGATTTAATGTAATTAGCTGCGTAATTTGTATGACCGATTTTTTCTTATTTTTTTGCCAGTAACCTTTTTTTTTATCCCCCCCCCCTCCCCTCACCAAAAAAAGCACCAAAGACATCTGCAGGCTGATGTCATGAGGCATTTGATGATTCCAGTTCTAAAAAAGCACCCATTAATCAACTGAAAAATGCCGTAAGAATTTTAGGAGTTGGAGAAGCAACTTTTTGGCGTGTAGTTTTTTCCTATTGCCTCTTGAATTGACCTGAAGCAGGTCCTCATTGGTAGTCGTTGTGGTTATTTCTAGTTGGTGCAAAAAATAAGTCGATGAAGTCCATTCATTGACGAAAAAGATTCTAGTCGACAGCTTTTTGTGGTCCATCACTTGGACCCATTTCAAGATGGCGACCACTTCCACATTCTGCCTTCCGAAGGCAGGAAACCCCCCCCCCCCCCAACAAACTATACCCAGTGAGACACCGTTGATGCTCCCTGTAGCGTCCCTAAGTCCTGCCCATCACCTCCCATTCATGGGAACGGAGGGCGCTGCTACCTTTTAATTGCTAAATTTTTTTGTGTTATTTGATTGACTGAGTAATCAATCTAATAGTGTGTAGATGGATCTATGATTTAAATAATTGGATATCCCATCTCTAAACACAAATCAGTGGCTTATGCAGTACTTTTTCATACACCACTGTATGCCCTACTAACTCAATGAATAAGAAAAATGAGTGTGACTTGCTTTGGGTCCCAGTGTGCACTACATGCTATTTGTTCGCGTTTTCTAATCTGAATAGTGATCGTCGTTTGTCACGAATGTGCTCACGTGTCGCAGATAACGAACTCATGTGCGAGCAGTCCCACACACATTTCTTCTAAGGGATTGGTGGAGTTTGCGGGTATGATCTTGACAGGGTAATGAATGCAAGGCCGCTGGAAGAATTTAGGGCTGAATGCACTTTATTTACATAATGGGCTGCTCGGAAGTAAATGCAGTCCAATTATGTGTCATATACATTCCAGGAATAGTGTTTTTTATAAGCTTATTCTGGTGCACAGTATATTATTGTGCCCTGTGGTAAGAAATAGAGATACATTATTTACGTGTGTAGCATCTGGACACAATGTTTGTGTTTTTGAATGAACATAAATCATGTTTTATTGCAGGATATAGTCACACAAATATTTATGAAAGTAGTGAATGTTTTCAAATAGTTTTAATGAGACGAATGAATGTGGCAAGTTGATCCCGTCGAAATGTATGCAATACTGCACGCCGCTCACGATGGGAAAGTTATAACTGAAATTAGGGTTATAGGCTGCAGGTTAACTGTGCAGGCCATGCCTTGGGGTTTGGTGGTGATTTGAGCGTGCGCTTTAGGATTTTCAGAGGACGGGTGGTTTCAGTTATTGGTAGAACCTTTTTTTTTCTTTCTGGAGACGGTCATTCCTCGGGAGGGTTGCAGGTGGCACTTGGTCTTGCACTGCACTCAATTAAAAAAAATGCTGCTTTTTTTTTGCTCTGGGGCAGTTTCGGTTTGCGTTCCACTTTCACAAGCGGAGTTAGCTTCAGCACTTGCAGCTGTTGTTTTTATGTGGCCTGCACCCCAAAAAAATCCCATTATCTACACCCTTAATTGGACAAACCTTCTTTTTGACTTGTGCCCATTTTTGGAAGCAAGGAAACAGCCCTTCCCAACATTTTACTCCCATGTACCGTTAGCTTCCAATCTTGAGAAACAAATATTTTAAACACGTTTCTTTAAAACATTCTCTCGCGAGAAAAGGGGGCTGCTAAGCACTTCCATGATTATTATTTTTTAATCAAGGTAAATGTGATGATTACCTTGTTCTGATGAAATGTAAAAATGTAAGGCTCTATAAAATGAATGTGGCACGTAAAATATATAATTTAAATATCTCACGTAACTGCTCTATTCTCATTGACTGTCCTCGACAAAGCAATTCCAAAATTATTTCTCGGAAATGAAATTGGCTTTTAAAACATCACATTTACTTTGACTGAGGTGGAGTTTGGGGGGGGGAGTGATATACAATTTTAAGATGCTATAGACGATTGCATTCAATATACATGAAAAGTCACAACATCCTCAAATTAAAATGTATACAAAATAAACGTTGGTATTTGTGTCTCAAATTTGCCTGGCATTATTGGTCCACATAGCTCATTCAAAAGTTGCAATTTGTGTATACAGACTGTTCAGCGTCTCCAAATACAATATGTTTTAGTCCTTCAGTCTATTGGTTTTCCAGACCAATAATATCCCACAGTATTTGTTTAAGCAACCAAACTCTGGGCCGGTGTCAACCTTCTGAGTCACATCAGCAGAGTCGATCTTATTAAACAAATGCTGCCTGGTTGTAAGACGTTTTTACGAAGAGCCCCGTGCCCCATGCAACGCAAAAAAATATATAAAATCAATATTGTATACAAGCTCACAATGAGTTTGTCTTCAAAGGTTGGCTTGGTGCGATGAAAAGCACCTGTGGACTAAGACGCGATAAACGAGGGAATGTGTACCCTCTCATCACCAGGGCCCCATTCCTCCTGCAGGAAACAGCGGTGCCTATAATTAGGCCTTGCGGTAAAATGCAAGGACCGGCCCCGGTTCCCACGCAGAGGCACTGGCTCGTGCGAGAGGGGCGGGCGGCACGCACGCCTGATTTCCGCACGGGGCTTATCCTCCGCCCGCAGTCGTAGTAGCGGCAAACGGCGCTAGCAGTGGCAGGAAAACAGGACGGGAAGCGGTGACACAAAGCCCTTCCCTTAGCCAGACGCTGGCCCTCCAAGGCAGGCCCTTTATCCTTTCAAAAAGAATGAACAAAAATCCCACCCCCCCCCCCCCCCTCCAGCAACAACAACAGCACGCAGCTATAAATCTCTTCTTGGCACCTCTGGGATTGCTTGTGCGGTGTGACTTACTTCCTCTGCCGCTGCGCAAGCGACTGTCATTATTTAGTTTCTCGGTGCAAGTGCAATTTGTAAAATTGCGAGATCGGGGAAGCCCGTCGCCAAAAGATGAGCGTGCAACGTGTTTTGTAGTGCCCGTTGCGTGCGGGCATCGCTCATTTGTTGCCCACACGACGACGATGACACTTGAACTGACATCAAACGATGACACTTCGTTTGATGTCGGTTCGTTAAATGAACGTCAAGTTCGAGTTCAGTGTTAACGCTCTGTACTATTAACACGCATTCCAAAGAGTCTCATCGCTGCCAGGGGAATTGAAAAATAAAAGCTCTAAAACAGCTTTACCATAAAACATCTGCATGTTCCTTATGGAAAATACGTATTACTCCCATTAAAAGGCGACTCTCTCTCGAGAGAGAGAGTAAGCCTTAATTGCCGGTGCTGACGGATATTAAACGAGCGCGCATGTCGTGCCGATGCGGAACTCACGCCGGGCGGCGAAGGGGGTCAGAAATCCTAGAACGTTGTAACGGCTCGGGAACAATGTGGCCGTTTCTATTAGGCGGCACAAAGGGGGGAAGGAGGAGGAAATTGTTCACGGCGTGAGCCTCGAGGTCGGGCGGAGGGGTCTCGTCCTCGTCAAGTATGCCTTCGCTCTCGCCAGCCGTGAATCACGGACGCGCGAGGGGGGCTCGCCAAGGCCCCCGCTTGTTGTTACGTGTCTGAAACAATTTAGTGAAGGGGGGGGGGGCGGGGGTTCGTGTCATCGTTGCCACTCTTTGCAATGAGCTTTTTTTGTGTTTCTTCTGCTTTTCTTCTTTCGGTTGTGGCTTTTGGCTCTGCAGCGGCAAGGAAAGAGTACGCTGTCTCTTTCCACCACACTGGCATCGCCGACAAACTACTGCACTTCATCTCAGTATCTTCTTGGTTCGTTCGGTAAAGTCACGTAGAAGGGAAATAATAAAATAATAAAAATCAAACATAATAAAGTGCAATTCTCGGAAAGACGCTGTCTTTCCGACAGACCTGTTCTTCACCTGAGGACGGCTGCTTGCGTTGTGGCCGAAACGTCGTGAGAATTGTATTTTATTATGTTTTATTTTTATTTTTTATTATTTCCCTTCTACGTGACTTTACTGAAAGAACCAAGAAGATGAATCCCTGCAGTCACGAAAACTTTAAATCGAAATTTCATCTCAGTAGCCCAACCACCCACACTGACTTCAAGCGAACGTGCTGTATTGACACTCCATGCACTTGCACTTGAGTGCCTTAATGTGTTTGAGACCACTCATTCTTGGGAAAAAAAAACTGCTTACAATAAGATACTGCTCAACATACCAAGTGCAATGTTTAAAGATACAGTTCTGTGGTATATAAATAGAAAGTACAGTAAAAATGTGTTGGTATGCCCATGACTTTGGCTGATACCGAATGTTTCATTTTAAATCTTTTGCTGTTTTATTTTAAATGTAAACACATGAGAGGGGAGCACTCTATGTTAACGGTTTCTTTCAAGCCATTTGAAAAGAAAATATGCACTAAAGGCAGCTCCACTCACCGCCTGGAATTCTGCAAAGTTTGTTTTATTTAAAATATTGGGAAAATATATACCTCACTTTACAAACCGGTAACATGTAGGTAAGATTCTTATTCATTGGCTACCTCTTTCAAAGTTTAAAGTTTTTTTTTTATTTCAATCTGATGGCAGTATGTGAGTGAGTGTGTGACTGACCTCTGAAGTGAATAGTCAGACTTGAATCTGGAGAAAATTTAGGCGACAGAATTGGTAAGAATGTTGATTTTGGAAGCTTTTTATCCCTCCATTTTGTGAAACCAAATTATTTTAAGTTTATCTCATCAGGGAAAACCCACGAATGGAATGATTGCAAGATGTACAGCTGAATATATTCTATGAAGAACATCAAACATTCTGCCCCGGTGACTGGAAGGTGTTACTTATTTTAGCTTCGTTATTTCAATCAGCTTTGTTATTCTGAGACTACCTTTCAAATTAGGCAGGCATTTACCCATTTGTGGCAAATTTTTTAAGCGAGATTATAATCAATAGAGAGTGGGTAATTTTTGTTAAAAAAAAAACATTTATTTTGTCACGCATGTTTGAAGTGTAAAGCAATCTCCCCACATCGCCGACAGGGACAGCTCTGCAAACCGCACACTTTAGGTGGGGGGCGTGCGGTCTTGCTATCGCCCGTGTGCAAGTGGGGCCAGTGGATTTGTTTCTCAAAGGAAACTCAAATTGATAAAAGAAGCATATCTCACACACGCGCACACTGATGTCGGAAGCAGCCCGGTGCTTCGGCGACGCACATCACGAGGGAGAAGAGTGTGGGCCGTTTGTTTACGCGCCCTTGCGACGCGCGCTTCCACCGCCAGGTGGAAATATCGGTGGAGGACGTCAACGACAACCCGCCGGTATTTGCCGTGCCGGAGATGGAGCTGGAAGTGGAGGAGAACACCGGAGAAGGGGAGGTCATCTTCACCCTGAGCGCCACTGACGCCGACCAGGTGGGCCCAACCAACAAAACACGTTCCTACTCTTAGGTTTTTCGGTAAAGTCACGTAGGTAAAAAATAAGTAATAAATAATATATTTTAAAAAATTATAGAAATAAAATAATAAATCACGACGTTTCGGAGGCAACACAAGTCTCCGTCATCAGGTGGGACCGTCACAGCTAGGTTTACTGTCTCAAGTGAGGCAAAATTCCAAGAGTCAAGCTCTTAAATACAAGTTAAGGGGGGGAGGGGCTTATCTGAATGTGGTAGCCAGGGAATGGAACGTGGGGGGTGGGCGGGGCTACAAGCGAACAATCGGTGATTTGTCGACCTGTGCAAGAGAGCAATCGGTGTACCTCGACCTAAACAGGTGTTGGCTGAAAATCTAAATACAAAAAAGCAGTACTGTTAAACGCTGGGGATGTCAACACTCGGTAAAGTAGAAAAGTACCTGTCAAATAAGATGGTACAAATATGTGTAGTTAAAACTTTTTTACATGGTTAATAACATCTTTCCAATGATTACTCAGTTTGTACCCATCATCACGGTTGAAGTTATGTCTGTGTTTGTATATCTGGATGGCTTCGTGTACAAACCTTTTATGGTAGCCAGGAGGTTTGCAGAGCACCTTGGTCTCGGAAAAGACAATCTCATGGGAACCCGTTTTCTCAGGTGCAGCTATAATGCAGTCGCTTAAACCGAAGCCGATCATTGTTGATATTGCCAATATTGACCAGGTGCATGCAACTGCCAAAATGTTTCCTCCGCTGGAATTTGGACACTGGGAGGAAGCATTTTTGGCAGGCTATACCTTGTTTTTTCCAAATGTATACTAAACTTAAAAGTGTCCTATTCGCAGTGTCAGGAGAATTAAATATATATTTTTTTATTGGTAACACCCACAGCTTGTGCCGCCATGTGGTAGCATTGTGTTACATTTCTCCCCCACTGTGAGGATTAATGTGTATTGCTGTAGAAGAACATGTGATGCCCTAAAAATGAGCACAAGCAGTCTGGGCCCTGATAAACAGCCTCCTGGCTCTTTTCCTGGTAAAAGAAAAATGTGTGATATTGCGTTGGCAGTGTTACACAAACATAATGACAAAAACTGAACAAATTGGTCTGTAACACTCCCACAAAGGGAAGGAAGAAATATATAACGAGTGATGTTTTTGGGAAACAGTCCCCATAGTGTATAGTGCAGTTTCAAACTAAAACGCGCTCGATTTCCCTGGCCCATCTATACATCTCTCTACGATGAAGAAGGGACATTGCCCGAAAATTTATTTTTCTTTGCGATGAACTGCATGCCAATGGCCCAATTCTGTTTATTTGTTGACACTCGCAACATTACCTGTGGCGTTACAAATGCAACCTGTTTCTGTGGGTTATCCCGCACCGGCAGGGCCAGAATGCGCTGGTGACCTACAGCGTTTTGAGCGGGTCGGAGGGCGCGTTCGTGGTGGACGCCGCGTCGGGCGTCCTGCGGGCATCCCGTCGGCTGGACCGCGAGGAGAGGGCCTCCTACGTGCTGATGGTGCGCGCCAGCGACGGGACTCACGCCACAGACGCGCGGCTCTCAGTCGCCGTTCGCGACGCCAACGACAACAGCCCACGCTTCTCCCGACACGCGTACTCCTTCGACGTGGCCGAGGATGCAGCCCCAGGTAATCCATCAGCGTCCCACTCACTGCAACGGCCGCACGTGCGTCTCCTGACATAAATACGACTTACGTGGCCGTCGATCCTTGCACCGTCACACAAACTTCGGTTATCCTCGCTGCGGTTATTTTGGCTAACCATCGAACAAAGACAGTTACTGGATCGCGCGCTTTCAGATGCTCTTCTGCGGCCGTCTGGAATGCTCTTCCGACATTAGGAAGCCACTGGAGCTATGCACTTTTAAGTCTTGATTGAAAAGTAATTTTTTGTGTTAAGTTTGTTGTCCTTTCCCGCAATTCCGATTAGCATGGTTGGCTATGTACGGTGAGAAAGAAGGTCAACATACATGCATTAATACGTATGCAGAAACCTGCAAATGTGATCGGTTTTATAATTAAACTTTTTCCCCCAAAATGTTTTTCTTCCAGTTCTATTACCAGGGATCAATCATGCGATAAGACAAAGGGCGTGATTGATGTAGAGTTTTGATTCTGCACGTTTTCTTACCTCTAGAGTTATGCAGACATTCAACAACAATTATTGAGCATAATTCATCAACCAGTTTTTGGCACGATTCGATGTGTGGAATGGCTGAAGGCCCCCATTCTGCATTAAACTCCCGCTGTCGGTGAGTAGCTGGGGAAGTACCAAGGAAAATCTGAGCTTTGCATGTTCTGGTCAGAACTAGTTGCAGAGTAGTGCATCGCTTGTATGTGTGTACGTATGCTGCAACTTATTTTGCACCGTACGTAGCCAACCATGCTAATCAGAGGAGTATGGGAAGGACAACATTATGGTAGAGAAGATCCCTTCGAAAGATACAACTGAGATCAGTTCAAGTGACATTAAATTGATCTTAGAAATGGGTAAGTGTACCTAAGGGCACATTTTCTCACATGCCCTGCTATGGAAAAATGTTCGCTGTCAAAATAAAGTAAAAAAAAAAACTATTTTAAAGCAATTGCTTTTTTGTGTGGCCGTTGGTGACCCAGCTGATACCATCAACTCACTATGCTTTGGAAATCTAGTGTGAGCATGGGTGGCTGAGTGAATTCAGACTCACGGTCTTGGTGGGGCCGGCTCAATTTCCTGACCTCTGAGCCACCTGGGGAACTTTTCTCAGAAACGTGGCTGTTTTTAACAGTTATTTTTTTATTTCTACTTCATATATAGGCGTTGTTTCTTTATTTCTTTCTGGTAAGTTAGTATTTCCATAACGTTATTTATTTTAGCTTATCCTCTAACCTGTTAGGCATTTTAATCCACCTGTTTCAGATTAATCCTATGCAATCAAACATCAAAACTGCAATCCACGGTTCAAGTCCGTGTTCCGTAACTCCTCATCTTGTTTGTGTCCTCTCTGTTCTTTAATGTTTGCTACTCTAAGCGCAGACCTATATTAAAGATCCATTCACCACAAACCTCAAAGCCACTTATGAGGAAATAATGTCAGTTAAGATGTTCAAAAAGGTCATTAAGCTAATGTGAGGCTTTTTGTAGCTTTCATTATGTTTCCAGAGCATTTATGGAATGCTGTCAAACGCATGTATTTTGAGATCAAGTATATGCATTGCACAGATTGCCTTTCGAATGCCATGGACACGCATTGGCCATAGTTTAATACAAACTGTAATGACGTTTTAAAAGTGTACATGAGGGGAAGTGTTGCAGCAGAGTGATAGAATTCTCGATATACTTGCTATTAACTTTATTTACTTCTTTAGCCAGATTTGTTTTATTGTCAGCACAACGCAATTAAAATGATGCAATATTTGTCACCAACGGTTGACCCTAAACCCTGTTTACGGAGCCCTCTTTGCTGGAGATGGTCCAAATTGAGGTTGATGTTATTCCTGCTCCGAGAAAAAAAGTACGGGCACCATGTGAATATCATCAGCACGTGGCAAGCGTCCAGCTCTCAAATATGCAACCCATGTCCCAAACGGGCTGTTTTCCATATGAGTGTAAGTAAAAAAACAAACCCATCTTGGCTTTAAAAAAAATGACGCTGCTTGCAGAACACAAACCAAAGCCTGGTAATGAATGCATTCAATCTGACTTCACTGTGATGATATTCCTCGATGATTAGCAGACGATTATAGTTAAGGCCATGTCCATCATGCTGCTTGGTGGCAGTCTTCTATCAGTCGGCTTGAACGGCTGGTGCAGATTAGAACTCACGCTGTTGCTTGGCCTTGCGGAGGAGCAAAATGTGCAGATTCTCAATTGTAATATTCTTCCTTGTGCCTTCCCTATACATCAGCCTTCCGAATCCCTGAATATCTCACGTAGCTTATTGCACGATGACCCCAACGTAAATAACTCTGACAGAAATGTGGCTTCCACCATTCGTGCATACCATATACCACCCATGATTTAAATCAACATCAGGTCTTGTTTGATTATTATCACAACGACTAGGTTCGCAGTGCTCGGCGGGTGTGAGGTTGTGAATAACTATAGGGGTGTCTTCATGGATGCGGTTTTCCACGCGGTTGCATCTCAGCGGGGAGAAATCTCCACCGTCGGGAGATTTTTGGCTGCCAAATTTTCACCCAGCAGTCTGCGGGTTGCTACTTTCTTTTCTTTTTTAAACGTATTTATTTAATCAACACGAAACGCATAGAGGGTGAGAAGGGTAGTGACCAGGGGACAAAGTAACAGGGAAGAGGAAGCAACAAAAACAAATCAAATATGAGGTGCACAGCAAGTCAGATTGTTACGTCACTGGCACCGATCGAGCGGGGTCAATTGACGGCTCCAGGAAAAGGTCCCAGGTGCTATTACACAACAACGTAGCATATAAACTAAACAAGCATGAAACTATTTTTTTTTGTTTACCAAATAAGGCCTACTGAGCTATAGAGCTCTTTTTGAGAAGAGACCTGGCCACTTGATAGCCCAACGAAGTGGCTTATCATGTGGAAATGTATTTCAGCCAAGTACTCTAAACTCATGATGTTGTTTCTAAATGTGGAGGGAAAAACCGGAGAACCCGGAGAAAAATCCACACGACCACGGGGAGAGAGACACGCAAACTCCAAATATACAGCAGGCATCAGGATCGAACCCACAACCTCCTGTAAACCAGACGTGGAAGTTAACATCTCGCCACCACGGCGCCCCCACTCGTTGTGGACTGTGGTATAGCCAGATATGTGAATAAGTGTTGAATTAGTGAACATCTATTGGTGGACACTATTACACCACCACGTACAAAACACCAACAGTGGATTTGTGTCGTTCATCTGTCGGGGGCCCCGTGCTGCCCGGCGCAGGCGCGGTGATCGGCGCCGTCCTCGCCAGCGACGCCGACTCGGGTCCCCTTCGGCGAGGTGACCTACGCACTGGCGTCCTCGGAGGACAGCGACTGGGCCTGACGGGGCCTTCGGCCTGCACCCCGTGACGGGCGCGCTCAACGTGACCCGGCCGCTGGACCGCGAGAGCCGCGCGTGCTACGTGCTGCGCGCCCGAGCCACGGACGGCGGCGGCCTCGTGGCGACGGCGCGCCTCTACGTCAACGTGCTGGACGCCAATGACAACGCGCCCTCCGTGCAGAGCGACTCGCTCGCGGCCGAGGTGCCGGAAGATGCGCCGCCCGGCACGAGCTTGCTGCAGCATCAGCGCCACGGACGACGATGAAGGTAGAGCGAGCGGGGGAGAGCCTTGCCGTGCGTCCCGGTGGTGGTCAGCTGGAATTGTTGTTTATTTTTGATGCCAGGAAGATTTTCGCAAGTTCACATGTTGTTTGTTGTCGGCCTTTAACTTCGTACTGCTGGACGAGGGCATCCTCAACTCTCTTTCATTCCTTTTCCCAGCTGCTCCTGTGCAGTGGTGACCTCTAAACTCCGCTCCTCTGCTTCTTTTGCCATCTCTCAGTGTCCACTGTAGTTGAGTCTGTCCTTTGTCTCCCATCAGGTAGTTCTCATGACAGGTGCTGCCCATTTCCACTTGAATGTTTTTGCTTTAAAGACAGCGTCTGTTACCCCTCTTCTTTCACGTATGTCTTCTTTCCTTTACCCGTCTCTTCGACTTACTCCTAACAGCCTTCTGAAGTGCATCTTCTGACATACCAAGTTCTCAGTAACTCTCAATAAATTCAAGAAACATGTTAACACTTATCTATTAATCCTTCGCTGTGTGTTGCCTACGAAGCGTTTTGGGCCTTTGGACCTGTACTCAGCAACCGTGATAAAAAAACAACGGTGAGACATTGCTAACGATTGCTTTGAACAACGTGGCCGCTTGTGAGCCGTTGTTTTTGCTGGAGTGGAGCGACACCGTCGAGTGTGAATAGCGCCAAATGTCACATGCCCCCTGTGGACATTCGGATTCTTTTACATAAGATAGTTGCAGCAATGGTGAGTGGATGTGGCTCCAAATGTCACGCCAGTGGGTATTTGTCAGGCTCTTGTAATTGTTTTTAATTGCAAGTGGAATTTTATAATAGAAATAATATTCACCGGCTTCATCATTACCTGTCATTACCCCTTGCAATACAAACTTCAAAGGGATGATATCTGGTTGTTTGGGTTCGGGTTCTGGTGGATTCTTGGCAAGCCAGAATTCTTGGCAGGTTCCTTGTAGCGTGACGTATAACAGTTGGCATTGGAGGTCGAAGGTATTAAAGGGCAATGAAAGTAACACGATTGTTCCAATCTCTTTAATGGCTTCAGCTTTGCAGCAAAAGGAAAAAAAAGCACCTCCAAGAAACCTGAAAAATGAAATACTGTACCCTCACTGTAGCATAAAGTCTCTCGTATTACGAATTGAGGCTTTTGTTGTTGCAAAGTTGGAGCTGAAAAAAAAAAATATACGGGAACACTAAAAGTGAAACACACGACCTTTCCCCACGTGCAGTGTTCATTTCGGGACCATCAAATCGTTTATCTTATTTTACCATGTATGGATAGAGAGCGTGCTCTCACCGAGCTTAGCGCAACTTTGTCTGTGCTATAAGCCGTAGGCGGGTGGGAGGTGTGCCATTACCCTCTGGCAGGCAGCCACCGGTTGGGCGATAAGTCACCTGACGGAGAAGGGCTTCAGCGCGAGCGGCGGTCTCGGTACTCGTGGATGCGTGCCGTTGGAGCTGCGCACGTGAAGTTTTGGTTTTTCCTTCCGCTCTTTTTTTTTATTCAGTGACAAATTGTCTTATCATGACTCCAGAGCCTCTCACCCCCACCCCACCCCCCCAAAGGACTCCGGCCTCATTGTTCAGCAATATTAGTCTCCTGGACACAAGGAGAGAGCGCGAGACAGAGCGCGCAAGACAAATTATTTGGAATGCCGTGGAACCCACTCATTTCAAGATAGATTGCTACCTTGTATCGGAGTATTTTATTTTCATTTATATATTTTTTCATGTTAGTGCTTAAAGTATGACTGTTTCCGCAGTTCATAAATCAGTGATTTTTTTTTGATGTACGATTCAAAAATGTTGCCAATAAGTATAGTAGGTTAAGGAGGTTATTTTAGGCGATTCTTGAAACTGTCTTCTGGTGATTTGAAACATTGGGGGAAATATTAGGAGTGTTTTATGAATACAGACTGTTCACATACAGTATGTCTACACAGCAGCATTTGAGCCACGTTACACTTTTCAGCAGCGTGTTGCCAAACAAAAAAACGCTCAATTATACGATTCGTTTTGCTATTTCATAATGAGGGAACACATCCGCGAGGACATCGACTGCGGAAATTTAGTCATAAATCAGCACACGTGCAGCAGCTCCACAGACCCATTGCATCGGAAGAACGTGTGAAACAGCCAGGGCGTTGGGGAGGCCATCTTCCAGCAGTGGATAGATGCGTGGCTGATGATAATGATGTCCACGTAACTGAGTGACTTGGGCTTGATTGAGCCTCACTGAAGAAAGGGCCGGGTGAGCCCCTCGACTCAAGCTCTCCTGCCACTCCCCGTGCGGCAGGGGGTCAGCGCGTTGTCCACGGAGTTCGCTCTAATGTGGCCCGTACGTCAAGCTGTCAAAGGCCTTGTTTTGGCGGTCCGCCTACTTTCAGGAGCAGTTAAAATATTCCAATAATAGTACATTGAATGCCCTCACAGGCCCGCGTTTATTATGGAAATTTATGTTCTCGGTACGTTGGCCCTTATGCCATAACTCATTGACAGATCAGCATATAAGGTCGGTATTAAGCGTATTTAATCAGTTTAACACTTAGGCTTTTGCGACCAATATTAACCGTAGCCGAGTTTTTTTGGGGGGTTAGATCGCGTAGATATAAATCTTTTGTTATGTGTCGTGGTGGCGGGTTTAATGACACATTTTATTTATGCGATCTAACCCAAAAAAAACTTCTTATGAAGTGTATTCAATGTTAGCTTTCGTGCAACATTTTAAATATATTTTTTACAATAATTTGTACACTCCATCTCATAATTTGTGCTACCTAAAAGTAGACTTGCAGTAAGTATTTACAATTATGAACTTGCTATGGCAATGAGGTCAATTAACAAGTGTGAATAATGAATCAAATGTATGCCGCAATTGGTGGCAACTTTGTTCCCACCAAAACATATTTTGTTTACATAGAAATATACAACACTTTCTCCATCCACTGCTGGATGAAGGCCTCCCCACGCAATGTCGTTCATGGGATTTTTTTGGCCGTACACTACCTGTTGGCCAACATGAGGTTGGTGAATAGGGGGCCAGGATCGGTTCAGATATCACTCGTGACTGATGTTAACCATGGCTGGGATTCAAGCTGAGATGTCTGGGTTCACAGTGTCTGTGCTAACAACTGTGCCACCGCTCCACCCCGTTTTTAAATTCATGATTTTATCTCAATTAAAATATTTGGCTAAATTTGGAATAAAATTAGACACGTAGGAATTGTATTATATTATGTCCATTCTGTACATATGCTGCATAGAATCAATATTACATGAGATAAATAATGTATGTGTGATTGTATTATCACTCTGTGAACTTAGTTTGAATACATAGTTGTCAGAACGCTGCTCCCTGGATACAAGCTCCCTTCACTCGGCTGTCCAGATATGGAGCTGCTTCCCTGAACACATTGTCGGTGAAATCACCGATTCAGGCCTTCAGGCCTTCAAATGCCGCGCGCATGGACATCTCCTAACTTCACCACACGCCTTTAGGGACTGAGTCTTTGAGCTGCAGTGAACCAACGATAATGCCGATTGGACGTGCTCATGTCTGATGTGGCTCTTGTTCACAATTCCACCCAATAAAAGCAAAGAGCCAATGTTATGTCTATTAATATCCACCTATATGTCACCAAAGATTGTGTGGATTCTGTATAAATTAAATCAATATTTAATTACATGAGTACACATTTTCTTCTGTTATAAAGGTAACCCGAGACATTCTTTGAATAAAAAATATTAATGTATATATGCACACTTTGGCCTTTCTGTAAATGCGTACACATTATAAAAGCAAAGAGTTATTTTTTTAAATATCAGTTAGCAGAAGAAGGTAATTGATGCCTTCTGCTAAAGAAGAAAATGCACTATTCATTATAAAGTTTTTTGGGTTAGATCGCGTAAATTAAATTTGTCGTACACCCACCTGCTCCCCCACACCGCCAAGGTTTGTGACGTGAACAGAACGTGTCAATTAGTTACTGCTTCAGCACCACCAGCGCCTTAGAGAGCAGCCCCCACGGCATTTACAACGATAGTCCACTTTGTTGACACCAGGCAGAAATTGGTTTGAGCTGAGGAGGGAAGAAGGGGGGGGGGGCGAAGAACAAATTGTTGTACAGGTCCGAGAGAAGTATTCTGCGAACAATTATTCACACCGCTCAAGCGAAACCACATCCCGTCCAGAAAAAGAACAGAAAAATAGGTTTACATGGCATTTGAGGAATCGCATCAGCCAGATTGTGCCGGCAGAGCAAAATGTGTATTTTTTTTTTCTAAAGAGGTTCGGAACATTTAAAAAAAATTGCATGCAGCTGCTTTCCAATTCAACCTGTTTATTTACCGTAGAATGTTGCTTTTAACGTTCCGTGGAAGTGGATGATTGGGCTGAGACCTCGTGAATGAATAAACCTGAGAGTGGTGTTGCCGTAAAAAATTTAGCAGGGTTATTTAATTTTGTGAAATAAAAAATAAAGCAGATTGGAATGTATATAAGGGTGCGTAGTAAAGTCTTGAGAATGGAACAATAAAAATACAGACTCACTCTAAACTACTATACTTTAGACATGACACAAAAGAAGGTAGTAACATTCAAACGGACATTATAAGCCAAATCCTTTCTTTATCCATAACCATAATCCTATGCATAAAACCCCACCCATTTGTGCAATTTTTAGTTCTCATAACGTTTCTAAAATTATTATTGTCAATCATCGATTGCGTTAAAAGGATGGCAAATCAGCTTGTTTCGTTTTTTGTTGCTGCAAACTCTTTGTCTTTCCATCACGTTGCACCCAGTCATTCATCCGCCTTAGCCCGGCTGATGTACAAGGCTCCTGGCACTGTTACGAATTGCACATCAGTTCAGGGAATGCACTGAAGCACGGTCGTGTCGGAGGTGCGAGGTCTCGCATTACGAGTGCTTTTCAGGACTGCAAATGTGGAAGAGTACAAAAGTCCTCGCCTCTGCACTTTAATGCCCCCCACCCCCTGCACACCCCCCCCCCCCCATCTCAGGCCATATTTCACTTCCCAGTAACGTGTTAACCCTAACGCTGGAAAACGAGGCCTATGATAAATCACCACTGATGTATTTGGTCGTTACTGAAGGCTCGGCTGAGCATCCAGTTGCTTGTCTTCTGTGAGGTTATGCATAGCTGGAGGGTTGTGGCAGTTTACGGAGAAACTCGATATGGAATTTAAAAGCTTGCTCGGGATCACATGCGGTTTGTTGTAAAATGTTCGGACTGTAATTATGTTATACAAGGGGCAGAACCAACCCATTAAAACCTCTCCACGCATATTATGTTGCACATGCATTCGAACGACTGAATTTTCACCTTTTCCTATCCGCAAAGTGTCGTACACATCCATACACGGCGCTTTCAAACGGACATTAGGCCAGTCTCGGGTCCTCGAGATTAGTTCTTCGGGCCTTGACGTCAGTCTGAGAGCGATGTCTCGGGTCTCATCCTTGGCCTTGGTCTCAAGGGTGTGGCCTTGGTCTGAGGACTTTGCTTAAGTGGCCCGAGTCTTGGCACTGACCTCAGCATAGAGAATCTAGCCTTGACTGCCCTTGACAATGGCCTTGACCTCAGCTCAGCCTTGTGACCCTTGGTCTCGACCTCAGACTTGGCCTTGCGGGTCCCCGCCTTGCATCCAGACTCCATTGTGCACACATCAGCATTGCTCTGTGGCTGTAGCTCCGTGCAATTATTTACTTTGCTCACAAGGAAAAAAAAAACTCAAAGAAAATATACAGCTTTGAGAGTTATAAAACATTGTAACAGGGATCTGTGTTATCTCATTAGAAACGTTGTTTTCTCTCATTCGGAATTTGAAAGTTAATAGGAATTTGAATTTCGATTTAAAGCTTTCGTGACTGCAGGGATTCATCTTCTTGGTTCTTTCGGTAAAGTCACGTAGAAGGGAAGTAATGAAATAATAAAAATAAAACATAATAAAATTATTCTCACGACGTTTCGGCCACAACGCAAGCAGCCGTCCTCTTCACCTGAGGACGGCTGCTTGCGTTGTGGCCGAAACGTCGTGAGAATTATTTCATTATGTTTTATTTTTATTATTTTATTACTTCCTTTCTACGTGACTTTACCGAAAGAACCAAGAAAAGGAATTTGAATATTTGTATTGATGGATTTTATTTTTGACACAAATGTTCGGCAATGGGTCGGTTCTGTGTCGCGCCTCACGACGATCGGTCCCCTTCGCCGCTTCTCCCCCAGGCGTCAACGCCGAGTTGGACTTCTCCATCTCCTCCGGCGACCCCGAGGGACACTTCGCCGTGGGCAACGACGGGCAGCTGAGCGTCGCCCGCGCGCTCGACCGGGAGCGCCAGTCCTTCTACAACCTGGTGGTGCAAGTCGGCGACAGGGCGCGCCACCCGCCCGCCCGCCTCTCCTCCACGGTCCGCGTTTCGCTCATCCTCACCGACGTCAACGACAACGCGCCCGCCTTCACGTCGCCCCGCTCGGCTCTCGCGCCCGAGGACAGCCCCGTGGGCGCCGTCGTCGCCACGGTGCAGGCCGTCGACCCGGACAGCGGCCGCAACAGCTACGTGGAGTACGCCCTGGCGACTGACGGGGAGGAGGGCGGCGGGGGGGCGGGCGCGGGGCCGGGCCCTTTCGCGCTGAACACGGTCACGGGCGAGCTGCGGCTCGTCCGCGAGCTGGACCGAGAGGCGCGGCAGTCGTACGCGCTGACAGTGCTTGCCGTCGACAAGGGCCGGCCGCCGCTGACGAGCACGGCGACGCTCACGGTGACCGTGGGCGACGCCAACGATAACGCGCCGCGCTTCCCGAGACGCGAGTACGAGGCGGCCATTGCGGAGGACGAGCCCCCCGGCACGGAGGTGAGCGGGCGAGGACGCGCCGTCGAAAACGGCGTGCGCCAATGTGAGAGGTGTTTGGTGAAAAGGATACCAGGTCATCGGGTTGCCGAGTCAGAGTCAGAAGCTTTATACTGGAGGAGGAATCCAATGAGCTGAAAAGCTCTTTTCACAAATGTCCAGACGGGGCGGGTAATAACGTTGCCACAACAAACAACACAAAAAACACGATAGGAGTGCAAAGTACAAGAAAGGTAAACAAATCACACAAACACAAACAAACGCAAACTAAACCATCCCCATCCTACCAGACAAAGCCCACTGAGGTATTTTCAAAAGTGACCTGGCCACAAATGATAGCTCAACAAAGTGGCTTATCATTTGGTCATTTATAGCAGCAGATAAACTAAATAGTATAAACGCATGCATTCTCATTAGTTGGTTCTGCATTGGCTTATCTGTATTGCCGGGAGTTAGTGAATAAAATGAGTATTGTCACACTGTCTCTGTGACAAAAATACAATTATATATTTTTTTAGTCGACGAATGTTTACAAAATGTATTTCACAGAAACGCCAAATGGTGTACTCAGTGAACTAGCGATGACAATCTGAACAACGTCGTGCGTCCATGGCCAAAGCCGTTTTGGAACCACACAAAAAACTCCGCGTGGCGCTCATTTCAGCGTGGACTAGTTTAACGGGCCTAAACCCCCCCCCCCCCCCCCCCGCCGTGAATCTGATCTTTGGCCGTTGCCGCCGGCCTCTCCTCAGGTCCTGCGGGTGTCGGCGTGGGACCCGGACGAGGGGGCCAACGGTGAGCTGCGGTACGACATCGCGTCGGGCGACCCCACGGGGGACTTCCGCCTCGACCCCGTGCTGGGCACCCTGGCGGTCGCGCGACCGCTCGACCGTGAGCGCACCGCTTCCTACGAGCTGGCGGTTCGCGCCCGGGACGGGGGCGGCCCGGCGCGCTCCGACACGGCCTCCGTCCGCGTGACGCTCAGCGACGTCAACGACTGCTCGCCCGCCTTCCAGCTGTCGCCGTACACGGTGCACGCACGCGAGAACACGCAGGGACCGCCGGTGCTCATCCTGCAGGTGAGGGCGCGCGCAAAGTTCACCACGTGACAAACTTGAGAGATTTGTTTTTTAGCTTTATCATTGTTATTATAGTTTTTTGTGCGTGTTTAGTTTGTTGTCCTTTCCCCGCACCTTAGATTAGCACGGTTGGCTACATTCGGTGCAAAAGAAGTTCAATGTACGTTCGTCATCGTAATCATCATCGTCGTCATCAGCCATGATCGATCCATGAAAGTCGTCGCCATCTCTCTGCGATGATTTTTATTTCGCCAGTTGCCATGCGAGGCATTTTTACATGATTGTTTATTCGTCAAAAAAGGATCCTAAAGCCTTCGGAATTATTTCTCGAATTCGAGGGGTAACTCGGGTGGATCACAACACAGAGCGTTGAGCTCGCACTGCCGGGATCCTGTATTCGAATCCGGGCTTTAGCATCCTGCAACGAAACCGGGTTCTCGAGTGCGGTGAGTGCCCCAGTGACCTTTTGCCAACCCGCTTCAACCCTCTTTTTTTTTTGCAGGTGGTTGCCAGGGACGACGACCTGGGATCCAGTGGCCAGGTGACGTACGCAGCTGCCGGGGGCAACGACGGCGGAGCGTTCTCGGTGTCGCCCGACGGGCGCGTCCACCTCCTGCGCAGCCTTGACCGGGAGGCTCAGCCGCAGCACGTGCTCATCATCACTGCCACTGACGGTGGTAAGAACGGATTCTTGATTTTTTTCACCGCCATCCCCTGCTCGCAGAATTTTATTCCGATTGCTCCATCATTTTCACGTCATGAGATTATCGTTTTTTGTGTTTAGTTTGTTGTTCTCTCTCCACACCTCTGATTAGCACGGTTGGCTATGTACGGTGTGAACGAAGTTCAATATACATACATACGTGATGCATCCATTCGAATCTCTGGCAGAGCAGTGCGAATTGTGTTAGATAATGACCCACGGAAGCATATACCACAGAGCTACCTCTGAGATCCCATTAAGTGACCTCTGATCCACACAATAGAAGGCAGCACTTCAGTTTAGTTCAGATTTATTTGAGTTGCATGTGGAAGTAATGTTCATCACTTGATGGTCAGACCGATATTAAACATTTTCCAGAGCTGGAATGTAGCCAAATCAAGTGCAGAACCAATTTTTTTTCGGCCATTGATGACGGGCGCTGAAACCATCCACTCGCTATATCTGAGAACCCAGTTTAATCTCAGGCAGCTGGCTAGATCTCGGTGTGGAGTAGAGTAATTTTGGCGTTTTCGGAATGTTTGCGATTTGATTTACGATTGAAAGTTTTTTGGCGCTAGGAACTGGTTTCACTGCGCTTTGACCTCTGAACCCACAGGCCGCGTCCAAAGACGCGCACGCTTAGGCGCCCACGAAACCGCTCGATTCTACGGAGGTCTCTCGTGCATGCCGCCCCTTCGTTAAGCGCTCGCGGGCGCGGCTTTAGCGCAAATAGACATCGAGTCACTTTAAAATGGTCCTGCACTCATGCCCCCGATTCTTCTGGGAGTGGAGTAATTTAGCTTTCGGAATGTTCGTGATTTGATTTATGATTGAAAGTGTTTGTGCTCGGGAACGGGTTTCATTGGGAAGTTGTAACCTTTAGCGGTGTCCTACCGTAACGTGCGCACAACGTGCAATTGTTTGTTTCTGAGCGAAGCTACTATAAACCGAGGAGTCGCGTGCATTCGAAAATTACAGGATGTCCATGAAGGTATAATCCATTATTGAAGAATTATAATTAGACAGCAGCTTCAACTGTGATTGAAATGTTGGAAACATATTCCTTGTGTACTTAAGTTTTTTTTTTTTAAACCGAAAAGCTTTGTTGATCTTCAGCAGCGTGTGACAGAAAGAATTCAAAATAATCACACACGAGATGTTGGCGAACACTCGCGACTCCCCCAAATCTGGACAAAAAGTTTGTGCTAACCACCTTGGAAAACATGCGGAGGTCTAGAGGAATGAAACTCACGCGCTCAACTCTTTACACTATGTATGCGTGTTGAACTTCTTTCGCACCGCACCTAGTCAACCGTGCTATTCGGAGGTGCAGGGAAGAACAACAAACTTAACACAAAAGAAATTAGTTTTCAATTTAGATGATTTGAAAGTGCATAGCTCCAGTGGCTTCCTAATGTTGGAAGGAAGAGCATTCCGGATGGCCACAGAAGGGCATATTTAAGAGCACGATGTGGTAACCGTCTTTGTTCAATGGCTAGCCAACAGTGGATGTGCAATAGTTGTTTTGGCCCTGCTAAAATTACCGTGTAATTACAATTTCATTCGCAGTGTATGCTACTTTTACGGGCTCCCCGTGTTTTAAAGGTCATTTTCAATCGGGGTAAACATTTCTCTTTTATATCAAGAAAAATTCAAACTCTCTTCATTTCTATCACGCATAATCAGAATCTCTCTTCAGTCTTTGGGAATACGATGAGCTATGAAGCTCTTGTTTACCAGATGTCCAGTAAGGGGCACGGGTCAGCAAGTGTACGAGCGCTAGCCTGAACATTTGGTGACCACCGTTTGTGTCGGTGCATTCTTTGGCGATTTCGGATTCCTACACCCTGAGGTGTCGAATCAAAGAGCCCCATTGTACGGCCGGGCTAAAAGAGCTGTGGGTGAACCGAATCTTGCCAGGTCTCGGGGGGCTTTTTTTCAGCTTCGTGCCCACGCTGATATAAGGCTTGAACGAGGCACACGTGAGCAATGTTGACTGAAATCTGTAATTTAACACAAACGTCAGGCCGGCCTGCCAGTTTATTGGAAGAGCCCGTAAAACGTTCACGTTTAGAAAGAGAATTGAACCGGACGAACTGCAATTGTGGCTGGTTCGGCTCGCCCAGCTGTGGCTGCATGTTCAAGTCACAAACATTTGTCGGCAATTGATGGGTTTCCTCGCTCTCCTTGAGCACACGGTTCAGTTGAAACCCATGAGCAGAAACAGGAACGACACGAGGGATTTTTAAAGGTCCCCAGTGACAACAAAATTCCAGGCCTCTGGCCCTGTCAGATTCTCATTTACAAATATAAATAAACAAAGACGTTGTTTTTCTTAATTTTCGCAACACTTTCGGGGGCCCCCTTCAATTTCCTCGCTCCCCAAGTGGCCATCGGTGTCTCTAGGTGACTTCCGTCAGCAGCCCTTGAGTGGGAAGGTCTGCGTCGCGAGCCTTTCTTTCCCAGCACCGCGTGCTCTGGCGTACACCGTCTCACGAGCTAGCTCGGCACGCCTGAGAGGGAGAATCCAGGTCTGGGTTACCTTTTTATTACTATTTTATCAGGTAAGGCCCACTGAGCTGTGTAGCTCTTTTTCAGAAGCAACCTGCCAATCACAAATGGTAGCTCAACGAAGTGGCTATCATCACGTGGAAATTGATAGCAGCCAAATACTCTAAACGCCTGATTCTAAATGTGCAGGGAAAAACCAGAGGACCCGGGGAAAAATCCACACGTCCACGAGGAGAGAGACAAAGACATGCAAACTCCAAACACACAACAGGCGTCGGGGTCGGGATGGAACCCACAACCTCCTGTATACCAGGCGAGGTAGTTAACATCTAGCCACCGCGACGCCCTTGGCTGACCTCATCAGGATCATTATGTGATCGAGTCTGCCAAACCTGACCTGAGTTGTATAACGCTTTCATGACCCTCCCCCTTGTTCACGCTTCCCCATTCCGTTTGCAAGGCTGGTTGCTGTTTGCTTTGCCATGGTTTCACTCTGCAGTGTCTGGTGGCTACTTGCCAGTGGGTGATTTCAATCTTGCCCGGGGCCCTTCGCAGTGAAGCTGGATGTCCTTGGTCGAAACGAGCGTGTATTTGTGTGTGCCGGATATTTTACTTTGGCGCAAAAAGGACACGCATATCGATACGTATGTGTGTGTGTGAGTCTGACCATAATTAAAAAAATTTATACTTAGCCATTGACAGTGCTGAATGAAATAAGTGGTCTGGTGGTTGCTAAATGAACACCACGCGCGCGCGTGTGTGCGCGCACACCGCGCGTATCGATTTAAATTGCCAACACATTTCAGTAGGAGGCTCACTTTGCAGAGAGCACATGCCCGGACCCAGGTCCCACAGCTGGAAGCAATTTCTGCATCGTCGGCAAAACCCCGACGCCAAACCTTCACGTCATCTTTCCTCTCTGTGGCCATTCCTTCGCAGATGCGATAACGCAAGTACAGTGAGAAAGTGTGGAAACACTTAATCTCAAAGGGTATCCCGATTATGGAGCTGCAGGTAATTTACTTGCATTAGAGCGAGAGGGCTCATGAATGGGGATTCGCTTTCAGGCACAGAGGGGAATAATAATGAAGGGTTTTCATTAATCAGCAGTTGGGGTGGGTAATGCGATAGGGCTGGAGAATCCTGTGAACAGATATACCGAGAAACGCTAATTTATGGACCTGAGGAAAGAGTAAGTTACACTCGAAATATCATGCAACTATCGTGCAACTATTGTCTGATTCATGTGTCACCAGCACACGACAGAGGGAGAGATAGAGCGACACCTCGCCCAGATACAATCACGTTGATGCTGAGCACGTTCTATTCTGGCCAGCCTCAGTGGAATTGCATTTAGCGATCCCTTGACGAAACAGTGACTCAATTTTCGTGGAACAAAGTAAGAAGCCGCAAAATAAACTGCCCTTTCACTTTGCTGCAATAAGCACAGCGATCGTTCGGTGTGTGAAGCGGGCAGAGAGTTGTGGCTGAGCGGTAAGCATATCGTGCAGTGGTCTCGACCTGAGTTAAATTCCCAACCATGGCTAATAGCGTTGGTGGGAGACATATTAAGCATGTATGGTGAACCAAACCCCGCGGCCGACGTAGCATGGGGAGGCATTCGCAACATACGTGTGTGTCAATGGATTGACAAAGGTCTGAAAATTCGTGTGAATTAAGTGCAGAGCCATTACTTTTACAGATCCGAGTGTGGTTGTGGAGCATTGCAAACTCCGTTAAAGCTGGTTTTGTCCACTGAGTAAATATACACTCCCATAACCACCTTAGCTTGGGAAATACCATCTCTCACATAAGCACATTTGGTTTTAAAAACATATCGTATTATATTTCGATTTAAAGCTTTCGTGACTGCAGGGATTCATCTTCTTGGTTCTTTCGGTAAAGTCACGTAGAAGGGAAGTAATAAAATAATAAAAATAAAACATAATAAAACAATTCTCACCGAAACAGTGACTCAATTTTATTATGTTTTATTTTTATTTATGTTTTTATTTATTTTTATTTTTATTATTTTTATTATTTTATTACTTCCCTTCTACGTGACTTTACCGAAAGAACCAAGAAGATATCGTATTATGTTAGCAATACGAATCCATTTATATTTCTTTAAAACAGATTTGTTTAATTTCATCGCGGTCTGACCTTGCGCACATTTCCATTCGCTTCTAGCTTGTCATTTGAATGCGACGCGTGCAGGAATCTCAGTGGCAAAACAATCCTAACATTGTTAAATTGTGCGGGAGATGTAAATTGATGGCGATGAAAAACAACACGACACTTGTATTATCGGATATCTTGAAAAGTTTCATTTTGTTGTACAAAGCATTTATTTTATGATATAAAAAATATATCTACTTATACTGTAGTGGACATAGCGACATTATTCTGGCAACAATGAATTGACCGAAAAAATATTAACCTTTTTATGTTTTTTTTCTAAAAAAAAAAAAAGGCGCACCTATTATTTATTTATTTAAGCAAAGTAGATTTGAATGGGCTGTACGTACATCGTTGTGTGTGTATACATATGCACACACATCCACACCAAGTCTGCGTATTTACAACCGGCGTTCACGTTTTAAAAATTTGTACATTCTCGTGCCATGACGGTAATTAGAAAACACAGTCGCATTGAATGGAACCGAGTGGAAATTTAAGTGCATAAATGAGTGCAGCAAATGATTCTGTAGTGAAATAATGAAACGCTCCTTGTAAATACGAGATTGACGCGGACCACCCCTCAGCATTCGGGCGGTGGTAAGAAACAAGAGAGGGGGCCGGGGGGGGGGGGGGCCCAAGAATGCCGTTGGCTGAAACCTAAACCCCGGCCACTTATTTCGGTGAGCAAGGTGACGCCGCTATTTTCTGATGCCACGCAGTTTCCGCTCCGCTGAGAGAGAGAAGAGAGGTGGAGTGGGGGGCAAGTTGCCCCCCCCCAGAAACCCCACGAGGACAGAGCAGCCCCCTTGCTGTCACCCAACTGTCCGTGTCCCTCCCGCCGTCCCAAACGCCGGCCCCCTTCCGTTTGTGGCGCTGCTTCTGAGCGTCACTCGTCAGCACTTATCAAAGGAAAACAAATAGAAGCGCTTTTAAATTAATTAGTTGCCCCCCTCCCCCCGTCCTACCCCCCCCCCCCCCCCCCAAAAAAAAACCCATTGGAAGTGCTGAAAAGCCCGTTCACAGTTTGGGTCTGAATTTTAACAGGCTCATTTATCTACTCTTCAGTCCTCCCCCTACAGCCCCCCCCCCCACAATTGCCCACTTCCCCCACCACCTTATGTTTTTCTTTTCTTATATGAGGCATGAAAATGTTTCATAATTGGATACAAAGAATGCTTTTGTTTGATCGGCACTGAACTCGGCCAAAAATCACGGTTTGCATACCCAATGCCTTACCCGCAGGGTGGGGGGGGACATTGCTCTGAGGCTGGCAACCAATGCCGGTACTCTACATTGGACGATGGGAGGCACCTGAAACATTCAGTCTTCTCAACAACAACAACAACAGAAACGGGGCACCCGTTGCTGTGCCTAAACTGACAGCACCACTCAAGCGCAGAAAGCTTTGAGATCACAGATTAGGCGCAGCAGAATTTAGGAATTCTATTTTTTGTTTTGTTAACACCCCCGGACTGATGAGAATGCCCATGAGCCGTCAGGCAAATTAAAGAAGAATAAAAAAATAATTAAAGAGAGACCCAAAATAAGAGCGGGCCCCCTTTGTCAATAGCGGCTGGTGCTATGCGGAGAGAGTGCGAGCTCGCAGACTGTTTCAATCAAGACCTGGCTGGCCTTCATAGAGCCTAGATTGTGCTGTGTCGTGTAACGTGGATGGTGCACATTCTCCGTTTGAAGTGTTTCGCAGATGATTTTTTTTTAAATTGAACAAAAATCTTGGCATCGCGAAGCGCACTTGTTAACTTTTTTATATGTACATTTTTGTTGTTGTTGTTGATGCTGTTGTGGGACATTCCACGGAGAGTAGAGTACTTAGATGTCGAGGGACAACTCTACTTTAGGAGATAACGCACGTGCACCTTTATTATTGGGCAAAATAAATCAAATCGCTCCAGCAAATCTTTAGATTTTTGTTTTGGAATTTCCCCCCCCAAAAAAATCCGAAGATTAACGATGCTAGATTAACTTTTGATTGTTCAATCAGCCTGCAAAGCAAACATCAGTCCGGCCGCCCGAGACGTGAGACAAATTACGATTGTGTTCATCCACCTGAGCGACTCGGGCAAATTTCATCCCAGGTGCAGCAGAGGTCAGGATATAAATCAGGAGGTGGCGCGCGGTGCCTCTGGTGCCTCTCTCGGAGGTGCCTCTGCTGCGTGAACAGAGGTTCTGGAAAGTCGGGCTGTTAACCATTAATCCATATGTGATTGGTTACGGAGCTTTCAGATTGAGTGTGGCTTACATTTGTAGGACAAGTTTCCAGTGCATGTTTCGTAAAAAAAAAAATGAGCAAAGGATTTCATGAAGTTAAAGCATTTTTGCATTTTATATTAGCAATTAGGTGTATCGTTTCTCATGCCCTCGTTTGCTCGACGAAAGACCACAGGCGGCGTAGAGGTTTTTGGTGGCCTCCAGCAGGAAATGCCGCTTGGGGCCCCAAGCCACCGCACCTTGTATACGGACAGGACAAAAAAATACAAAGATCCCCCGTGTAGCCTTAACAGACTGTTGGGGCAAGTGCTGTTAGCGAGCACCTACGAAGGCCGGCACGGTACACGAGGGGGTGTTTGGCCGGCACCACGCCCGGCCGCCTTTGTCTCCCCAGTGGCGATGTTTACACACCGCACCAGGTGCTCATTTGAGGCTGAGTCAACCTAGAGAAAGGCCCAGTACCGGTTCAGATAATCGTCACTGGTGGTGGCCGTGAGCGGGAGTTGAACCCAAGTCGCTGGGTTTGTAGTGCAGTGCGCTAACCGCTACGCTGTCGCTCTCCAATACGGACACGACACACGCGCACGCACGTACGCACACAGAGCATACATGTGTGTGTAACATATACACACATCAATCAGTATCCTTTAACCGACTGCAAATACCTCTGAGCTTTTTGTTATCGCATACTGCATTTGCTATACCTGTGGTGTGTCGTTCCTCTTGTTGACGACTTACGTTTTTACAATTGCCAAATGAATCGCCGATTTGTTAATCTATCAGTTGACTCCATTCGGGGGCTCCCCACAGCCACGGGGACACCCTGTGGGCATAGCTTTTGGCTGACAGGTAAGGCAGACCCTGCAGCTGCAGACAACAATGCAGCAGTTTGTAGACATTGCTTGAACGCGTGCGTGCGTCTGTGCGTGTGTATTTTACCCCCCGAGAAGTTGGGTCGGCTAGACCAGACCAAGTGATGCAGGCATCAGCCCAAGCTAAAATATTTGCGCCGGACTCCATCCGCCATGAAGGAGAGGCCACAAATTCCCAGCAACAGAAAAAAATGGCTCATAGACCTCTACGTAGGCAAACACGAGACGCTTTAACTCACGGCTTGGCGAACCCCATGTGGTCACATTTACTACTGGGGCACCCAACGATGCTATACGCACCACATTTATTCCTTGCGTTAAAACCTGACTCCGCGTACATTGACTTTAATGTGCAAAGAGATATCTCAACCTTCATTGCGATTACTTTGGAGCAGTTGACGTGGCCCAGCGATTCGGGCTGGCCCACCCCTGGCTATCACCGCGGGGTCTATTCGCCGGAACAATACACATTGCCGTCCTCCTCAGAGCGGACTTTCAAGATCCCGTTGATGTTATTGGAACAAAAGTGTAGGCGATTGTGTGCCGGCATCATGGTCCAAATTTGTAAACGAGAAACATTACTCGCAAATTACTTAATTTGGTAATGCACAGCAACAATGTCCCCCCCCCCTGCGAAGCTCTTGTCAAACAAAGCGCCTTCAAATTACCAAATCTACCAAAGTATTATGTATCCTACGTGCATCCTCTCTCACACTCACCCTCTGCACACATATATATGTAGATGTCCCAGCCCTTTGCCAATCCACAGTTGGATAAGGGTATTCCTATTCTGTGCTGCATGTGAGGGTTATACTGGTAGGAACCTCCTGGTTACACAAGCCCACAGGGAATTATTGTGTCCGTCCGTCGTGCAGGGAGGGGCTGGGTGGGGAGGGAGGGGCTGGGTGGGGAGGGGAGGGTGGGGAGGGGCTGGGTGGGGATGTTGGGGAGGGGCTGGGTGGGGAGGGTGGGGCTGGGTGGGGAGTGGGAGGGGTGGGGGTGGGTGGGGAGGGGCTGGTCACCCCGTGGTGCCCTTATAAAACTCAACGTTTAACCTACTCACGCCGGCTTGTGCCCGCCCTCACAGTCGGGCATATTTGCGGAATACACCACGCCGCCGTTGACCCTGGCCATTGACCGAGCAACCCAACGTTCCTACCAGCTCCCTCCGCAGGAATGTGTTTCGACCATACGTCACCACGGTGGTCACTGCAGGTTGATGAAGGCAGCGAGCATGCGTGATGCAGTACCTCACTCTCCTGTGCTACCCACTATATTGTCCCACAGCCTATAGCACCTGTTTAGCATGATGGTCACCCATCCAAGCATTAGCATAGGGCTCAGCCCTTCTTCTAGATTCCTAGATTTCATGAGCTGAGGTGCATTCTGGGTGATTTGGTCATAGGCACCCGTATGTGTTTTTGTCCATCATAATATATCCACAGCCCTTTGTCAATCCACTGCTGGATGAAGGCTTCCCCATGCCGTGTCAGTCGTGTGGGCTGTTTGATCACTCTTCAGGATGGTGGTCTGTGCAGATTGGTGAATGGGAAAGGTGCAGGAATGGTTCAGAATTCACTTGCCACTGAGGTCAGCCTTGGCTGGGCATCAAACTCAGGTCGCCGAGTTCATGTTGCTCAGAACTGCTTTTTGTGTTAAGTTTGTTGTCCTTCCCCCGCATCTCCGATTAGCACGGTTGGCTACGTACGGTGCGAAAGAAGTCCAACGTACATATATAGTGGAGTGCTTTAACTATGCTACCGACCCCATGTGTTTTTATATATCTATAAGAATCAGACTTACCAATGTTCAGCCACCAAAGCCTGCTGAGAGGTGGTGTTTATTCTGGCAGAGAAATTGCATGAGGCGAGTGCCGGAGTGTTCAGTGGAACGAGGGCCTGCTCGATGGGTGATGAGTGGTCGGATACCATTGCACGTCGCAGGGTACTGTTGTGTCCGTGTGTCTTGTATGTGTGTGGGGAGCGGTGGCGCAGCGGTTATCCCACTGCGCTTCGAACCCGGCCACCCGAGTTCGATTCCCGCTCACGGCCAACACCAATGGTCGACTCAGCCTCAAACTAGTACCTGGTGCAAGGTAGACAAAGGTGGCTGGGCGTGTTGCTGGCCATCCACCCTCTCGAATCCCAATGGCACTTTCTCCTACAGTCTGCTAAAGGCTATACGGTGCTGGGGGAGGTTGGGATCTTTGTCTTTTTTGCTTGCATGCCTGTGTATTTGTACTCGTTGACGCTACAATAATGATCCAAACGCAATTGGGACAGCTTTGCCGAAAGTATGTGCATCTTGCGCGGTGGCCATCCACGTTTTCGGCCCGGAGAGGAATACGCAAGCGTGTGGGAGACAGGATGGAGTGGGGGGGGGAGTTTGGTGTTTTTCAGCGGGAGGCAGGAGTGAGCCTGACTTGCCCCCCATCCACCCACCCACCCCCTCCTCCATTGCAACAATGGGGCCCTTGTGTCGTCGGCAGCCTCACTAATGAGGGGTTCCACGCCGTTTGTGCGGAGGTATACAATGCAACGAGCAATTTGAGTGCAGATGGGAAGCGTATGCCGCGACGCTCCCCGGGCAAGTGTGTCTGGAGGGTGAGTAGATGGCCAGATACAATTTTAAGGACTTTGACTTGACGTGCAAAAAAAAATTTTGATCGCAGCGTTAAAGATAAAACGCGCGCTTAGGAAACCCAATCTGAGTTTCTTTGGCGAGTATTGAACAGAAAAAAAACCCAAATGCCTATCAAGATATGACGTGGAATTTAAAGTACATTTTAATGGTAGTTAAAATACACTTAGACTGAAATTTGAAGCCTAAACGGCACCAACTGAAATAACACAATCACACTTGTGTAGTTGTCAGAAGCTCACTAAATGCTTGTGCTAATAATGACTTGGAACAGCATGATTAAGGTACACACTTGTGCGTGTGGCTGGTGGTTAGAGGTCAGAGCGCTGAGCAAGCACCGCTCTGTTCCTGGGTTTCGAATCCGGGCAGCCACCCATGATTAAAACCGATTTCTCAAGTGAAGGGAGTCACCAATAACTGCACCAACAATAACTGGCAGACAAAATTGCGTTTTTTACACTTAAATTGGCTAATATCCAGCCCTGTGAATGACAATCTCATAGCAGAGTGTGTGAATGTGCGCCCCCTGCTGTGCAGCGGGTAACAATGCCACGCTAAGATTTTTTTTGTCAAGAAGTTCTGCGAAGAAATCTCCCCTGCATCCTTTCCCCTTGATACACCAACGGAGGAGCATTGCCCCGCGAGACTCGTACAATCGATTCCTCATCTCGGTGATGCGACGCCGATTGCGTCAGTTGGAATCAAGCGAAGAAATAAACGTAGAGCGAAGCAGACGGCAAAGGATGCACATACGCATCGAGGAACATTTGGAATTTTGTCCGCCGTGCCTTTCCGCAGGTGCCTGCACCATGTGAAGGAGATGTTTGGGCTTTTGTAACGGTGATTAAGATGACCACCCACAACAGGTGGAGTCCACTGACAAGGTCTAATGCATTTTAAGTAGCCTTGCAGTTTTCTCAGCCTTTCTAGTTCTTTACCACCCCCCCAAATATTTCCATGGCTTTCTATACACACGGGCACACACTCAAGCCAGCATGTGCGCACCATGCCCGCACGAAACACCCAACACTCACCTGAATAAATACACAAATCACACCCACGCGTGCTGCCCAGCTAGTTATGACACACAGCCAGTTACAATGCGGCATGTGTACATTTGTAAAGAGGCACCTGGAGAAATACGTTGCCACTTGTCACACTGGTATTATTATTATTTAGCCTTGGAATAATTCCATTTTTATTGCAATCTTTTAGCATTTGAAAATCTATCACAGATTGAAATATTTTTTGCAAAGAAATGTCCGGGACTCTCGTCACGCCGCTTTATTACGGTTGTGCTATCAAATAATTATTTAGGAAATCTCGCAGAGCGGTGCACCCTGTTTGGCAGAGAATCCTCGCAGAAGTGATTTTGATGTTTTTTTTTCTAGAAAAATCCGTCAATTGAGCTTCTTATCTTTTGCACAATAAGGGTCACAATTTCCCAGAAAGTCTGTTATGAGACTGCTTATCGTCCGACCAGACAAACCACTATTTATAATTTTGACTGTTGACATTATTCCAAATTACGGTTAAAAACAAGGAGATATTTTTCTTTTGGTGTGCGGTCGTTGTTGACAACGCTGAGACAATGAATTCACTGCGTTTGAGAGAAAAGTTTAATCAACAGTGGCTGTTTGGAATTGAATCACGGATTTTAGCAGTGATTTGGCCTCCGGGTTATGCGACCACCTAGTTTTGTCGAGTCGTTTTAATTCAGCAATTAACTACTTTTTCTTATATAATACCATTTATATCCGTAAAAGATATCATCTTCTAACTTTGCAGTTGTAGAAGTGTAACGGTGTGTCTAACCATTCGTCAATGCTAGTTATTAAACTCACGGTAAATGTGTCAAATTGCATGTGAAAGATTTTATATTTCGTGTATGTTTGTGTGCAAGCCATTCGTGTGACCCCTGCAGGGTCGAGTGGCTGCGAATCTAAATCAAGACGATTCAGCGAATCACCTTCGCAAGGCAGACATCGTTCTTGTATGCTGACAAAACCTACGGCTGATATTATTTTTCTCCTCAATCGGAGGCTCCTTGTTACATTGCTTTTTAGCTCGCTTTACTTTGAACTTGGTGACCCACGCTCGATTCCCAGCTACGGCGAACATCAATGGCGAGTGACAAACGGACCAGTCCTGCCCTTCCTCCACCCTTCACAAACCGGGCCCTGACCAGCGTGGTGAATTGTGATTAAAACTGCCCCATGACCGACATGAGGTGGGGAGGATTTCATCCAATGGTGAATTGAGGATGACTGGAATAAGAGAGATACTACATTGCAGTGTCGATTAAGTATTGCGCGTATAAGTAACCGAATTTCAGGAAGCTTTACCAGTATTGTGGTATATTAATTGTTTGTGAATCGAGCGCGTGTGTGTGTGTGTGCCTTATTTTCCCAGTTTTTGTGCTTGCGATGTTAGTTGTGATTTTCAGTTTGAATTAAACTTGACGGATGCGCGCTTTAATTCCTCATTCTTAATTGCATGCACGAGCGCAATTTATTCCTGCCACACACAAAAAAATCGACGTCTGGGTGTGGTCCCACATTGATTTTATTCGGTTGAATACCAACGTCAGTTACTGGAATGCATTTATATGATCCCAAGAGCCAGTTCCGTCAGTAATGAAGGCATGGGTGGCAGGAGCCAGGGGCATAGAAGGGAGGGGGGGGGGCAATTGGACACTGGAGTGAGTGGGTGGAGGTACGATTCAAACTGTTCGTTAATGGCTTTTCAACTCGTACTGCCGCAGCTGTGTGGGCCCTCTGCATTGTTTTTACCCCCTAGGAAGACCGCTGTGGTTAGAGCTCTCCACCAAAAGCACAATATCGGAATTGACCTTGGCCGCATGTTATTGTGCTCTCTTAAATAATGAAAACTTTTTTTTTGGCGAAATTTGTAAAATAAATTTGTACCTTAACTCCAAGAAAAATTAAGAAATAAAATAAATAGTAATACGTTGTTGGCAACAATTGATGAAGCGATTTATCTTTCCATTTTTTTCAAAACTTTAAAAAAAACTTTCACACACGTGCATGCAAAATACCGTATACATTTTTTTTGTAAAACTGAGCCTGGCCAGAGCTTTGCCTTGGGTTGACCCAATATTTTGTTGCAATTATTTATTTAAACTTTACATTTTTTTGGGTTTTTTAAATTTTGACAGGGCCCCACAGTCTTGCCCAAAGAATGTGTAAAATGTTGGCAGAAGGCTAACAAATAAATTGATTCCGTGGTCACCGTAATAAAAAATTTATTCGGTATATAAACAACACAAACACCAGGCAACGCCGATATCTTGGACACGAATTGTAATAATGTTAGCCATGGAATAGCGGTCTCTCTTCAAGCTCCCTTGACTCCCACTGAAAGCAGTGAGTGTTCTTCCCGATCTGCGCTTCAGCAACAGGAAACCGATGCTTGGTGGCTCATGGAAAACGAAATGAAATATCTCTACTTGTTTAGCGAGTACCAATAAATCACGAAACCAAAAGAGAAATGCAATAAACGGTTTAATTATTCGTATTCCCGTAATTTTAGGATCTGGATTTACTTTCTCCGCAGATTCTTGGGGCGGTACGGAGCATGGGCACATTAAAGGGCAGCTACTACCTGGCGCTTTTGCCCCGTACCGTGTCTATGAGCTACTTAGCGGCACATTTGTGATGTGAACTGGAATCCCAACCTGCGTTGACCAATGTGGTGAAGTATGACAACAACAAAAAATAACAAGACCAACATGGCATGCCTTTGAGTTTTAAAATAACGTTAAATTGTTGCAGTGAACAAATACACTTTGTTGATTTGAAAATAAGCATTTTCGTATGCTGTTCTGTCCGTGCACTCAGCGATGGCAGTTGTCAATGAATGTTTAACTCAACCTGTTCACAATTAAAATTAAGAGCGCCCTCTGTTGAACGATAAGCGTGGTCATAAAATTCACGACATCGAAATCATTGGAATGTATACCAATAAACAAAACATAAAGCAAGGCTGAGCTCGATACTTCGCCCAAGTTTTCTGGGGACTTCAGCATTCCTCAAATACTTTTTTCCCAGCACCAAATCCCCATGATATAGACAACTTTCCCCTCCCCCTACCCCCACCCGTATAAACACGTGATGCAGGGCAAATCAAAGGGTTGACTCATATCGAACGCCCAAGAGACCGAATGAGCCATGTCAGGTGTGGGCAATCCATATAATCTGAAATGCATGGAGAACTGTCCATCACGCCGTTGACTGTTTTTGACCACACCTGGTGTTACTCCCTTGGAAGGGATAGGGGATTCTCAGCTGATCTTGATGATCGCAAGGGATGGCTGCCACGGTGCAACGCGTTGGCGCACTGGGCTTGCAGTTCACAGGCCGCGCCGGGTTCGATCTCCCGGCGTGGCAGATGAAACGACGGTGCTAGTTTCTTAACTCCGTCTGCCTCAGTGCCCGTTCGGCAATGCACACGGACACCAAACCACGGTCAGTCAATGGTCACCTGCGGTGGGGTAAAGTACGCGGTGCTCCCACCTCTTCCAAGATGTTTGGCCAGTATGGAAGAGTAGGCCAAATACCCTCGAGTCTTCCCCCTCTAGTGGAAGCCCTTCCTCCAGCAGTGGCTTGAGCAAGACATTTCAAGGCTGCACCTTTACCTTTATGGTTAAAGAATGTGAAAACGCAATCTCTGGAGTGCAACACGGCTGGAGGTGGTAATAATCCCACGGGCCATGGAGTCGACGGGTGTAGATCTTGCATTCCTGACAACCTTACGCCTGATTTAAAATGCATGCGGAGAAACGAGACCTGCCAGTGAAAGTGCTCCGCATGGCCGGTGCCATTCCAACGGTGCATTGTTCAGATCTTGCGTAATTGCCAAAATGGGATAGCGCTCAAATAATATCAGGATCTTAGCCAAACTCATGGGGTGGGCAATGGAAAGAGATGAACTCCAGATTATCCCGCCATTTATGTTCGAGAGCCTCAGTTGTATACATTGTGTGTGTATATGCCGTGCTCTGATTCAGCTTAAGTTCTCACTTATGCGGGAATACACATCAATAAACGGATGCATTTAAAAGGTGTTCTCTGAGAAATTAATCATTATTCTGCAGAATATATACAGGGTGTTCATGAGGACCATTATCTATCATTAAAGAATTGGAATTAGACAGCAGTTTGAACTGCATGGTTGAATGTTGGGGCTTATGTAACAGGTTCAGTGTTTAAGTCAAAAACACAAAACACTTGAGTGAGCCTCAATAGTGCAGAGCAGAGGCATTGTAAACTATCGCAGCCGAGACGTTGGCAGGCACTTGGGACTCTCTCAAATATCGATACGACGTGTACCACAAATGTGAGATTTTACATGAGGGAATTTCAGCCGTCTATCATCCCGCCGCTGAATGACGGTCGCGCCATGCCATGGCATTCATCGGGGTTGTCTCGTTATAATTCACCACGCTGGTCAGTGCAGGTTGGTGAACGTGGTGGGCAGAACTGGTTCAGATATCACTAGGAGCGGCTCTAGACTAGCTGCCAGCGGCTGGCGGCCCTTAGGCGAATCGTGCAATCGGCGCCCGCACCCGCAAACCCCAAGGGCAGAACTAGGCTGAGATTTTTGGTAAACTGGGACACATTTTGCCGCTATTTTCCGTTTCACGTTTTTTAAAGCGTATTTTTTTAAACAGCGGCATTAATTATTCGGTTGGACCATCCTGGTCGTCTGTCCAACCAATAAATTCTCAGAAATGTTGAGAAATAAATTATAATTCATATTCCCTCTGCACGTGCACGGGAATTGAAATAATGATATCTTTGCTATTTTATTTCAATTTTTTTATTTGTATTTTTTATTCTCGAATTGTTGGTGCCCCACTTAAACTTGGCACCCGAGGCAACTGCCTCGTTCGCCTATAGTGACGGGCCACCCCTGAATATCACTCATCATTGATGTTTAGCCATGACAGGGTTTCAAACTCAAATTTCCGGATTGGTAGTGCGGTGAGCTAACGACTACTCGTACTAACATATTTTCAGACTACCAAGTGCGTGCCTATAGTTTTATCACACGAGCACAACACGTTATCGAATTAGAATTTCTTAATAATGGACGATACTTTCACGGACAACCTCACCATTGTCCACTTTACCCGGTGGTGGAGACATCGAGTGTGCAGGCGGTGCAACTGAGTTGGGGCGCACAAGCCAGAGAGGCCCCCGGCTTACAGTCCATGACCCCATTTTTCATCCAGCGTCTCGAGATGTAGTTACATTTCAATGCCACGTGAATGCAATTTTTCTGCATTACGGAGTGTGCCAATGTGTGTTATTACTCCTTGCTTATATTAATAGGTTGCTTCTTGAGCCGGCAAAGCCACGCTGAGTCTCATGACTCCTTCGTAGGAGGATCCTGTCCAGCTGTTCATACGCTACAGTAATTTTGCTGGAGCAGTCACACCTGATGCCGGAGGCTTGTGTTGCTTCCGAAACGTCGTGATTTAATTTATAATATTAATTTATTTATTTTATTTTTTATTTTATTTTGTTTTCACCTATGTGACTTTACCGAAAAAAACAAAGAATATGGATCCTTGCAGTCACGAAAACTTCTAATCTAGAATGGATCCCGTCAAGTTTTTGCTGTGGGTGGGGGGGGGGGTTGTTGTGGGACAATAACTGCCATGCATATTCCAACTGAATGATTTCAATTATGTGTTTCAGTAGCAAGCCAAGGTCTGTAATCAATCCGACGTCGTGCGCTTTTTTCTACTACAAAGGCATTGATCGGCACACGGTGTGGCGGAGCATTTTACTGAGGGTGCGATTGTTGCGGTGCACAGGCGAGCCCCGACTCACGGGCACCGGCACGGTGACTGTGCTGGTGGAGGATGAGAACGACAACCTGCCGCGGTTCGGCGCCGCCGAGCTCCGAGCTGCTGTGCCGGAGGACGCGCCCATCGGCTCTGACGTCGCGCTCGTCAACGCCACGGACGCCGACGCCGGACCTAACGCCATCATCAGGTGCCTTCCGGCAGCACCGCTGCCGTGACCTTTGTCGGGCTCCCTAGGCGCGCGCCTTCCCCCGTCGTTTGCCTATTTACCCATGGGTGGGAATGTCCCACACAGGACTAAATCTGTGTGATACGCAAAGCTTCTCTCCAAAGGACAAGATAAATTTCCCTGCTCCACCACATCCTAAGTGGCACGATTCCACATTACTGTGTTTTGCTGTACTCCATTAAGGTATATATATCAAAAGAACCTTTGTTTGCATTATGATCCATGTGTTCCACTTGCCGCCTCTCGAATGTAATTTTGAGAAAATAACATAATTATCTTATTAACTGTTAAGAAAAGCAAGCGGGCTTGTACAGGATATGCCACTAGAATGGATGTGGTCGGCACTAACGATAGAGTGGCAGCCAAAGGAATGAACATGCATGAGCGGATATCCACCGCGGTGGAGTTAAGCGATCATCCATTGTGCACATGACAGCTGGATTGTTGCATCGCCAAACCACGAGAAATGGCGACGGCTAGGGGAGGCCTACATCCATATAGGAGGCCTACATTCCCCCGCACCTCTGGTTAGCATGGTTGGCTACTCATGGTGCGAAAGAAGCTCAACATACATACATGCAGTGGATAGGTGACGTCTGCTGCTGCTGCTGCTGATCATCATGATGATGATCATGGAACAGAACCGATATTATAAAGTCACCGCCCAATAACCGAGAATTAGCAATCGGTGCTGAAGCGTTCGTTCGTTTTTTTGGTGCGTGCGTGGAGAGCAGCTACCGACTGAGGGGCGGCGACGGGCACTTCTCCGTGAACCCATCCACGGGGCAGATCATCACGACGGCCAGCCTGGATCGAGAGGGCCGCGAGAGCTACGTGCTGGAGGTGACGGCGCTGGACGGGGGCCCCGCCCCGGGTCTCTCCAGCTCCGCCACGCTCGTCGTCGCCGTCACCGACGTCAATGACCACACGCCGCGGTTTCTCAACGCCCCCTACGTGGCCTACGCGCCCTCGTCCGCTCCGGCCGGTAAGGGTTACTTTGCGGTGCACGCAGGCACGCACGCATGTGTGTGTGTGTGCCGCCCCGTGGAGAATTCAACGGTGCAATCGTTAATGGGTGCTCGTTCTCCCTATGATCTATTGAAGCTACGCAAGTGATATTTGAACTGTACTCTTAGTTCTTTCGATAAAGTCACGTAGGTAAACAAATGAAATTAAAATTAATGAAAATAAAATTAATAAAAATAAAATGATTTTTATTTTATTTTTATTAATTTTAATTTCATTTTTTACCGACGTGACTTTACCAAAATAACTAAGAGTATGAATCCTTGCAGTCACGAAAGCTTCGAATCTAGAAATATTGGAACTGGTTCTCAGTCTGCTCGAGGCAAACTGAACTTTGAATTAGTATAAATGAGTAAAGTCCAGCACTGTGTAAATATCAGCGCTGTGGGGAGACAACATTTGCTGCACACACGTATGTTGAACTTCTTTCGCACCGTACGTAGCCAACCGTGCTAATCGGGAGGTGCGGGGGAAGGCTGAGTATGATGCTGCATTTTAGATTTGTTGGATGGGCTGATAATTGGCTTGCTTGTCACTGGGTGAATTTGAGTTTATGGTTGGACTCATAACATTCCACCGTTGTATTTTCTGAGAACTATCAAAGCATGCCATCCAAAATTCCTGCATCATCGGTCTTAAAAGAAGGCCATTATGTACTATTGCACATCTCACATTTTAACAGTATCTGTAGCTAAATTTTATGACAAAAAAAATATTTTCCCATGTACCTTTGGCTACATAATGCAGGAAGTAATAACCCTTAATGGGTTCTCGTTAAGTGTAACAAAGGGCATTGAATCTAATTACGTTTTCTCACTTTCTCCACATTCATAAGCTGTATGATCGCTCTTTGCAAAAAGTGAGAAAAAAAATTTACTTAATGTTTCACCAGTTAGGCCTTTATTAGGTGCAATTAAGCCTAAAGTAATTTTTTTCGAGCATGCAAATTAATAATTAACGATAATTACTGCAATTTCGTTCGACAATTGTGATATTTACGTAATTTGTCTCGGGCAAGCATTATTCTTACTCGCCGTTCTAGCACCCTGGATTGAATCACGGAACAGACGTCCGCCTCGTTCGCAATAGACCGCCGTTTTTGCATGCCACTTGAACCCCTCTCGCTTGCCCGGCACTTGGCAGGAACCGCGGTGTTCGCCGTCACCGCCCGCGACGCAGACGCCGGCCCCAACGGGGACCTCCGCTTCTCGCTGAGCGGCTCGGCCTCGGCCGGCTTCTCCGTGGACCCCCGGCGGGGCGTCATCCACGCCGCCAGGGCCCTGCAGGGCCCCCGGGATGACCTTACGCTGACGGTGCGCGTGTCGGACGGCGGCGCACCACCCAGGTCCGCCGTCACCACCGTCACCGTCCGCTTCCGCGACGCCGGCGAGTTCCCGCGCTTCTCGCCCGGCCCGAGATCCTTCTCGTTCCGCGAGGACCAGCCCCCCGGCACAACCGTCACGCTGGTGGCGGCCAGGTTAAGCCAGCGTTCGGGACCCGTGTCCTATCACCTGGCCAGCGGGGGGAACCTCGGCGACAGTTTTCGCTGTCGATCCGCAGTCCGGGGAAGTGTCCGTTCACCGCGCTCTTGATCACGAGTACCAGCATCACTACGAGCTTGTGGTAGAGGCGAGGGACTCGGGGTTCCCCCCGTTTTCCGCCTACCTCAAGCTGGAGGTGGACGTCTTGGACATCAACGACAATGCTCCCGAGTTCTCCTCATCGAGATTTTGGGCCAAGGTGCCGGAAAACACGCCCCCTAGAACCATCGTCGTCCTCACAGCGGTGGACAAGGACTCGGGAATCAATGGGCAGGTCGATTACAGCATTATTGATGGCAACATTGGAAACGTGTTTCGCGTCAACCCCAACTCCGGCGAGATAAGGTCAGTTTCTACGCTGGACCGGGAGAACGTAGCAAGCTATGAGCTCACCGTAAGGGCCACTGACAGAGGATCTCCAACTCAACATTGCAACGTGAAAGTGCTGATATCCGTCACCGACGAAAACGACAACTCGCCCCGCTTCACGCAAATCTTCAGCGCCCACGTGCGAGAGGACGCGGCGGTCGGCTTCCCGGTGCTGCGCGTGAGCACGTTGGACGCGGACGAGGGACCCAACGCCGCCATCACATTCTCGCTGCTCGACCCCAGCCTCCCGTTCTCCATCCACCCAAGCACGGGGGAGATCACCGTCAGCCGGCGGCTGAATCGCGAGGACCGCTCCGGCTATGCCGTCAAAGTCCGCGCGAGCGACCCGGCCTGGACGGTCAGCACGGACGTCACCATCGTCGTCGACGACGTCAACGACAATGCGCCGCGCTTCGGCCAGACGGCCTACTACGTCGAGTTCCCGGAGCCGTCCGAGGGCGAGGCCCTCGTCGCTCGAGTCTCGGCCTCCGACGCGGACGATGGCGCCAATGGCCAGGTCTTTTTTTTCATGAGGTCGCAGACGGAGAACTTTCGCGTGGGCCGCGATTCGGGAGAGATCCACAGCGTGCGCCCGCTCCGCTACAGAGACCCGGCGGGCAGCGGCAGCGGGGCGAACCTCAACAAGTACAGCTTCGTGGTGACCGCAATGGACCGGGGCAGGCCCCCCCTCTCCAGCGACGCCACGGTGACCATCAATGTCGTCGTGCCGAACGCCAATGCGCCCCGGTTCCTACGCGAGCGCTACTCCACGCCCGTCGCCGCCACCGTCCGCGTGGGCACGAGAATTCTCAACATGAGCGCGGTCGACCCGGACAGGGACGTCAACGGTCAAATTGCCTACTCCATCGTGGGAGGGAACGCGTCGCGCCGCTTCGATGTGGACGCCGGCGGATTCCTGCAACTGCGCGCCTCGCTCAACGGCGACTCGGGGTCCACCTTCAGCGTCACTGTGGAAGCCAGGGACAGGGGCCGTCCGCCACTCTCCTCGCGGGCCACGGCGATCGTCCGCGTGACGGAGGAAAACCAGTACACGCCGCGCTTTGCCCACCCGCCGCTGGAACTCAGCCTCCCGGAGAACCACCCGGCGGGGTCGTCGCTCGCGCGGGTCACCGCGACGGACAGGGACGCCGGAGTGAACGGGGCGATCGTCTACTCGATCGCAAGCGGGGGCGGCAGCGGCCTGTTTGACGTCGGCCGAGAGAGCGGGGACATCCTGCTTGTGGGCGAATTGGATTACGAGACGGAGAAGCTCTACAACCTCAGCGTCTGCGCCGCGGATGGTGGCTGGCAAGCGAAGACCGAGTGCAGCGGGGTGAGCATCTCGGTCACGGACGTCAACGACAACCCGCCGATGCTGAACGCGTCGGACTACTACCCGGTCATTCCAGAAAATGCACCGAGTGGAACGACAGTTCTCGTCCTGGACGCCGTCGATGCCGACTCGCCGAGCAACGCTGTGACAATGTACAGCCTGGATGATGGGGAAGCAGATTTATTTGTTCTCAATCAGAAAACAGGTGTTCTCACCACCCAGGGCTTCCTCGACTACGAGACAAAGCAGACCTACGAACTGACAGTTCGGGCTTATAATTATCCGGATACATTCCACTACAGCACGGCACAGGTGCACGTGCAGATCACAGGTGTGAACGAGTATTTTCCAAGGTTCGTGCAGCGGGAGTACAACTTTGTTGTCTCCGAGTCGGCCCCGGTGGGCGCGCCGGTGGGCTCGGTGTTCGCCACGGACCGTGACGCCGGGGTCGACGGCACGGTGTTCTACATGCTCTTCGGCGAAAGCCGGAGCAAGGGCTTCTCCGTCAACGAGCGGACGGGGGAAATCATCGTCTCGTCCCAGCTGGATCGCGAGAGGGAAGCCTCGGCGACGCTCCGGGTCATCGCCAAAAATGCGGGGAGCATCCGCGGCTTCGACGTGGACGAGGTTCTCGTGAACGTGGCCATCACTGATGCCAACGACCCGCCCGTGTTTTCGTCGGCGCTCTACCACGGGCGCGTGAGCGAGGCGGCGAGCGTCGGCACTCACGTGGTCGGCGTCAGCGCCCACGACTTCGACTCGCCGCCCGGCTGGAGGACCTTCTCCTTCCTGATCCAGAGTGGGAATGCGGGACGGGCGTTTTCGATCAACGCGCACACTGGCCTCATCGCCGTGGCTTCCCCGTTGGACCGCGAATCCGTGCCGCTGTACAACCTCACCGTGGTCGCGGTGGACATGGGCGAACCCCCGGCGAACTGGCACCACGGTGGTCGTTGTGGCGCTGGAGGACGTCAATGACAACGGGCCCTTCCTGTTGACCTCGTCAGCCAAGGTGACGGAGAACCAGCCTGCGGGGATGACGGTTCTCAACTTGGAAGCAGGTGACCCGGATCTTCCGCCAAACAAGGGACCATACACCTTCCAGCTCCTCGGTTCCGACCCAGCCTGGCGCGGCTACTTCAGCCTGAGCTCTAGTGGGCTGCTCAAGACGGCGCGTCCAATTGACCGAGAACAGAAGCCGGAATTTCACCTGCCGGTTGCGATCGCTGATGCCGGTTCGCCGCCACTAACCTCCACTGTCACGCTTCACCTGTCCGTGCTTGACCAAAACGACAACCCGTCGGAGGCCCGTGACGTGCGCGTGCACTGTCAATTACTTCGGCAGCCCCTTCCCGGGTGGCTTTATTGGCGACGTCCGACCCAGGGACCCGGACATCTCCGACAGATTCAACTGCGATCTGACGTCCGGCCCGTTCAACGTCTTCAGCTTCCAGCCCAACACCTGCCGTCTCATCTCGCAGCCGCGCTCGGCCGAGGGGCGCTTCGAGCTGAGCGTGCGCGGCAGCGACGGCAAGCACTCGCCGGCCACCACTACCGCCCGTGTCAATTTCGGCTCGTTCTCCAACGCCACGCTGGAGAGCAGCGTGCTGCTTCGGCTGTCCAGGCCCAAGACGCCCAGGGAGTTCATTGGGCAGTACCTGCGGGATTTCGTGCAGGCGTCGGACGCTCGCCTGGGCAGTCAGGCGGCGAGCGTGCAGCTGTACGCTGCCTTCGTTTACGGGAACGCCACTCACCTGCTGCTGTCGGGGCGGCACACGGGCGGAAGGTACCTGAGCTCCGACGTCCTCGCTGCTTTCTTCGCCTCCAACTCGGACGCCATCCAGCGGCAGAGCGGCGTCGTCTTGGACGCGGCGAACGTCGACCCCTGCGCCGCGCCGTCTCCCTGTGCCAACGGCGGCCACTGCGCCAAGCGCCTGGCCAGTGGGGCCCACGGCGACAGTCGTAGAGAGCGCCTCGGTCATTCTGGTGTCGCACGAGGTCCTCGAACCGGCGGTTTGCACCTGCACCTGCAGGCTACGCTGGGACCTGGTGCGAGGCCGACATTGACGAGTGTCTGTCAACGCCCTGCCGGCACGGTGGCTCCTGTCAAAACCTGCCAGGCGGTTTTGCGTGCCGCTGCCTGCCAGGGTTTTCCGGGACAGCTTGTGAGACGGACGTGGACGAGTGCCTGGAGGGACCATGCCAGAATGGGGGCCTGTGCCACAATACACAGGGAGGCTTCGCCTGCGACTGTTCTGCGGGATTTTCAGGTAAGGCGTTTTCACGTAATTGTTTTAAAACGAGCAAGCCATTCATTATTGTAAATGTACCGTGTACACGCATGTTTTTTTACACAATCCAATACTTTTCATCGCTCGAAATTAGTTTTACTAACATTTTTCTATTAAGTGTAAAACAGCATTGACGGTTAAATAAATTCCTTGTGCGTCGAACCTTCGATTCTGTCGACTCGCAGGCAAAATCTGTGATGTGACGGTGGACAACTGCGCTTCGTCTCCGTGCTACAACAACGGCTCTTGCGTCAACACCGCCACTGGATACTCATGCCGATGCCCGTTTGGTGAGTGACTTTCCATCTGCACTGTCAAGGCAGAGCGACAAAAAGCCAACCGCGGCTATAATTGGCTGTGGCGCTCCTGACATTTCGTTAAATTTAATTCGCGTGAAATCGTAGACCGTCGCGAGCTAATTTGGCAATGGTCTCGATGTGGAAAAAAACCCAAACCGCGCGAGAATGCACAATAACAATCCCCCTTTTTTCGCGAGTCAGAGCACAAGGCAGGCCGCCTGTGCCTCTCGTTGCGAGGAAAGTGCTCCGGCTCAAGCGACCACGTATCTGCATGCGCGCGTTGTGCGCGCGTGTCCCCAGGCATGAGCGGGGCGCGCTGCGAGCTGACCAGCTACGGTTTCTCGGAGCTCTCCTTCCTCGAGGTCCCGGCGCTCGACGGCCGCAGCAACGTACTCGCCGTGGAGTTTGCCACGACGCGGCGCCACGGCCTGCTGCTCCTCACTCACGGCGCGCTCTCGCTGGGCACGGCCGTCGCTCCCGATGCCGAGTTCCTGGCTCTGGAGGTGCGCGACGGACGCGTGCGCTTCTCCTACAACCTGGGCCAGGGCGCGGTGCACATGGAGACAGCCCAGCCGGTGGCCGATGGGCATTTCCACACGGTTATAGCCAAGCGCTTTGGAGCGGTGAGTCCACCTCGAGCAGTGGCGGCCTGCGGGTGTGTATATATATATAGAGAGATATCGATGGTGAGCAATGGGAGCTCATAGTCATAGGGGAGCGAGGGAGGAGGGCGGTCGAGGGAGGGGGGTATATACAGTTTGTAATCTTCATAATAAGCAGGTAATTATTGTTTAGGATTTCGTTTTTCAATAGTGGGGCCATCCCCCGTGGCCTCTATTGATGAGAACCCATGGACCTCGAGCAACATTACTGTAAAATCGATCCCCTTCCCCTCCCACCCATGTATACGACTCATAATGACATATATATACACACACACAATATATGTACTAAATATATGAAATGTTTATTTTGCAGTTGGCTCGCTTCATTAAACATGTACATTAGATCAGAGGATTATGGCACACAGTCACGCGTTTGTGGTGGTCTTTGATTGACCGAGTGAAATAAAATAAATTGTGGTGTTTTTTTAATATTACATTTTGCCAAGCATTGAATAGTGCACATTCCGGCCAGCCTTCAAATAGGTGTTTGTTGACTCACGTTGGCTTTGTGCATTCCTCCGAACACCCCTCACAGAAGCAGCAAGCTTGTTCATATTACTCAGTTTGAGACCACGCTGTGCCTCGCTAGACCGACTCAAATTATATATTTCTTGTTATTGAATATTACCGTTTATATATTCAATGATTTATTGGAAAAATAACAAATGTTCCCACTGTGTGTGTGTGTTTTAAATAAGATACCCCATACATAATTGCTTGAAATGTATCACTTGAGGCTGCAACACTTTTTTTAATAATGAAAATGAATAATAATGATTTACTATCCTTTGTCAATGACCTGCCTTTGAGCAGAGGACTTGAAAAAAGAAGCCCTCTTGTCAATCTTCTACTGAATGAAGTTTTGCCCACTCTATACTCGTCATTGGGGTTGTTTTACCATCTAGTGGGTAGCAGAGTGGCACAGTGGCAGCACTCGTGCCTCACATAAACAAGTTCCTGGGTTCGATTGTCGACCCAGGCACCTCTCTGCGTGCCGTTTGGAATGTCCCCCCCCCTCCCCCCCCCGTTCTTCATGGGTTTCCTCCCATAGTAAAACAAAAAACCCACCCAATACAATGTAACTGGTATTGCCAAAGCATCCCAAATCTGAAATAAGTTACCTGCAAATTGCTCAATTAGGGTTACGCATGTGAACATCGGCCCCCCACCACTCCGATGTGTAAGTTGGCAGGCGCCTCCTGAGAAAAAAGTGCTGAGACTCGGTGAGGCGATCCTGGGTAAAAACGCAAGCAAAGCGATACTCCATGTTGGTCACTGCAGCAGGGTCGGTGAAGAGACGGAGCTCAGGACCATTACGGATAACACTCGCCACTGATGTTAGCCGTGGCTGAGGATAATATAGACAGGCCTATTGATTATTCGTGCTGTGCACTAACCACTTGCGCTAACTGCTCACTAGCCACTGCGCTATTGTTCTACCCCGAACATATGTTTATCTCAAATAATTTGTGACGAATCTTGTTTTTTTTTTAAATACAACAATACTACAGGACATAGAATATAAATATGTTTGAGGTGGTAGAATTGAGTTAGCTTTGAAATAACAATACCCCTCATAGAATGACACACTCATTCTGTTTAATAACATTACTGCATGCAAAAGTATTTCATAATTGAAACTTAAGCATTTAAGTTCGTCCAATAAAAACAGCAATACCAGAATGAGCTTATTTCATTAGCCGAGGTTATTAAATCATTCAGTTATCCAATTAGTGACCATTTAAATTGCAGGCGTGCGGCTTCCAAAGAGGCTTCGTGGCATTGCCTCCAGTACCCCCCCCCCCCCCCCCCCCGCTTTGAGCAGTGTAAACAAACACGCGTACGCACGTGTGTAGCGTGAGCGACCTTTTTATATTCGAAGCAGTCCTACCCGGTGAAACAGGCCGTAGTATACCCGCCAGGCCGTAGTATACCCGGGGTTAAAACGGCCTAGGCTAGATTATACCCGGGTATATTATGGCCTAGGCCAAATTATACCCCTCTAGGCCAAATCATACCCCCATGATAGTAATAGTGTTGAGCGATATACACATGAATTACTAAATTTTTCCAACATTTTTAAAAAAACTGTCAACACATAGGCTTTGATTGCTTCAACCAGAAAAACTTTAATAATAATAATAACCCTATCCCTAACCCTAACCTTAACCCTATCCCTAACCCTAAAACGCTTCAATTGATCAAATTGAGATTCTGACTTCCATTTATACGCTTTTTAGATATCGATTGAAGTTCGTTTGAACTTTCACATGGGGCATGTTCTGGCCTGGAGTGGTATGGTCTGGCCCAGTCTAGTTTAAACCCCCAGGGGGTATAGTTTAGCCTAGGACACTTTATCCCCCCGGGTATACTCTGGCCTGGGCCAAACTATACCCGGGTTTAATCGGGGCAGGGCTTATTTTAGCCTGTTACACCGGGACTCGGCACCACAACTTTTGCCTGCGTCTTCCGTCGGGCAAAAAAAAAAGAAAGCCAATCGTACTGTCGGTTAACCAGCAAGAGTTGTGGCCAAGAGAGGCAAGCTTCTCAGCTGCCTACAGATCGACGCAGGAATTCTAACCAAAAGAAACAACAGTTGCTGCGCAAAACGGCGAAAGTTTTGCTGGCAGGATTGCAGGTTCGCAGGGACGGTAAAGAGAAGGCTAATAGCTCGGTTATCCGTACCGCCGCGGGCCTGTTTAATACGTGCAATGCTCACCGGGGGCTGTTAAACTCTCACAGCGGCATGCGCGTGGAAGCTTTTAGACGGAGACGTATGCAAGAGCCAGGGAAATGTTGGAAGGCACTTTCTTAAAACCACTAGAAATAGTCAAATTGGCTCAGAGAGGTTTACTTATGGCGCGGGCCTGATGAGGCTCGCAACCAAGAACGCGCACACCTCATCCATCCCCAGGTAATTGAAACGAATTTTAGTCGAATAAGTAAAAAAAAAATGGTAATTCCCCCGAACTGTTTTCAGAGTCATTAAGCTGGAAACACTAACTAGGTATGAGTCCATATTAGTTCATAACAGGCCTTGGCTGAGAGAACCGGGTAAGGATTGCCTGGTGGCTTGTTGCCTAAGTTGATCCAGTAGCCCCCGCCAGCTGTGTGCGGGTTGCAATATTACGAGGCTGTGTTTGCTTAGGATCCGTGTGCGTGTGCCTCGTCAAATGATTTGTTGGCGACAGCGGGCTCAGGCGAGGCTCTGCTGCGCCTGAGTGTTATCTGGGGGAAACTTTAGCATTGAATTCATCAAGGCGACCTGGCGGAAGGACATTTTTCCCCCCCGCAGTTTTCTTTTGCCAGTGTTGGCCAATCCTAGCGCATGCTGTGCATGCATGCCTCGGTTCTCATTGCGCCGTTCTTGTCTCCACATTTTCAATTCTCCTATAACAAGTAAATGCAAAGGCTGCATCGCTTTTTTACGCCACTGACTGGCTCTATAGAGGTTACCTTGGCCTACTCTTCCACACCGGCTGGACATCTTTGTCCTTTTCCCCCGCACCTTCGATTAGCACGGTGGGCTACGTACGGTGCGGACGAAATTCAACGTACGTGCTTACATACATCTTGGAAGAGAGGGGTGTCCGCACGTTTTACGCCACCGTGCTTGAGTTGCCGATTGACTAACCATGGTGAAGAGGTGAAGGAGGTGGGGGGGGAGGCAGGGGGAGGGAAAGTATGGAGGGTGTAGTCAAGCAACTTGCACAAATCTTTCAACTACAATGCTGGGAAATGGAATCGAACTGAAGCTCTTTAGATCGTAATTCCACCTGTTCCAACCATTCCAACTCATGGAAAGCACCCCGCATTTGTCATATATTTCAGCAAGTATATATATACACACACATATATATGTCTTGAAGGACAATCAACAATTTGTTTCTGTCGGTGTTTTTTTCCGAAAAACGTATTTCCTCGCTGATTCATTTGGCGAATACAACCTGCGAAATCGCCTGCTGTGTTGCACGCGAAACTTCTGTTGTCAAAACATTTTTAAAGATTAATGTAAATGGCGGAAAATTGCCCACAGCACGCTCACCGCGTCCGTAAGTGGGCGACGATACGAATAATTCACCTGCCCTTTAAAGTAGTGGAGTTATCACCAGAAGCCTTACCATCCTGCTGTAAAGTGGACCATAAAGGTCTTGTCACGTAGTAGTTGTTGTAACTGGCATGCACACATGCACCAATATTGCAGTCCAAATTTATTTCGCTTGTACATTACCGACCGGGAACTAAATTTATATTGAAAACACTTCCGTCGTGTTTGCCGGACATCTCCGTGAATAAGCTATAATGGCTGTGTAGACATGAGAATTGAATAATATTGTGTAGCCTTTTGTCTGTTATTGAAGGCACCGCCTAGCTGGTGAAAATGAGTAAATTTAACAATCACTGCTGATAAACATGGTATTATGTACGAGTACACATATTGATCAGGACTCTGTCAGATAATTTAACTGATTTACTAAATGGTTGACATGTACAATCCTTTTGTCAATCCACTGCTGGATGAGGATCTCGCCAGGCTGTGCAGGGCCTCCGCTTAGAGTAGGCTCAAACCCCCCCCCCTCTCGAAAGCGGTTTTGGCCTACTCTTCCATGCTTTGGATCATAACGTAATTCTATAACTGCCCTTCATGAGAGCGCAATCGCTTGCGGCAAACGGAAAAATTCGGCGCGAGAAGCAACGCGTTGCGAGCCGCCACGCGTGCCGGCGTCTTGACCCGTTTGCTTTTTGTTTGTTTTGGCTGCGTTGTCGTCACTTTGCAGGCCGGGTCACTCGCTGTGGACGACTGCCCGGAGAATTCGGTGGCCGGTTATTGCTCGACCAGCAGCCCTGGCATTGGGTCAGCGCAGTGAGTGACGTCCATTTACCTGTCGCCTGAGCACTTTTTAGTCTGCGCACTGCCAGACATGATGAATGTTTGCCGTGAAGTCAAGGTCTTCTGTTTGACTCCCCGCGTTTCAAGGGTTTTCTTGTATACTCGGTGCAGAGATTACTGATCAGGTAAATGGTAAATAAGTGTACAGAGATTCGACAATGGCCATTCGTGTAGTTTTTAAAACCATGCAGTTCTGTAGTATATTATCATCGAAATAAACGCATACATATTAATAGTGAAACTAATTAATCTCAGATTTGCAGACGATTGAGTCCTCCTCGTGTCCAATAGGAATGCACTGCAAGAAATCTTAGAAAGACCAAATAACAAAGGTTGCAAAGTTGGGTTCAGGATGAATGCGAGCAAAACAAAAATCACGTACAATAACTTCGAGACGGAAAAATATTACATTCTTGAATTAAATCATTGCTCCAAAACATGACAATCCGTCGAATCCCAGCAGGTTTCAACATATTCGTCGTACAAGCATGATAACATTGGCACGTGTCACCTAGCACACCGATGAGAGGACGGATACACACCGAAAGCCATCCACTCACTGACCCTAACCATGGCATGTGAGTAGACTGCGCTTATCGGAAGCCCTGAAATGTGACATGTTGTTAAACCGGATGATACAATAGCAGCACTTAAAGGGTGTCTTTGAAAGGTGAGTGCAATGCATCATTCGTGATGTGCCCTGAAAGGCTGCCACTTTGACATCCCGACGCCCTTCCCCCAAGGACGCTGGACGTGCATGGTGGCCGCGCGTGGGCTGGCGGGGTGGCCTCGCTCCTGCCCCTGCTGCCGCTGATCCGGCGCAGCGGAATATCGCACGACTTTGTCGGCTGCGTGCGCGAGTTCAGCATCAACGGCGCCCCGCTGCAGCCCAGCCAGGCGCTCGCCGCCAGCGGAGTCCTGGACACGTACGTGCGCTCGCCAGGGGTCGTGTTCGAAGCAGTCGTAGGAGAGCGCAGCAGCGTGGAGGAGAGTAGAGGGTCGGTCTTGAGACTCGACCAGAAACAGTGGTAATGAGTCGGCAGCTTCGGTGGCAGGGGGGAAGGGTGTGCCAGCCCATGCGGTCAGCGGAGCAGGAAGAGTGACCTCCCACCGACTGAGGGTTGATTACAGGCTTTAACAGAAGTCCTTGGTTTCTGGGGTAGAGAGTGCTTGGAGGGTGGTACGGTTTGATGAGATGACAGGGGAGGGGTTCACAGCGGTACACTCCGCAATTCATTCAATTATCTGGCTCAAGCACCTCAATGTAAAATGATAGTTGTTGCATTACATCAACACCAGGCATATGAAGAAGTAGAAGAAGATGGGAAGAGGTAGGCAGGAGCAAGTCCATGGAGGATATTGAAGACAATTAGTGGGATCTTGAAGCTGATCCGGCATTGATTTGGGAACCAGTGGAGCGATCAGAGCATTGGGGTAATGCGGTCTCATTTACGAGTAGTCTGGAAGCAGCATTTGGAGTTTGGAAGATGTGTGATTTTGGTAATGGCATCAAGGAAAACATTGCAATAATGGAGAGTTTTGCTATGAGATGGTATATCCTACTCAAGTCACGTAGGTATAAAATAAAATAAATTACGACGTTTCGGGCGCAACACAAGCATCCGTCATCAGGTGGGAAAGCATAGTCTGCAGACTATTTCATTTTATACCTACGTGACTTTACCGAAAGAACCAAAGAGTATGGATTCCTGCAGTCACGAAAGCCTCAAATCAAGATTTGTATATCCTAGTTAATGCCCAAGTTCAGTGCACATTGTAACAAAATTGAAGGGGGCGATATTGCCAAGTTTGTAAACTTCTTGAGCGCACCTTTTCTTGTTCAATCGGCTTACATCAGCTTTGCCGTCCTGCGGGAAGAGTGGGCCACTGATGCCACGTTCATCTTCCAGTGGCAAACCGCTTCCACGTCACGCGCCGAGTAGCAACACCGTGGCACGAGCTGCAAAAATATACAAAAAGGTCCTTCGGCCTGTGGGATCACGGAATGCACACCGCCAACTTAACACCGTGTGGTACAAGCCACACGCTGCGAATTTGAGGTATTTTTTGGGCCAGACGATTGATGTCATACAAGATTTGTACTTGCCCATATGAGATCATTTTGCATGGCTTTTCAATGAAACATATTTAATGGAGGTGATTCATATTAAGAACAGAAACCAGACATGCTGCATTACATGACATTAAAGAATTGTACCAGTTGATGAAAAATGAAAGGCTGCCATTAATATTTCAGTAATTTAATTACATATTTCTTTTTTCTGTAGATGGTAAAATGTATTCATGCATTCATTGCTATTCTAAAGCACTCTCACCCAAAGCTTGGCTATAAGCAAATACCCCCTGAATTTACTTTGGTGGATGAGCAACAGTAAACTTGCGTAAAGTCAATATACTCTAAAACGCACTGGCAAAGTCTTCATGGAAAAATTGGTGTGTCTTCATTATAAAAACAGCAAAATCCTTTTACAAATGAAAAAAAACCGAGTCTATTTCTAAAATAACATAGCTTTTCTGGAACAGTGTAAAAAGAACACATGTTGAAAATCAACACAGAATATCACGTTTGTGGTAAATTAGCTCTTTGTGGCTTTCCAGAGCTTTGGTGGCCAATAATACTTGCCCTGGGTGTTGGCCAAATGAACGAATACTATAATGCACACTGTGTACAACAGAGATGTTTTAAGAGCATTTGAGACATGGCAAATCCAATAATACATGGTACTTTAATCCTAAGCAGCTGCTATAAATTATCCTAAACTTGCAGTGGAAAAAAAATAGTTAAATGTAGTACTTGTGTATATATCCATTACTTACTTCAAACACCCACAATCCAAATTGATAGATCCATTACACAAACAACAGCACAGGACTAGGAAAGTTAGGTCTGAATGGGATGGAGATTAAGACCAAAACAATAAATGAGCCTCCACCAACTGTCTTTACAAATGCAATATCTGCCGTGTAATGTAAAGTAAACAAACCCAATTTTTTTCCGTCTCCCCCCCCCCCCCCCCATATAATTCCAATCGTGCTATTGGCGTTTTGTTATGAGATGAAGAATCCATTCTGAAAACAAGAGGCTGTTTCTTGGTATTCATTTTCTAATGTGTTCTCAGTGTCACTTTACCGCTGGTAATTTATTTATTTGGTTAAGTGCCACATTCGGTCACGTTCACAAAAAAGATTTTCAGCCCTTTTTCAATCTACTGCTGGCTGGAGACCACCCTATGCTGTGTCGGTCAGGGACGCCGTTTCGCCATTAACGTCGACAACCCGGTCATTTGTGGGTCGGCGAAGTGGTTAGCGCACTGCACTACGAACCCAGCGACCTAAATTTAGATTCCCAGCCATGGCTATTGCCATTGGCGAATGCCTACTGAACTGGTCGGTAGCCTGAACCTCCACCAACCCACGCCGAAGTGATGGTCAGACAACGCCCACACGACAGACACAGTGTTGGGAGGCCTTCATCCAGAAGTAGATTGACAAGTTATTGCGTACCCTTCCTTGGTTGTGCTGTCTAGCTCAGCGACGTGTTTTTTGTGTTCCTGCCACGTATTGTCCGACATTTCCCGCCCCAAATGTGCTTAACCACAAGCGGTAAAACCCGGCAACGCGTGAGAGAATGCATTTGCTTGTTTATTTACTTTAACGCGCGATATCTGCTCGTTACGAATCCTGTGTGAATGCCTCCCTCCAGGTGCCCGCGGCTGGAGGGGGCCTGCCGAGCTCGGCCTTGCCTCAGTGGGGCCACCTGCCTCGACATGTGGTCCTCCCAGATGTGCGTCTGCCCCGATGGTTTCACGGAAGACCTGTGCGAGAAACGTGAGTTAAATTATAATGCCAAAACCTCACCACCGTCTTCATCCCCCGTCCGCTTCCGCAATGTCATTAGCGACAATGGGATTCGAACAAAATTCCTTCCATATTTCTCATTCTTTTTGCGGTAATAACACACCCGTGTGGTGTACTTGTGACGATTTGGCATGTTCTGTTTACATGACAACCCTTACTAGTATGCTGTGTTGGGTGGTGGCGGGTTTTAACGACACATTTATATATTTACGCGATCTAACCCAAAAAAATAAACCTTTTTTACGGTTGATATTGGTCACGAAAGCCTATGTGTTTAACGGCTAATTATGACAATTATTTTGAAATTCAGCAATACGCTGCGGTGTTTGTAACAATCAAGGGAGGAAATCACGAGTTGTACCTGGTCACTATTTCAGTCACATTTGAAGGCCATATCCAATACACGTTTTGAGCCACAGGGTGCACAAATTGTTTATTTTAGAGGTCTTGCAGACTTCCGCCCACACTTGCCATCTGTGTGTGCTAGTACATTCGCAGCTACACAAGGAGCCAATTCATTTGTGCTTGGCACGGGGAGCACGGAGTCCTGAACTTGTCACAGGTGTCTTATTTGCCCTCCAAACGGAAAACCATTTTAGCAGCTTAATTGCTTTGCCGCCTTTCAAGCAGGTGCCTAGAGATGCAGCGGGCCCTTAACTTCGCGTGCGTCAAAGCCAAGCTGAGCAGACGTTGTACTCGCTACCGTACCAAGTAATGAGAAAATTAATGCTGGCTGTCCAAACATTTTGTTCGTTTCTGAAGCGAGGCATTGCGTCCCTTTCCAAGGGAGGAGGATAAAAACAAAATAGGAATGTCACAAACATTTAGTCAGCTCTGCAATGGTTGCCGTTACGTAATCAACCGGTGAAAGAGATCACAGCTGGAGCCCACAACGTAGAGTGGTGTGGCTTTCGCTGGCATCCAGTCAAACGTTGGCCCGTCATGCTTATTTCCTGCGAACTTGAGAAGCCATGGGAGCTGCCGCCTCGCAGTGTCTTGCAGAAATGGTGCGGCTCGGAAACCGTGACTGACTCTACCCGTATTTTCAGCGTGTCATGGCACGTGTTGCTATGAAAGTGAATCAACAGGAGTTTCCCCTATAATAGACGAACAAAACGGCCTCCATCTATTGCTGTGGGGAGCTTTATAACATTTGTTGTCTTCTTGGATAAGTGGAAAAGTTTCAAAGGTGGATCAGCAGTGAAACATAAAAATTGTATTCACATAAATCAGTCAATCAAATCAGCACCAAATACACACACCCCAGTTATTTGATTATTGTCCTCATTAAGGCGCATGTGTTAATTTAGGATTTATTTAAAAAAATCTTGTTTTTACCATCTATTTTTAATTGTCTCTATATGTTTATGTTTATATCGTGGTTTACACACCATTATCCTAAACGCAAGATGAGCATATCATTTGCACAAACCACACATGAGCAATTCGTCCTTGTGAGCACGAAATTCAATGCAACGCCTCATGCCCAATCAATACCAACGGCCCACACAAAATCAAAGCAAAGCCACGACAAACAAACGACGACGACAATCCTCAAACTTCGCTGGTGACATCGCGGCTCTCCGTGAATCGGCTTGATGCAGGCATTTCGGAGGACACGGCGCTGGGGTTGGATGGCACCGGCCGTCTGGACTACGTGGTTCGCGAGAGCTACCGTCGCGATCGCCTGCTCGCCCCTTCCTCGAATGGCGGGCGGGCCAGGCGCGCCTCAGGCGACGGCGGCGACGAACGTGGCGCGGCCGCCAAAAGGGGCGGGCGTCCCGGCAAGGCGGAGACGGCGGGCAACGAGGCGGAGGCCAGCTTGGAGGTCACGTTCCGGACGCGACGACCCGAGGGTGTGCTGTTGCAAGTTCGCGAGACTGGCAATCACACCACGATCAAGGTGAGAAAGTCTCACCCCCCCCCCCTCCAATTTTAATTGTGGGGGGAAAAAGTTTTCTTCAGTATTCATGAGACTAAGGATAAGGAATTACCGCGTTGTGTTATTGTTCTAATTGGGCACTCTTTAATGTTCATTGCAAGCGATTTGGCTGGCTTAATGAACATTTTCAGCGTTCGGCTGGCGAGCGAGAGGATGTTGAAAGTTTTGACGGCCGGCACTACGCTCTGTGACCCGCCCCCCCAATCGCAGCTCGTGGAGGGGCGGCTGGTGTACGTGTCGGACGCGGGGGCCACGGGCCGCGTGGAGCGACGCTTCTCGGAGGAGACGGTGGACGACGGCGAGTGGCACGTGGTTCGGGCGATGCGGCGCGGGCCGTCGCTCGTTCAGCTCGTGCTCGACAGCCGGGCGCCCAGGGACGTCACGCAGCCCACGCACGACTTCAGTGGCCCGGCCGTGGCTTCCTTCTCGCTCGGGGGCCTGCCGTACCAGCCCTCGTCGTCACCATTGGCGCGCGGGAAAGAGCCAGGTCAGTGAAGGTTTCTTTGCAAGAAGATAGAAAATTGTTTGTTGCAACTGAATTAGCGGTCGACGTTTAAGTTTAGGCTTGCTGATGGGGCGCACGTGAGAAAGAACTGGCAGCAAAGTTGCCACCGCCAAAGGGTCATTTGAACATTGAGACACTTTTTGAGTTCTTACATGTTTATTATTATAATATTTAGAAAACATTCTGTTCAAAAAGAGTATACTGGGCATGCCACCGCAGTATAATGGTCACCGATTCGATCTCCTGGCCCGACAGATGAAACGATGGCACGAGTTTCTTAACTCCACCGAGCCTCTGCCTATCCAGCAGTCTAAATGGGCACGCTACAATATCTATCTATGTTTGCTGAACTTCTTTCGCACCGTATATAGCCAATCATGGTAATCGGAGTTAGATGAAGCGCAGATAGTGTGTAATGAAGTAAAGTCTTTATGCTCGCCACCTCTTCCACGACATCTAGCCATTGTCGTAGAGTAGGCCACAATACCCTCTGTAGAGATGGCTTCATAGAGCTCCCTCTAGTGGCATGGCAAGTAACGGTGGCGAGACATTAACTACCTCGCCTGGTATACAGGAGGTCATGGGTTCGAACCCGATCCTGACGCCTGCTGCTGTGTATTTGGAGTTTGCATGCTCTCCCCGGGGTTGCATGTATTTTTATCCTGGTCCTCCGGTTTTTTCCTCCATATTTAGTATTTGGCTGCTATAGGTTCCTACATGATAAGCCACTTCATTGAGCTACCATTTGTGTTAGCCAGGTCACTTCTGAAAAAGAGCTACATAGCTCAGTGGGCCTTTATTTTAACAAATAAAAAAGATAGTTTAGATTTTTAGTTTCAACTTCAGGATTGCATCTTAACCTCTCACCGTTTTTATTTATTTTTATACACGTAGGTTTGAGCGGCTGCGTGCTGGAATTCAAGTACAACGGGATGAGCATGCCGTTCTCGGGCGGCAGCCCCGTGGCGGACGCGGTCCCCAGCGACAGCGGAGGGGCTCTGCGCATCGGCTGCCGGGGCCCGGACGTGTGCGCTGAGGCGCGGTGTCCGCCCGGCCTGCTGTGCGTCGACCGCTGGCACGCCCACGCCTGCGTCCCGCCGGGCGAGTGCTCCAGGGAGCCCTGCCAAAACGGCGGGCGCTGCTCGCCGCTTCCCGCCACGGGGGGTGCGCGCGGCTACGGTTGCCACTGCCCGGCGGAGTACGCCGGGAGGGACTGCGAGGTGCCCGCCGTTTGCGTCGCGGCCAGCTGCCCCGCGGAGCACGTGTGCCGCGCCGACGGCGCCGGGCGCCGCTGCGAGCTCGTCGAGAGGGCCGCCTTCCCGTTCTGGGCGGCGATGGTGATTGCCGCCGTCGGCGCGCTCTTCCTGCTGCTGACGGTCCTCCTCGTCGTGCTGCTCACGTGCCGCCGTCGCAAGGCCGGGAGGATGAAGGAGAAGGAGGACGGTGGCCAGGCGAAGCAACAGCAGCAGCAGCAGCAACAGCAGCACCAGCAGAAGAAAAAGAAAAACAAAGGCAGCGAGAATGAGGCTTTCAACTCGGGAGACAATCTGCCACCGTACGGCGCCGACAGCCCCGAGCGCAAGCTGGGCCATGAGACTCACGTGGCGAAGCCGGACATAATCGAAGGGGAAACTCCGTACCTGATGGCTGACGAGACGGACATTGGCGAGGGCGAGGATGAGGAGAGAGGGATGCGCCTCCGATCCATCAGCACCACACCCGACAATGAGCTGGAACATTACGACATCGAAAACGCCAGCAGCATCGCGCCGTCGGATGCCGACGTGGTGCAGCATTACCGCCAGTTCCGGCCTCACAGCTACGGTAACAATCCTGCACCCGCCGCACCCTCCCGCTTCTCCCTGTCCTCCCGGCACCCAACAGCTACCTGCCCACTGCAGCCGCTCTTGCCCCTGCACTCGTCCGGGCTGTACGGCTCGTCGCGGCCTCTCCCTCTCAACACGGTCGGTGGCAGGCAAACGCCGGTGCGTCAAAGCCCAATATCCGCCCCCTCGTTCCTCAAAGCGGGGAGCTCGCTGCGCGGCAGCCCGGCACCGCGAGACTATCCCCTCGCAGGCTGGGACGGCGCCAACGCGAGCGGGATGGCGGCCTTCCCCGTGGGCTACACGGGGAGGCGGAGCAAGAGCCCCCTCTCGGCCTGCGCAGGCCGTCCACCCAGCCGCATGCGGCTGGAATCGCCGGGAGTGGGCGAGATGGCGGGTCCCCCCGTCGGGCTCTCATTGGAGGAGGTGGAGCGGCTGAACGCGTCGTCCGTGTCGGAAGTGCGGAGGCCGCGCAACACGGCCAGCCTGGCCAGCACGGCCGAGGCCTGCTCGTCGTCCGACGACAACAACGGCGGGGGAGGCCTCGTGGGCGGGGGCTGTCGCTTCCGGGCGCGCCCGCTGTCCCGGACTCTCCGGGGTCACCACCAGGGAGCGTCCGACTTCCCGCCGCCCTCAGCGGGGGACAGCTCGTCATCGGAGAGCGAGTCGCACGACTCGTTCACGTGCTCCGAATTTGAAGGCGAGCGGGAGAAGCCGATGACGTTCGCCCCGCGCCCGCTGCGCCTGGGGCAGCTCTCCGAGTACAACTTCGGGGGGGACGTCGGCGAAGGGGATGACGGCGAGGATGCGGAAGGAGAGGAGGAGGAAGACGAGAATAAGAACGCGGCCACCTTGCTGAGGTCCCGCCGGCAGCGCCAGCCTGACGGCGCCGGCAAGGGGAAGGGCGCCAAGCCGTTGGCCGTGCCGCCGGCCTTCAACTGGGAGGCCGTGCTTAACCTCGGCCCTAATCTTGACCACTACATGGAGGTGTTTGTGGACCTGGCAAGCCTCTCGGCCGTAGAGAACCAGGGCAATGGAGACGCTGTCAATGATGCGTCAAATGAAGACACGCAAAATAAAAATGTAGACCAAGAGGAGTATATTTGACGTTTTAACGTGTGTCACTCGTGTTTAAATTTTTTGTTTTCGTATGAAGTTTGTGCCAAACTGAAAGCTGCTGCTGCTGGCGGTTTTCTGCTTTTCAAGAAAGACCATCAGCCGCCTGGCAAGCATGACATGTCCGTGAATTTCTGGTATAAAAAGCGGTTTTTAATGGTGTTTCTATGCAGGTGTGTAGAGCGTTCTTTTTTTTTAAACAATGACAACGGGAATTTTTAAGCGTTGGGAGTTATTTGCATATGTGTATACGAATTGGTGTGCATCAGGTGTATCTAGGTAGCTGTGTAAATGGATCAAGAGAAGTGTTTAAGGCATATTCAAACAAATTCCAAAGCTTGAAGGGTTCAAAATTCAAAAGCAATAACGATTGCACGTATTTAACAAATACCACTTACAGTGTTAAACAATAAAGCAATAAGCATATTTTCAAGTTTTCCTACTGTAATTTATTGTTCCGCATTGGTGACCCAACATATGTAGCACAGCGGCCATCAAAGTACGACCTAGGGACCACTCTCTGAACTAAGCAGCCTCTTGTATGTGGAACACTTTTATAACGTTTGTGCTAAATCCCAGGACGTCTAAGGTCAGAATTCTTATTTATTTGCTCAATAAAGGGAGAACTAGCAAATTGGACAAGCAATCCGCTATCGTGTTGGCGACATCACAGAGAGGACGGTGCTCGTTCCGGAGTGCAGACTTTATGGGGCACGTCGCGCGCGAGGCATTGCCCCGTCGCGTTGTTCGACCGGCAACATTCAGCGTGTACGCTCTTGACGAGATAAATGCAATGGCCGATGAACGGTTACAACTCCTCCATCGCAATACACACTACCAATGCGTTATGTCGAATTGAAAGTAACACGAAAAAAAGCACCACTTTTGTGCGCTAATAATCTGCTTGATATACGTTGGTACGTGAGATCATTGTCTTGGGGGCTGAATCCGTTCGTCGTTCATTAAGCTGTAAGTGTGCCCATTAAACGAAACTAATTACCGCTTGGCAGGGACTTACAAAAAAATACTCAAAAGCATTTGTAATGGGACATCATATCCATTTAACGCAATGGTAGGACCAAACTAATAAACAAAAGATGAACATGGCGCTTTGCAGTCTGGCAGGGTGCTACAAGCCATGCGAAATGTCTGCCAGGGGACAGCGCAGAGGTGATGGAACATTTTTACGTTCAAGCCCTGACCACATTGTCCACTGACTCGAAATGTGCTAATACAGCCCCAGTTGTCCTTCCAGATGCCTGGATAGCATGAAACCCAGAAGTTATATCCTTACTGCTTTATACCCTGAAGTTGTACCGTTTACTGTTTACGACAGGCGCATAAACTAGAGACTTTGTAGAAGTTGTGCTGTGCTTGGTTGTTTGTTGTTGATGTGAACTCCACCACCACGGTGTGTACAGTGTTTACTGAATCGCAGGCTGTCGTTTGGACCCGAGGTACATTGTTCAGTGGCGGCTATGCTTTGCCTTGCTGTGCAAAGCGTGCTGCAGGCATGGAAAGGGTTAACAATGCGGATAGATGTGCATTGGATGGACTAAAGCTCTCTGCTTTATCCAAACCACCAGCCCAATGGAATTGAATATTCAGCTAGATCACCAACTCAAAGCGTTCAGAAAATGTGGCCATCCCAACAGGCAGCGGTGAAGCAAAAGCACAACTGTTGACCAGTTTCATTCTCATTAGGGGCTCGTTGGTTTGGTACAATCATCAATGTTGGGATAGTCACAATTTCACAACTCTTTGAATAAGGCTGGGAGATTGTGTACGTGCAATGCACACATTTGTGTGTTGTTAAACCTATTTCCTTCCAGCCTGCATTACTTATTCTGTTGTGATGGGGTTTTCTTTTCACTTTACAGATTTTGAAGGCTTGTAAATTGCTTGCGCCTATCCAACTGGGCAGCCTGGCCAACCCGTGTGCTCCGCCGTGCACTCCCCCAGAACCTCATGTTTTACAATTTCACGATGCATTATTTGTTGAGGATCCAGGTTAGGTTTGTGACAGGGGTGGAAGAGGTAGAGGATTCCAACCATATCTTGCTCTAGAGATAGGGTTGGTGTGTCGGTGCTCAAAACAAAATATGTGAAGCTGTGAACAACGGTGGCAGGGAACATCGCCCACATTAGCCTGACATTACCGGAGGATCGTAATGACAACATTCTGACGTGTTAGCATGCAGGCAACGTAGCAAACAACAACTGGGCTCGATTTTAATATCCAACCGAGGGCACCGTATGCTATTTACCTGTAAACAAATTAAGGACACGGCATTGGACATTTTCATATACGTGCGTTCATGACACATTCCGTTCACATAAATGCCGTCGCTTTCACGCAACAGCGAACGAGGTAATTTACAAGCACAAGTCAGAGGAACAATCTGTAGCATATGATGCAATTGGTATTGTGTATGTTCATTCAGAATTAGTATCGTCCCCTAGGTTTCAAAGATGGCTGTTATTTTCTAAAGTAGCTGTTCTGTGCTATATTTATATAATGGTCTTTTTTATTCTTCTTCCCGTAACTGCCTTGGAGACGGCATTTTGGTAAAGTGTGGTAATGTGGTAGTTATTCATCACTGCCGAAGTGTCTGTAGGCAGAGGGGGGACCTGAAGTATCCCTTCTTTAATTTTCATAATAAATGTGCGTGTAGAGTAGGGCTGAACGATTTGTGGAAAAAATATCTAGTTGCGATTTTTCTGACAGATATTGCGATTTGATTTACGATAAAAAATTTAAGTAAAGTTCAATATTCGCTGTGTAGTATATTTAAAACATGTGATGGAGCATTATCACATGATACCATCAAAATAAAACTATTCTAATGCAAGGATGAGAACTTAAAAGATATTAATTGCTTCCAACATGTATTTATTAAAATGCTTTAATTGAAATAGAACAATCAAACATAGAACAATTGTTAAGTTAAATAAATAAAGTTATGATAATAATAAAAAAATAAAACAATTCCAATAAGAAAGTAAGAGGACTTTTGAAATCGCAAAAAAATCGCAGCCCTGGCGATTTGCTAATCGCATTGTTTCAAATTGCGATTTCGATTTGAAATCGATTAATCGTTCAGCCCTAGTGTAGGGCCCATTTGTCAATCGACAGCAGGATGCCCTGCAGGTTCACGAGGAGCCATGTGAACATCACCACGCTCGTCAGCGCGGTTTGGTGAAGGCAGTGCGGTGACACCCCGTACTGCACGGAGTGTTACCGAAACTGCCCTCTGTTGTCCATCAAACTGCCTTCCTGTTCTTATACAGCAACATATCAATTGCAAGATTTAAAAACATATAATTTTTTTATATTTTTAAATGATGGCATGAGGAGACTAATATAGTGCATACCTGTCAACCCCTTATCAGTGCCCTATCTTATTACAGACCAAGTCAGACCTTATTGGTCACCCCGTGCCACGTATAAATCTCAGCGTTCATCCTACTAAGTCCCATCACAAGGGAGAAACGCAAACAAATAGACAAAATTGAATTTTTTGCCCGTATTGAAATAGCTGTACGCCATATGAACATGAAAACGAAATTTCCCTGTACAAGAATACGGGGTTACCTGTAGTATGGGTTGACAGGTATGATAGTGTGTTTTAACAGCCTGCTAAATTCTTTGTTTGGGATTTTTTTAGAAAGCTTCTTGAAAATGTGGTATGTTTTTGCCAGGAGTCTGTTTGGTACTTCCGATGATTTCATTCCCGCCGAGAGAGCCGGCTGCTTTTTGGATGCTCACTGGGAAAAAGGTTGTGGAGTGTCCTTGGTTGTTTGCGATGATGATAATTGTTAGCAGGAATATGGAGAAGAAGAAAAACCACGACAACATTATTGCCTGCCCAGTTTCATAAATTGAGAAGAAAATGTTACATTTAGGAAAAAAACAATAACAACAAAATCAACACTTCAGCCGTTTCGATGAACTTAATCAGTATTCTTTTTCTTTTGTACCAACACTATAATTATTTAATTTTGTAAATAGGTTTTGCAATGTATTTGTATTGTACCATGTCTGGAATTCATGTAATACCCTTAATAAAAAAAGATGTCCTCTTAATAAATATTTATATATAATACAACTTTTGTGTACAAAGTGCATTGTTATTCTTTAGCAAACCTTGGTGTTTTTAGACTGTGCGTTCCATAGTAAAGGCTACAGTACTACATCTTCTTTGAGACTCAACCTGGACATATTGTGAGATGGCTGCTCCTCCCACTGTCAGCCCAACCCACTTATACAAACCAAAATCCCCCCACACACACATCCTTTAATAACACTGCCTTTAAAAGTATTAATAATGGGTGAGGTTTCAGATAATTGCCCTTCTTCAGGGCGTTCCGGGGTGGACTGGTCGCCCTGCACGTGCTGGAGGAGGAGGCTGTCACGTGGCTATGTGGAGCTGACGTCCACTGAAAATATAACATTGACAATCATATGTATAAATGTGTAATAAGACTCTTTGAGACGACTTCTGGAATCCGTCTTTTATTCACTTTGGGTTACATCTACTTAACGCTGCTGGTAGACAACGTGAAGGGACAGATAGACCGAGAGAGACGCACTGCCACGTGGCAACTCGGAGCCACGCGAGAGATTCCTCCGTTGGTTCCCGTTCTGACCACGTGTCATTCCTCTCTACCCCTATTTAATCCCCGGGTCACGTGGTACGCTTCAGCCAATCCTCGTTAGCCTGCGTCGAATATTCCAGGCTCCCTCGTCAGCTCCCGGGACCACGCTCCTGACTCATCTCCCCATTGGCTGAGGCCAAAGCCAGCAGAACCAATCTCCATAGCTGTCACCCATCACGTCAGGGCCATGCCCCCAGGCTTCCCGCCATTGGCTGTAAAGCAGGACCGGCAGAGCCAATCACCATGACAAGGTGTGATACGTCAGTGAGCCGGATATTCTCATATTACATATGTATCTGGTTCTCTGTGTGACAGTCACGTGTAAAACCATTCACTAACTAAAAAGAGGCCAGAGAGATTGAGTGGATACGATTTCACGATTTCTTCTTGGAGGATAAGGATCAATCCACTTAGCAATGCAGACCTGATTAATTGGAAGCCCACCACCAGGACCATCACTACCCACTACTACCATCACCTCTAGCAGCAACCTTCAACGCCACTGGTGTGAGTGTGTAATTACCTGGCAGCACCGCCCTACATGCTGCTGGGGGACACCGTTTTTAATCCCTTACATTAATGTTAATCCCTTACATTAACATCAGCTACCCCGCCCATGCTGCTGACACTTAGGCTACGCCCATTTTAAACCTTTATAAACAGTTTGCTTTGAGAGGCTAACCCCCTTTTCCTGATGACAACCGCTTGTGTTGCGATCGAAACGTCGTAGTTTTTTTGGTTATTTTCTTTGAACCTATCTACGTGACTATACCGAAAGACCCAAAGAATATAAACAATGCAGACCTGGGCACAATAACCATTCCAATAAAAGGAATTTAACTACCCCACATTGCTGTAATGTAAAATTCTCATAGGAGCCCAGCTCACAGCACGAGTGATCTCCTTTCGATGAGATCTTATATTCTTTACTGCAAAACAATGCACACAAGAACTACATTTGTGTCAGGTGTGGCCAGACTATTTGAGGACACAATAGACAGGAAGGACAAGTTCAAAGGGCTCGCATAATGTACGTTGACTCAGTAATCCCCCCCCCCCCTCGTGGCGTAAGAGCGCAGAAGCGTGGTCACCACATTTATACCTCGATATAAGGAACCAAACAGGTGGACTTCTCCACAAATATGGGTGTCGCCTGATGAAGCTAGTTGTAATTACTGGCGACAAGTCGTACTCAGATCGTAAATGTTGTGGCTGGGCTCTCCAACACACCGGTGTGCTGTACTAGTACACTACACTATACACTACACTATACACTACACTACTATACACTAGTGCTGTACTAGTATACTACACTATACACTACACTATACACTACACTATACACTACACTACACTATACACTACACTATACACTACTATACACTACACTATACACTACTATACACTACACTATACACTACTATACACTACACTATACACTATTATACACTACACTATACACTACACACTAGTGCTGTACTAGTACTCTACACTATACACTACACACTAGTGCTGTACTAGTGACGAATTGGCCACGTTCTGTTTACGTGACAACCCTTACTAGTTGACTGTGTCGGGTGGTGGCGGGTTTTAACGACACATTTATATATTTACGCGATCTAACGCCCCAAAAAACCTCTAATATTTGAGGACTACCTACATGCACCCTTTGGGAATAGAATGGTGGTGCGGTGGTTTGTGAATCGTGGTACGAAACACGGTTACCTGAGTTTGAATTCTTGGCCGCAACTAACACCTTAGTGGTGAGTGGCGTTGACTTGGCCTCCTGCCCACAGGCCCCGTCCTCTCATCTGGCTACCCCCACCCCACTGCACATCGAGCAAACGTGGACCAACGTTGGGCCAACGTTGGTCCGACATTGCATGTTTACTGGGCAGGCTGGCCCCAAAAACTCTCTGTTCACATCATGAGTAATTAAGAACATTTGACACCAAAAATCGAGATGTTTGGTATCCTTCTCTATACGACAGTTTGTAATGAACGGCACAATTGTGCAACAGCCAATGGAAATGTGACAATTTAACGATACAATTGTGCAACAGCCAATGAAAATGTGACAATTTAACGACACAATTGTGCAACAGCCAATGGAAATGTGACAATTTAACGACACAATTGTGAAACAGCCAATGAAGATGTGACAATTTAACGATACAATTGTGTAACAGCCAATGGAAATGTGACAATTTAACGATACAATTGTGCAACAGCCAATGAAAATGTGACAATTTAACGATACAATTGTGTAACAGCCAATGGAAATGTGACAATTTAACGATACAATTGTGTAACAGCCAATGGAAATGTGACAATTTAACGACACAATTGTGTACCAGCCAATGAAAATGTGACAATTTAACGACACAACTGTGTAACAGCCAATGAAAATGCATTGCATTCACTTTGTTGATTAATGGCTAAAGAAAGGCTGGTTGGAAGTAACTTATAAATGTGTCGTAACCTTCCACCACCCGACACGGCCAATCAGCAAAAAAGTGTCACGTTGACAAAAGACATAGTTCACTGCTTTAGCCCACCGGTGTGTTGAAGCGTGAAACCACAACATTTACAAAACATTTTTGAGTACGACGTTTCGGTGGTAATTGCATCCAGCATCATCGGGCAATTCGCCAGAATGGTCCATTCTGGCGAATTGCCCGATGATGCTGGATGGTCCATTCTGCCGAATAACGCGATCTAACCCAAAAACGTTGATTATTAATAATATTAGTCGCGAAAGCCTACGTGTTAAACTGGAAGTAACTTGTCTTGAATTTGAGGCACATCCACGTCTAAGACCAACGACCTTTGGTGTGGAACCTTTAAAAAAAAATATATATATATATGTTTCCGATGTATAATTAATGTACAATAAGAGCATAGTCCTGAATGTAAAACACCCCATGACACTACTCCGTGAGGCAGGCCATCATGTCTTCACGCTGCTAAGAACATTTTCCCGGTGTTGTCTCAATTCCCCACTGGAGTGCTGGGAATTGGGCTTTGCAGTAACATTTATGGAAACTTGCGCTTTTTAAATGTACTCAATGAATCATGCATGCAATGGAATCCACCTCGGAGCAGCCATCCTCTTGCCGCTCGCAGCGCTTAGACTATGGCAGAGATAGACGGTAATACCGCTGGGTTCATCTTCTTGGTTCTTTCGGTAAAGTCACGTAGAAGGGAAATTATAAAATAATAAAAACAAAAAATAATAACGCTGCCAAGCCTGGTGGTGTTCATTCAGACGCTGTCTTTCCGACAGACCTGTTCTTCAGCAGCTCATCCACAAACTAGACCACCTGGGGCTCAACACCTCCCTGTGCAACTGGCTATTGGACTTCCTGATAGGGAGACCACAGGCAGTTCGAGTTGGCAGCAACACCTCCAGCACCATCACACTGAACACAGGGGTCCCCCAAGGATGTGTGCTGAGTCCCCTCCTCTTCACTTTGCTGACCCACGACTGCACACCATCATTCAGCTCCAACCTCTTCATTAAGTTTGCGGATGACACAACTGTGGTGGGTGCCATCAAAAACGGTGATGAGACAAACTACAGGAGTGAGGTGAGCAGGCTGGCCACGTGGTGCAAGGACAACAATCTCCACCTGAATGTTGAGAAGACGAAGGAGATTGTCGTGGACTTCAGGAGAGTGCACACCCAGCATACTCCGCTAACCATCAACGGTGCTGCAGTGGAGAGGGTGAGATGCACCAAGTTCCTGGGTGTGTACATCTCTGAAGACTTGTCGTGGAGTCACAACACTGCATCACTGGCCAAAAAAGCCCAACAGCGCCTGTATTTTCTCCGCAAACTGAGAAGAGCAGGAGCCCCGCCCCCCATCATGCACACCTTCTACAGAGGCACCGTTGAGAGCATCTTGACGAGCTGCATCACCGTGTGGTACGGCACCTGCACCGTGTCCTGCCGCAAGACTCTGCAACGCATAGTGAGAGCAGCTGAGAGGATCATTGGTGTCTCTCTCCCCCCTCTTCTGGACATTTATAACACCCGCATCACCAGCAAAGCAATCAAGATTGCAGGTGATCCCACCCACCCATCTCACAGCCTCTTCAGTCTGCTGCCGTCAGGGAGGAGACTGCGGAGTCTTCCAGCCAGGACCAGCAGGCTCAAAGACAGTTTCTTTCACCAGGCTGTCAGGAGACTCAACTCCCTCCCTGCTCTACCATCACTCCCCCCCTCTGCCCGCCCACCCACCTTTGCCCCCTGACCCCATCCCCCACACACACATTCACTCGTACATCCTGATCTCTGGACTGCACATTGCACTACATCGCACTACCACACTGGTTTAAATATCTTATTTCTTTAAATACTTTATTTAAATAATATTTTACATTTTAAAAATTCTTGACTGTTGTTTATTTTAAGTTTATTACATTTTTGATTATTTATCTTGTGTTGATCGCCGATTGTTTATTGTTTATTTATGTCTGTTAATTGTGATTAATTTTTTAATTGCTTGGTTGCACCGTGGGACCAAGATAGAGGACTGTAATTTCATCTGTGTTGTATGTCATGCATGTAACACACTTGACAATAAAGTGACTTTAAGACTTTAAGACTTCACCTGAGGACGGCTGCTCGCGCTGTTGGCGGAAACGTCGTGAGAATTATTTTATTATGTTTTTTTATTTTTATTATTTCCCTTCTACGTGACTTTACCGAAAGAACCAAGAAGATGAATCCCTGCAGTCACGAAAGCTTTAAATCGAAATTTAACCGCTGGGTTCGTGTTGGTGGTTGTGCTGTGCAGGCCGCCTGTGTGCTTTCGGGTTGTGTCGCGTGTTGTTCAGCCTGATGTCTGGTCTGGCATTTCGCTGCACGTGCCGGGAACTGAATGGTAGCCGCCAGCACGTGGAGAGAAAAAAAAAACGTTGGACATCATGTAAAATAAAATAATGAGTACAACCTAAAAAGTCATCAGAGAGGTATAGAGAAGACAATCACTTGCCCAGTAAGTGTTTGTAGCTCCAGTTTTCTGTTTCATTAGAATAGATTGATAGTGAAATTATCGCCAAGATAACTTCAGGGTTTGAAGCTATCCAACGAAATGCCAATTCATTATAAGTTATATTTAAACAATTTATATCCTCCGTAACTCTTTACCTCTGTTTGCTCATGCACTGCAGAATGAAGGCCTCCCCATGTCTTGTTGGTCACGGAATGTATTTGACCATAATTCCCTATGCTGGTCAGTGCGATTTGAAGCTTTCGTGACTGCAAGGATTCATACTCTTTGTTTTTTTAGGTAAAGTCACGTCGGTAAAAAATATAATAAAATAAAACAAATGAAAACAACAAAATTAAATCACGACGTTTCGGAGGCAACACAAGCTTGTGTTGCCTCCGAAACGTCGTGGGTAAAAAATAAAATAAATAAAACAAATGAAAACCACTAAATTAAATCACGACGTTTCAGAGGCAACGTTTCGGAGGCAACACAGGCTTGTGTTGCCTCCGAAACGTCGTGATTAATTGAGTTGTTTTCATTTATTTTATTTTTTACCTACATGACTATACTGAACAGACCAAAGAGTATGGGCAGTGCGAGTTAGTGAATTGAGGGATCCAGGACCGGTTCTGATATCCCTTAAGCCTGATGTAATCTGTGGCAAGGAATCAAATTAATGTTACCATGACCATTTCCATTTCAAATCTTTTTAAAATTGATTTTACACATTCGAACCGATTGGAGAATTGTCAATTTAGTAAAAGTAATTACCTTTTTATCTTAATTAAATCCATAAATTGCAGACAGACTTGAGCACGGCACTGCAATATCTGTGATGAGAATGACATCAATGGACGGGTGTTCTTTTTCTTCTTGTATCCATCTGCGTCTCATCACTGTGGATTCTATGAATACAATGACCCTTTTGGTAACCAAATGTGACCGGCATGCAGCACGCAAGAAGAAAGGAATAAAACCATTTTTAGACTCTCCTGTTTAAAATTCAGGCCCGCTGGTGATCTCAGAACGGTCAGATACTTTGCTGATGACGTCCATCGTGCAAGTGTTACAATGTGTGATCCCGACTTTTAGTGCAGTCAATTGTCTGGAGGTTGGCCTTATACGCTGCCAGTATGCCTTAAAGTATGCAGAAAGGGTTGTTACGTCGTACCTCTGTGGAACGTAACAGTACGCCTAAGTTAAAACGACTATAAAACCGGGATTGATGCACCACAGCCAAACAGTTAATATTACATAATCGATAAAGTTTTCGCATTTATAACGATTTGTTTTGTTTTTGTTGTCATGCGCCAGTGTGAGGTTTACAGTCGTTAAACAAGTTAGGGTGCTTTTTATTAACGATTTAATAAGCATAAGTCATAAAACATAACAGTTTTATAGTGGCTCATGAAACCATACAGCTGCTGCCTCTATTAGCGAATACACGAATGCTCCTATTCCCTCTCTATTTTGTAACGTTTAAATTATTGATTCCAAATAGTCCCAAAAGATGCTATAAAAGTGCAACATTTTGCAGTTCTTTTCCATGATGCTGGCGTTGACAAATACGAGATTTTTTTTTTACATCAGAAAGTCTGCCGTCAGAATGTACAGGAAGGCAATGCACAGAATAGTTCACTACACTTGTGCCGTCAGTTCAACTTGTGTTGTGCACTCTGTGAAAATACCCTGGTATACCCTACCAAGTAGATTGTAATTGTAGCTGTAATTACGCCTATGCTTTTATGTCTGCCACTTGTATAGCAACCTCTCAGATGGCTGTGGAATAAAAAAAAACTAATTTTAGGGAATTAAAATGATGCTGATAAGCACTTTGAGTGCGTTGGCAAGTCTGCGTTTTGGCAGATGGACTTTCACCGAGGCGTCATAAAGCTTTCATGAAGTCTCATCAGCTGAAACTCTACATTTTTGCCATCAATGAATGCCAAAGCAGAATAGTAAATTGGGTGAAGAGGGATTTTTTTCCTGTTTATGTAAAAAAAAATGTAAATTTTCAGCCGAATGCGGTTCCTGTGGTCCAGACATTGCACAAACCTACCGTGGGGTTTCAGCCGACTACTCAGACAGTTGGCTACGAAACACAAAAACAGAACACGAAAACGAAAAAATAATTTAATAAACACACTTAATAGATTTAACTTTTGGCCATATTAAAGCTTAGTATAAATAAACAAACATAAAAAAACACACACACCCCCAAGTTTTTTTATTTGTCTCTGCCAAATATGAGCTCAGACCACCAGGGTTGCAATGGCGTCTGCATTTAAGCCTCTGCCGACTGATCTGACTGAGGTTTGCTGCCTTGTTTTGCTGCAATGGACACAGACCCCTTTGGTGCATGCAGAAAAGCGCCGTGATTTTCGGCCAAAGCATGCGTGTGCGCGCGGTGGGTCTGTGCATAATTTCTAAAACGTAGGGAGTGTAAAGAACTCTGCGAACCCATGCATACCATCCTACATCTGCTCTTGATCCTCCCCCACTTGTACTGCGGTGCCCTTGACTTGGCCTCCGCCGTTTGGTCTGGCAAATCCCCACGTGTTCCCCGGGATGTCCTCCCTCGGTGCCTTTGCCCGTCGCCCTTCACGTGAAAGGGAATTATGTAGTCTACGATGGGACTAGTTCTTTTGTGCATATTGCCAGCTCGCAAAAAGGGCGTTCTTGTAAAAAAAAAAAAAAAACAATCCCTGCGAATGCATTCTCTCTCTCTCTCTCGAAAAAGAGAGAGATAGGTCACTGCGCTGTCAACTCTGCCACATACCAATACACCCCATGATCAGATCCAATAGAGCACCCTGGATATCTAAGTTAAAGAATAAACTACTTTGTGTTGCGATCAAAACTTCGTAGTTTTTGGTTATTTTCTTTGAACCTATCTACGTGACTTTACCGAAAGACCCAAGAATATAAATGCCTGCAGTCACAAAAGCTTTAAGTCAAGATTCAACTATTTACACCTCGTGCACAATTAACCCACCGATGAAGCGACAGAAGACTGCGTTTGCATGCGGTGAGTTAATCCAAGCTCTTTAAATGTACCCCTTGAGATATGCCAGGCGACTTCCTCCTGCTTAATGCTTCGTAGCAGCTTAGATAATAGATTTAGTGGAAAGGTGCGACGGTTGATGAGGGAGGAAACACGATTTATTTTTGACATCCTTTGAATGTGGCCATGTTTCGTTGACTCTTACGTAAACATCAGGTGGATCCAATCCAGCCAGAGTAGTGAACTCCACTTGGGGTTTCGTAGCAGCAGGTGATTCGATGGGTTGCCTGATCGATTAGAGTGCAATAGAAATATGAGAAATATCCAGAAGGATAACAGAATACGGGATACATTAGACATTAGAAATATTAGCAATGTGCACGATGGCACGGGAAATTGCACCGACATAAAACGGGCAGCGCGTGGACTCGAGAACAGCGGAGAGGACATACTCTTAGTTTTTTCGGTAAAGTCACGAGGGTAAAAATGAAATTAAAATTAATAAAAAAAATAATAAAATAATAAAATCACGACGTTTCGGAGGCAACACAAGTCTCCGTCATTAGGTGGGACCGTCACAGCCAGACTTGCTGTATGATACACCTGATGACGGAGACTTGTGTTGCCTCCGAAACGTCGTGATTTATATAATTTTATTTTTTATCAATTTTAATTTCATTTTTTACCTACATGGTGACTTCACCGAAAAAACTAAGAGTATGAATCCTTGCAGTCACGAAAGCTTCAAATCTAGCGGAGAGGTCGCAATGACTGTTGAGAAGAGTGAGTGGCCTTGGGTTGGACACCATCACGAGAAGGGACGATGGCCGATAGTCAAGGACACTGACGGAGCGGCAGTCCGAGGAGGGAAGGAGTTCACGTGTGCCATTTTCACCCCCTTGTCCCCCCCCCATCCCTCTCTCTGAGTTCAGACTCCTGCAGCCCTTTGAGTACTCTGTCAGCAAACACACTCGACACGAGTGCAAGCTAAGAGCACGCTAAGAACTGCGTGGAAAAACCCCTATCCAGAGGCATGGGCAGACACCTGCCACCGAAGAAAATCCGAAAGAGCACTCCCTTTTTTTTTACCCGTAAAGAAAAAAAAAGACGCAGTTTCATTCTTGAGTGCTGCGGTATTGTGGCATGCTTTTAAAATTTTGGTCCATGTCTTTCCATTATGTTTGGTTAGGGTGCTTTAGTTTTGCTTTCTGAGCCTTAGGCATTTCCACTCGATTATATATAGTCAAATAACCAAATCAAGGTTTTCTTTTTTGCTACAGCTTTCGCTGAAAGTCGTTGTGTTTCTCTTTAAGCGGTGCCTGAACGCATTTGCGGACAAGACATCACGCAGGCCGGAGGGCGGGGTAGTGGAGTGGCGTGTACAGGTTGACAGCAGCTGAAGTCACTCCTCGTTCGCAGCCAAAGGGCAATTTCGTTGATTGGCTTTATTTTTTGTCTGTCCCGTAAAGAGGCATCATCGCTGCCAGCAATCATCAAAATGGTAAGTAGAGTGGAAACGTGTCCTTTGTGTTGCAGACGCGTGCTGTGCGTTCTTTTTTAGAATTCACAGATGCCGTAAAAGGTAATGTTCACAGGACAATGTTGAAAAGGTTTATTTGCAATCTAAACATTATTTGCATACAGACATTCAACAGCTGCATGTTCGTGTACAAAGGTACGAATCGGTGGATGCTGCTGTGGTACGAGGGTTATCACGCTGGATTTACAATCCAGAGGCTCCTGGGTTTGATTTTATCTTCCGGCGTGGAAGTTTAAACAATGGGCAAGTTTTGTAAACCTCCTAACCCGCCCCCCACACATCTGTTCACCCAGCCGTATAAATGGGTACAGCACAGTCGAAGAGGCTGGTGGCGGGTGGTGGGGTAAAGTGTGGGTACACCAACCTCGCAAGTTCAATTTGAAGCTTTCGTGACTGCAGGAATCCATACCCTTTGGTTCTTTCGGTAAAGTCACGTCGGTAGAAAAAATAATAGATCACGACGTTTCGATCGCAACACAAGCAATCGTCATCAGGTGAGACAAGTCTCACTACTTCAACTCTCAACTACTTCAGCAGTTTTCTTGCTGTAGTTGCCCCAGATGAGACAACTCTAGTTGTATTGGTGCAATTGTCTCACCTGATGTCGTGATCTAATATTTTTTCTACCTACGTGACTTTACCGAAAGAACCAAAGAGTATAGGAGAGCAAGCGTCACTTAAGAGGGGCTTCTCTAGAACTTTTTCTCGTGGAGGCCCTTTCACCAGCAGTGGCAGAATTGACTAAACTAAACTCATTTTTTATTTTAGCAGGTAAGGCCGGCTGAACTATATAGCTCTTCTTTTTAGAAGCGACCTGGCCACAAATGAGAGCTCAACGAAGTGGCTTCTCATCATGTGGAATTTTTTAGCAGCCAAAAAATCTAAATGCGTGATGTGGATTCTATATGTGGAGAGAAAAACCGGGCTACCTGAAGAAAAATCCACGCAACCACGGGGAGAGAGAACACGTAAACCTCAAATATACAGCAGGCGTTAGGGTCGGGATCGAATCCATGCCCTCCTGTATATCAGGCGGGGTAGTTAATATCTCGCCACCAAGCAAGCAATTTCCGGGTGGCACCTTTACCTTTAAATATACATCAATCTTGGGTTATCAAGTCCAGTCCACGGCCATAATCGTGCTGGCTTGAGGAGGTTGTCTCAGCTCTTGACCTTGGCCTCAAGGTTCTGGCCTCAACCCTGCAACACTTTGACCTCGTGGCTTTTGGCCTCGACCTTAGCTTTGACCTCGTGGGTCCCGAGGCGCTGAATCCAAGACGGAAATGAAGGTGCACGGTGTGAGTTAACAACGGCGTTAGTGCGCAAGAGTTGTGCGGATCATTGCATGTCTGGACTCACTTGCACGCGCGGGTATGTGCGCAGTGTAGCAGGTTCCTGTTGTTTGGTCGCTTAACGTGCACGCGAGGAACTGTGCTCTTTATAATATGCCACTTCTCAGGATTATATAAATATTTAATGCTTGAAAAAAATTGAGTTATTCAAATTCCAAGTAAAAATCAGCTTTGTTTAAGTAAGCCGAAAATGAGAACAAGGAAGGTTATTTGAATAACCTCACTGCTTGCTTTGAATATTCTCGGTATTGGCCAGTGCTGCTCTGCATATGGACCCAAACATCAAATTGGTTTGGCATAATCTGCCATCAATCAGGCTCCATCCTTAACATTTTAGCAAAAGGTTGTCATTTCGTTTGCGATTAACATCAAACGTGGGTTGCTTGAGTTTTAGTTGTTTTTACACACATGTGGAGTAACATGTGCAAGATGTAATTTATATTTTACATGTATCTCTTAGCTTGAGTTCAAGTTTCCGAGTTTGCAATTCAGAAAGCTATAGATTGCCAAGGTTTTATCACAAGGAATTAGTTTTACCAACCTATTTCTCATCGCCATCCTCGTCACCGTGATTAGCCACATTTGCTGCCAAACTCCGCAATGCAAAATCACAAGCTGATCCAACAACACGAATAAGTGGAAGTGTAGCCACTCACACAAAACGTTGATTCTTTTTTTTTTACAAATTTCAATTTTGAAAATTGTCATCGTGCACGATTCACTTTGTAATCAGCCGCTAATTCGGCCAATTAAAATGTGTTAATCCTAAAAATTGCTAAATAATTTGTATTAATGACCTGTTGGGAGGAACATTTCAATGTTAAATCACAATCCACTAGACATCGTATTCTAACATGACCATATGTTTCAGAAGAACAGTACCTAAGGCTCGTAAACATTACATATTTTGTTAAGTTGTTTCTAAGTGAAAGACATTTTTTAATAGCTCGGAAACATCTGCCTCTTTGTAAATCGCTGAAATGTTGTTGGGTGCCGTCATCACAGTCATCAATCACCGCGGCCTCGACCAATCACCGCTGCTGCTCCTCTTGCAAACCGCGAGCGCCTAATAAGGCCACAATTTACTTGCTGCCGACGAACCTTGCAGACCCTGGGTCAGGGACGTCCCCGAACCAAATCAATGCCGGTAACGGGTAAACCTGCAGCTGCGTCCGCCACGTAGGGGCTTAAGCCCCCCGCCGTTAAATTTCGATTTAAATCTTTCGTGACTGCAGGGATTCATCTTCTTGGTTCTTTCGGTAAAGTCACGTAGAATGGAAATAATAAAATAATAAAAATAAAACATAAAATAATTCTCACGACGTTTCGGCCACACCGCAAGCATCCGTCCTCAGGTGGAGAACAGGTCTGTCGAGAAGACTCGTAGAATAGAAATAATAAAATAATAAAAATAAAACATAATAAAATAATTCCCACGACGTTTCGGCCACAACGCAAGCAGCCGTCCTCAGGTGGAGAACGGTCTTCTCGACAGACCTGTTCTCCACCTGAGGACGGCTGCTTGCGTTGTGGCCGAAACGTCGTGAGAATTATTTTATTAGGTTTTAATTTTATTATTTTATTATTTCCATTCTACGTGACTTTACCCCCCGCCGTTCTCAAGAGGCAACATTGCCACTGCGGCTGCGCTAATGCGGGGAGATCACTGGTTGTTGGGGGTCAGACAGATGCTCCTTGCCCGGCCACTGGCACCAGGAGGTATCTCGCCAGGAGACAGGTCCGATGTTGCACGTTACTGGACGTAAGAGCTGCATTTACAGCGCTTATCTGGCAGCCAACTCTGCCCCCGCCGCTTTCATGGAAGTCGTCCTCCTGGCGACAAGAGGGGCATCGGTTGAATCAATGGTTCGATGTGTGTTTAGCGCCTGGTTACCCGTTTATTGTTTTCATAGTGCTACAATCACGGTAGGGTTATTTAAATCGTCACGATGGATGTCATTTGGCAGCCGGATATTGGCTCGTTGAGCGCGTGGAAGCCCCCGATTGTATGTTTGGTTCTATGATTGTAATTTCGTCTATGTTTGTATACTTTGCTGTATAACCCTGTTTGTGTTACTTTATTTTTGTGTATCATTAAAGCCATTCCTATCGCGAGTCACCTCATGGAAATACCAGCCACATGTGTACACGTGTGTATTCTCATATGGGGTATATTAGGCTCTTGGGCTAGCCATCACGATAATTACTGATAATTATTCCTTTGATAGTTGTTTGATGAAATATGACTTTGGGCATGAGTTTAATTAGTTAAATGCGGCGGCGTCGTCTGTGGGATCCTGGATGGATGCGGGAAGATTGCCAACCCACAATGTCCGATTTAATCGCGTTAACGTCTCTGTAAGCGCTTTAATGGGCAGTGCTTGCACGCAAATAAAAGGGGGGCAAAAAAAATCAGGAGCAGAATTCTTTTGATTTTTATAGCCCCATTGAAGTGCTAAACACTGGCGTGCTTTTGTCCACCCAGAATTCTCAGTCTTTTAATAGTATTTAGACAGAAACTGAGACGATATACATTTTCAGACCTGCTGTTCTTACCTACTCGGAGTCTATTATTTCCAACGGCCACTGTGATTTACAGTACTATACATTTAGAATTGTTTTTTAAATGGCTACACTGGGGAGTACATGTACGCCCGATCGCCTCGTAATTTATATACATCGGCTTTTTTTACATCTCTGGGATCTCCTGGCAGCTCTGATCCCTTTAGTTCCTCAGCCATGTAATGAAAACAGTGAACGAGCTATAAGCCGTGTCATTTATTTAATTATAAGCCAATGTTCATTCGGTGAGTGAAGATTGTATTTAAGCATTCCTTCAGATGAACTGGAAAACGCAAATGTGCTGGTAAGTAATTAAATATAACGATGGCCTCTTTGTGTGGTCGAAATGAATCGCACACTTGTTGAAGATGTTGTTTGGGAAGCGTATCCCCCCTCCTCCTCCTCCAGCCCCCACCTCTCGCCGTCTCTCTCACAATGGAATCAAATGCTTGCAGTTAATTTGGCAACTGCGCCACATATTGGGGCATCTGTGGTGGTCTGCTGCGCCGTGGCCCTTTTTGCTCCACGTACCAACCGGGCGTCAAATACATTTCGACAGCTGCCTTCTGTGCGCCGCGCACTTCCGCATAAAAAAAAAACAGCCAAATAATTCATTCCGCAGGCGTTCCATATATATGCGCGCGGGTACTTGGCCGTTCTTCATTGATATGCAGCATATATTATACTTTACTTGAATTGCAACCGATTTGTACTCAAAATGATCCAAAGGGGGATTTGTTCTATGCTGTTCAACCGCAGAGCCTTTGAGGTATGCGGCCGTTTTGACATTATCTTCATTCTGGCGGTTAGTTGTGCGTTTTTAGAACATTTCGAAGTTCGCAGTCTACTCGTACGATGTTTCATATTTAATATTTGCAAAACTTTTTAAAAAATATATGATGTATCCCCACGTTGATTTTTAAATAATTTGATGTGCAGTTTGTAATCTCATTTTGGTCTCTTTGCTTAACCTCACCGCCCTCCAAATCCAATGGGACGTGTCAGAGGTGGGTAGGAGTGAGAGAGATGATTGTACTATTCTGCCAGCCAGCTCATTCTGAACGTATTGGTGCATGCATTGCATCTGTGTGAGCTCCTTCACTGAATTTATGGTGCAGACTCATCAATAACAATCATAATAATATAATTTTCAATCCTATGTCAATCCATGACTGGATGAAGACCTGCCCAATGACGTGTTGGCCGTAGGGCTAGTTTGACCATACTTCTCCACTCTGTTCGGTGTGCATTTGTGAAAAAGTGCCAAGAGCCAGTTCATATATCACTCGCCACTGATGTTAATCATGGCCGGAACTTGAACTCAGGTCACCAGGTTTATAGTATAGTGCACAAACCACTGCATCACCGTTCCGCCCTAGACTGCCAAGTATTTCCAGGTACTGTAATAAAGAAATATGCTGCCATCACTTTTATTTACCCAGGAAAGCCTCGGAATATGTTTTTTCAGGAAGACCAGGCATTGGCATGTTTTGCCAATTCCATTAATTAGTGTTTGGCATATGGGAGAATACTGGAGTATCCATCGAAAAATTATGAGAAGCCAATACTCAGAGTTGCACACATATCGAGTCTAGAATCCATTTCTGTACTGCCATCTCCTGGCTAACTTGCAGCCCAAGCTTACAAAACTTGGTATTCCCAAGTAAACTTCCATTGAAGTACTAACCAGACTTAACATGCTTAGCTTCCGAGATCTAATGTAGCACTTTCGCCTCTTGTTGCAAAGGTTAACAGTTCGATTCCATCGGCTGCCCTGGTTATTACTTTGGGCAAACTGGCCACGCATAGTAATAAGTGCGTTAAAGATTCCTGGACGTAATTCGCAAGAGTAAACCATTGTGTGCCGGCATCGTGGTCTAAATTTGTACATTTGAAATATTACCCACAAACTACTCAATTAAAATATGCATAGCTAAAATTGACACCCCACTGCATACACTTGATAGGACCCATCTAAAACTGAGTCATGAGACCCAGCGAGGCTTTCCTGGGTAAACAAGCATTACAATAATAATTCAGGGTGACTTGACTGTAGAATATACAATCTCATGTTTCAGTGGTTTCAGTGAAATTAATTCAATTCCCCAAATTGCAATGTGTTCAACTATTCAGATTTCACAAAACTACACTCCGTTGAAATGGCCAATGGTGGTGGCTTGGAGAGGCATTCATCTAGCAGTGGATTGGTCATGGCTGCTGTTGATGCTGATGATGACACTCTTTGTCATTTGTCAGATTTCTTTTAAACCACACAATTCACATTCAGACAGTGTATGTAATTTTATACATCCATGGTGGCAGCCAGGGATAGATAATTTTCTATTTCTGGTTGGTCCCATGACAATTTAATGTCACGGAAGACATCCATTGTCATGGTAGAAATTAAACATCTTGGAAAATTGATCCAGCACTGTCAATTACTTATCTTTCATTCAGCTACCTGAAGCTGATGGCCGATTCTAAATGAGCGAAAAATGACACTTTTAAACACCACACCTGCTTCACAGAAGGATGAAGGACTCATTAAGTATCTTGTCAAAAGTGACATTCGTCATGTGGATATATATAAGTAATGGAAGGCTTGGGTGAGTTTTCTTCGAAATGTATGGGGAGTTGATTGTGAAGAGACTGAGAGAAGATAAAGGGAGGGAATGTGGGTGGGCACGTGGGACGAACATTTAACTTGGAGAAGCAAGTAGCCATGGAGACTCGGGTTATGTAACCAAGGGGACCCTAAAAGGCTGTTAATTGTAAAAGCAGAGGTCTCTCCACAAAATATAAAGTTGGGGAGAGGAACTTTCCTCTCAGCTCCTGTGTTCCCAAAGCCCTATCCCATGTGGTTTGCAAAACTCAGGACTCTTCCACAACTTATAAAGTTTGTTAAAGTCCCAGATATCTGCTCAATTAGAACAACTCTTCCTGAGCGCTTTTCTTGAATGTACTGAATGCGAAGGACTTTAGGAAAGGCATGCTGTGCGTGGTGAAATGGCCACTTTTTTGCTTGCATGACGGCCTAATAACGGCAGGAAGTGCCTCTCAGAATTTAAAATAAACGGAGCATGCAAAATTTATTTGCTAAAACACAGCTTCATCAATATGTCTTCGCAGGGCCTTCTCTGTGTTTACAGAACTTCAAGTCGCCGCCTGCAGGCATCATGCACCCTTAAACGTTAAAACAGAACGTATTCCTGTGGCACGCTTTGGCAGTGTTTCACACACACACAAAAAAAAACCCCGTTGGAAAAACAAAGCCTGCATTTGTAGACTGTATACATGTAACCTAGCTCCTCCTACAGGGAACGCGCACTGCTTGGCTCAAACGAGCAGTGTGACAGTAGAAATAGTAAAGCTATACTTATCGCTTAAAACAAAGCAAAAATATAGGCTTCCAGGTATGAATCTTAAATACCTACAATATATCTTAAAAATCAACTAATTCCATAACCGTGGAATTGCTGCGTAATAAAGTGTTTTTTTTTACGAGGACGTTATCATCAATACGAAGCCATATCGTACCTCTCCTGCTTGGGAAAGGGAAGGTTTCAACGATATAATGTGCATTCTATGAAAATGTGTGAACATACACGGGGGCTCTCATTAGTGCAATAATCGCAAAATTTATCTTAGCGATTCTGTGCCGAAATGAGCACATTTACCAATACCTAGCAAGGTCCCAGCTCTACTGATTTTAATTTTGTGATCACAGTAATTCCTGTTTAAAAATCAATTATGTGAAAGAGGGAAAAAAAGCTCTTAACGTATAAAACGTAACTGGAAAAAATCTAACGAAAAGAAATATTTAATACAAGAAAGAGGGAAAAACCTCCCCGCTGTTCACACTACAGCTGCGGCCTGCAACACATTTTACATTATTGGCGTAAATTCCATTTTTATAACGTCCTGTAAAATGTGCAGGAGCTGCTCTTATGGCGCTGCGTGCATGCGTAGGTGGGTGCCATCAAACCTCTCCTTGTAAGTCGTAAGTCAGCCACAACTCGGAAATGAGAAACTTGGGATGCAGTGCGTCTGATTTTTTTTGCCTGAAGGGGATGGCAGCCCTCCACCCTGCCTACCCCTCCCTCTGCCTCCCCCTCCCCCCGTTCTCTCAACCCGATTCTCGTTCATGGTAGTAGAGGCAGCACAACACGTGTTACCAGTATGGGCTGCGCACTTGTGTGCATTTGTGTACGTATGTATGTCATTTATGGGTGTATCTAAGTAAAGGCGCAGCTCTGCAAGTGTTTGGGCACACGATTGCTGGCTGAATGGCCTCCACTAGAGAGAGAGCTCTAGAGAGAAGTTCTCGAGGGTATTGGGCCTGATAATTGTTTTTTTACCCTTTCTATCTGGCAACAAAACTGACGCCTTTTTTACAAGTAGTCATGTTTGCATTGATCACAATACCTGCGGTCGGAATGCAACAAAAAACACAACTCTGATAATGTATGCACTGTCCTTGAAGTTGATTGGTCCACACCCGAGACAGCTTTCCTTAGAGCCTAGTCTCACATGGGTTGGACCAGATGACGCCAAAAGGCGCACAACTCAAAGACAATGCACCATCAGAGTATGAGAGCTCGGGGTAAGCATTTACACCATTGGTACCTCATTTGCCAGTAAAAATATAATTGTTTTTTTACCCTTTCCATCTGGAAACAAAACTGACACCTTTTTTACAAGGAGTCATGTTTGCATAGACCACAATACCTGCAGTCATAATGCAAACAAAAAACATAACTCTGATAATGTATGCATTGTCCTTGAAGTTGATCGGTCCCCACCCGAGACAGCTTTCCTTAGAGCCTATGACTGCAGGTATTGTGGTCTATACAAACATGACTCCTCGTAAAAAAGGTGTCAGTTTTGTTTCCAGATAAAAGGGTAAAAAAACAATTATCATATTTTTTACTGGCAAATGAGGTACCAATGGTGGTATTGGGCCTATTTGTCCCGGCTGGCCAGAGAACTTTGAAAAGGTTGTGAATACCCACACTTTACTCCACCACGCATGATCTACCGATTGACTAACTGTGGTGTACGCATGTATGCCGCTGGGGTGACAGAAGGCAATGTGATTTAAGAATATTGGCCATGTTTTCAATTATCACACTGGGAGATTGAACCAGTGACTTTTGGATTTCAATTCCATTGTGCTAACCATGATGATACTGCCCCGTGTATGTATTTGTTTATATTTTTTATTGTTGCTGTTGAAGGAGTTATTGATGCTGCTAAAAAGGTTAATACTGTAAAGGGGATGATAAAATATGAATAGATGATACAAGTGTGCTGTATGCTCACATTCTAGCCTGGTCTTTAAAGTAATTTTAAGTATCACATTAAAATTAATTATATGACTTGTGTAAAATTTACACATTTTCTTTTTTGAACACCGGCAAAGAGATGAAATCGATGCGCTGACTTTTTTTTCTCAGAAAATGGCCAGATTTATGATCACATTGCCCTATTTATGCACTGGAAAATGTGTTTCAAATGCTGTGGTCAGAGGATTTCAAGCCATGCTGGGGCATGACAGAAGACCGCTTACATCCCATGATCACTACAGTAGCAGCTTTTATTACCAATAAACTAATCGTGATTATGCCACCTGTGACCCATAGATCCTTGGACTACGTATTATTGTTTTTTTACTACCAGTAAAGCAATAAAATTATAAGATAACATTACAATGATTCAACATGCATTTACAATAGCATCTCTGGCATAGAGATTCATAAAATATCGATTTGTTTTTCACTTTCAGAATGTGAAATATAGTCTATGTCATTTAACCTTGTTTTGATTTAGTTTTTCCGGATGATCCTATCAGTAAATATTTTTTTTATTTTAGAAGTTAAATAATAAAAGAATAATAGCTATTTGCAAAAGCAGTGAGCTTAAAAGGCTTAAACACATTGGTTTCCTGTAGAAACATTCGTTGGTATTTCTCATCCTTGACCCAGTTTATTATACTTTCTCTTCCTTTCGCGTGGGTTAATGAACTTATCTCTAGTCCAGCTACTGTTTGTCAAGGTGTCATTATCTGCCCAAGATAATAATACCAATGCCACGTTTGTCTTATGTTGTGCAATAATGACTTCAAACCGAGTCAATGAAGTTTTTCTAGGCCAGCTTTGTTTTTATAATGAACTGCCCCTTCACAATCTTGATTTGAAGCTTTCGTGACTGCAGGAATCTATACTCTTTGGTTCCTTCGGTAAAGTCACGTAGGTATTATTTTTATACCTCCGTGACTTTACCGAAAGAACCAAAGAGTATGTCCCTTCACACTTTCTTGTAGTTGATTTTGGCAATAATTGTAAATGGAACGTGAATTCTAAATCATCATTGTCTATACTGTATGTAAGATTTACAAGTGATCCTCAAAGCGAGGATGAACTGGCATCTTTTTTCAACAACCACTGAGAATTTGGCTCTGCCAGCCCATACATAGCCCCGTGTTGGTGCAGGAACAGCGTCACCGCTCAAGATAATGTTCCATTGCTCTCGGAGCCTACAGTTGCCACATGTCCCCAGTTTTCACGAACACATTCCTGCGGAGGGAGCTGGTAGGAACGTTGGGTTGCTCGGTCAATGGCCAGGGTCAACGGTGGCGTGGTATATTTCGCAAATGTGGCCGACTGTGAGGGCGGATACAAGCCGGCGTGAGTAGGTTAAACGTTGAGTTTTATAAGGGCACCACGGGGTGACCAGCCCCTCCCCACCCAGCCCTACCCCTCCCAACCCCCACCCAGCCCCACCCTCCCCACCCAGCCCCTCCCCACCCTCTCCTCCCCACCCAACCTCTCCCCACCCTCCCCACCCTCCCCACCCTCCCCTCTCCACCCAGCCTCACCCCTCCCATTTTTGGATGCACGATGGACGGATGGACACAATAATCCCCTGTGGGCTGGTGGAACCAGGTGGTTCCTACCAGTAAATATCCTCTTTTTTAAGTAGCTGCGCTGGAAAATCTGAAAGTATCTCTTCCCAGGAAAAAAAAAACATGTGCACCACTCACTCAAGACAATACATTAGCATGTAGTTCTTCCCTCTTCTGGTATTGTGAGATATTATGATTCCCGTCAAATGGTCCGTTTCTTTTGTGCTTCAGAGGTGGCAATCCATTTGAGCCTCAAAGCTTCTTGCTCATTATCTCCCTCACTCCGTCCCAATGTCTCCCTCACCCTTTGTGGCTATCGGGTAGTCTCAGGAAGGAAAATGTATTATTTGTCACTATTTTTTCAAACATTTTATTTTATTTTACTAGGTAAGGCCCACTGAGATATGTAGCTCTTTTTGAGAAGCGAACAGGCCACGAGTGAAAGCTCAACGAAGGGGTTTGTCCTGTGGACATTTATAGCAGCCACATACTCTAAACGCTTGTTTCTAGAGGAGGACCCGGAGAAAAGTCCACACGACCACGGGGAGAACATGCAAACTCCAAATATACAGCAGGCGTCAGGGTTGGGATTGAACGCACAGCCTGCTGTATACCAGGCAAGGTAGTTAACATCTCGCCACCGTGGCACCATAATTATTTATGTAATTCCATGTAATTTTGGACACTAACACTGCGGATAAGTTAAGACATCACAGCACATCGTTCCACATTGACCCCGTGATGTCACATCTGGTTCCAGGGTTGGCGCAGCTCTAAAGCGCTCAGCGTGTGGGGAGGGATCAATAAGCGAACCTGGGGGGGGGCCCTGAGTTCCCCTTGGTATGATTGCCATGGGAACGACGAGGGCTCACGGATCTAGCCGAGTGTGAGAACAATGCCAGCAGGGTTCCCACTAGCCGTGTAAACGAGGCCCTCGGTGTTTCTATTGCGGCAAATTTCACATCAGGCTGTGGGACAATTCATAACGCGTTCCAGGCCAGGACAGCCTCTCGTGACTTTTGTTTTCAGGGAAATAAATAATGAATATTTGAGCTCTAAGATGTGTTTTTTCAGGTTTTACCACGTGTGGGTTGCAGCACGATGTGCGGGCATTCCGCTGCAAGAGGTAAGGACGTCTTGAAGAACTGAATTGAGCTCAGTTCGCCCACCGTGCGGAGTGAGACATTGGACATCGTGCCAAGCAACACGTACTGCAACCAGTGAACACATGGACGAGTTCCACAGCACTACCGAGAAAATGTACGCAGTCGTCGTGAAAAGTCGACACGTCTAACAATTATACTCCTAGGTTCATGTGTTTGCCTTGATGGGCTGAAAAAGCTAAGGCAATTTCTTTTCATTATGTTTCAGTTTTCAATTTCAATTTCATTTATTAGGTATAACCCTGTGAGCCATGCGGCTCTTGACTCGGGTGCAACCGCAACAAACAAAAACATTAACAAGAAACATCTTAAAGTGAATACACGCAACAGAAAAATCCAGGAAAAAAACAGCAAAGTCTTCCAGAAAAAACACCGTATTGTATGTGTATATGTATGTGTCAATAGCACGCATGATGCACAGCATGGCAAATGTGTATAAAAATGGGTCAAAAAGTTTTGGGGATTAGATATTGAAATCGCACTCACACTTACTTAAACAAAAACTAATCCCCTAACATTAATGTTCTCATGCTACTTTATTATTAGTCCAATGTTCTTTTGCCCACACTTTCTCAAACTTTGTTGGCAATCCATATAAATGTACAATGCGTACATGTATTGAGGAAGAGTTCAGGTTTCATTTTTTTGGATGTCAGATTTTTGGATTTTCATGCCAAAATTCCAAATGTTTTTCTTACTTAAATGTATTACATTTTAATAACTTTCATTGTTTATGCACTAAAGGTCATACTTTTTTTTATTCAACACCTAATTTTATATATTAACATAAAGTTACAAAAGTAAAGCAATAATTTAAATGTGAAATGTTAAAAAGTATAATAATTTTAGGAAAGGTGATGGCACTTGGCGGGCGAGGCTCAGACGTAACATCTTGGAAGCGACGTCCCTTTCTGCGACGTCCTGTTTTTAGTATCAAACCAAAACAAACACATTCCTGCGGAGGGAGCTGGTAGGAACGTTGGGTTGCTCGGTCAATGGCCAGGGTCAACGGCGGCGTGGTGTATTCCGCAAATATTGCCGACTGTGAGGGCGGGCACAAGCCGGCATGAGTAGGTTAAACGTTGAGTTTTATAAGGGCACCACGGGGTGACCAGCCCCTCCCCACCCAGCCCCACCCCTCCCACCCCCCACCCAGCCCCACCCTCCCCACCCAGCCCCTCCCCACCCTCCCCTCCCCACCCAGCCCCTCCCCACCCTCCCCTATCCACCCAGCCCCACCCCTTCCATTTTTGGATTCACGACGGACGGACGGATACAATAATCCCCTGTGGGCTGGTGTAACCAGGAGGTTCCTACCAGTAAAACAATTTTCTGGATCATCAGAAAGTTCATACCTAGACCCGAGTTTCAGAATTTCACATTCATCCCAAAACGCCTTCATAATATATTTGTATTGGTAAATTGTGTACGCATTATATATCAGCCTCCAAAATGCCAATGTTCCTGAGCATGGCTACTGGTTGAGTTGATGCACGGGTAATGAAATGCTCCCAACGTTTGCTTAAAAACTTGATCCGCGAGGAACGCATGGCTTCTCCATCAGTATTTTATACAAGCTATTTTTTTTCACTCGTCTTCTTACGTTCGCGATGTGCATCTTTCAGAATCTTCGGAAGATATGCACAAGCACCGCTGATGAGTTGCAGCAAATCGCCCAACACAAAGGGGGTGCCTGGCGTAATGGTGTTGTGATCAGGTGCAACATTACGGAACAATGTCAATGGTGTCATGCGGGTGACTAAAATGGAATAACTTGTGGTGTTTTGATTTTCTTGATGATCGGCATTTTCTGGCCACATGTGGTCTCTCGGTGCCTTGGTGTTATGGATTTTGTGGAATTTGCAGCATTCCGGACACATAAATGCTGGTGGAATAGAGGTAATTCAAAGCACAGCGCTCCAAATTAAAATCTTGCATTTTGGCACTTTTAGAGGGTTGTCAATTTACATTTTGTACACCTGTGGCTTTAAATGTGTAAATTTAAAATTAATAGACGCAATTGTAAATAACATTTCATGAATTGGAAAGTAAGGTTGGCTCTACTAATGTTTTTAATTGTCACTTTAAAACAATAATAATTGTACATTCATTCTACAATGTTTTAAAATATCTCATTCTAGATCTAGTCACATATATGTATGTCTCTGTATCCCTATCTTCTCCGCAACCACAAAACACTGCCATCACAACTTTGGTGTCAAATTAAAGGCTAAGTTTGTTATTTGGAATAATATAACGTTTCACTTTTAAATGTATGCAGTTTTACCTTAAAACTTTCTTTAAATGTGTTGACGGTTAATGGGGGATACAGTTGTCAATAAAAAAAATCATTAAATTTCGTACATGCAGTTTAATGTCTTGTCAGCTTAATATAGAAAATAATGCTGATGTAATTTACATCAAATTAGTCAAACTAAAAAAACTCACTGAAGATTCCAAGAGTAGCAGGAGAAAAGTCACAAGCCATCCTACACGACCGCCTTGTTTAGTTAATATAATCAGCTAACATAATAAAATAATGCTTTTTTTAAATATGTAGCATCTGCGTAGGGAGTTATTTTGTACGACAAGGCATACTTTTTTTATGCTAAGAAGGAGTCCTAATCATCAGAATCACTGTTTGATCCTTGGGTGACATGGGTTTACAATCAATGGGGTACTGCCATGGGAGAGTAAATTTTGAGTGGTTGGGGAGTGTGAGTGTGATTGGTTCAGATTGGTTTTTGTTTATACTGGGTGACCTCTGGACCGGGCTCTCAGGTGACCAGGACTGCAGTAATTGTATACTTGTTTTAATTACATAAATCTCTCTAGCCTCACCCACCCTATTCCCTCGGGCATACAATTATGATGGGCACACAAAGAGGTTGAAATTGTGAGCACCACGCTTGTTGGTGGTTTATGACCACTGGACCTTTGCGATACCATTAGCTACTAAAGACTTCAGCATTGTTTCTCCCCCCCCCCCCCCCCCCCCCTTAGCGACCATTTAGCCAGGTCAGCCACCGGCAACTCGCCAGGCTGTTTCTTTTTGTGGTGAGTGCCAAGCCAAGTTGGAGGGGACAGATGGTACCTAATAATTCTGCCGGCCTCTTAAAGACGCTGAGGCGCACTTCCGCAGGATTGCCACTCACAACATGTGGAATCCCAATGCTGCGAGGCTCCCGCTGTGCCAGGTGTTCGAGCGATGGGCTTTGGTTTAGATCCAAATGTGTAAACATTAAAATGGAAAAAAAGTACGTTGTGAAGGCAGGATTTTCACATCTAATTAATGCACGTAAAATTGAATTGTTCCTCCGTAAATCTGTTTATAATTTGAAACAACATGTGGCCATATCAACAACTACATGGCTACAAATGCCACATATTCTTTTTCGAAATTGCATGTAGAAGTTGCTCGCCAAATAAGGCTATTGAACGAATGGGTGTATATAGTGTATGATAATTTACGGTACATGTTTAATTCGTTAATTAACCTTTGTGTGTTTTTTATGTTTAAACAGATGATCTCCATGGCAATACCATGACAAAATAATACTAGATTACAGCTTGTAATTATATATATATATAAATGTATTCATACCATTATTCGTGTTTATAGTAAGAGGGATGACTGATTAAAATGACTTCATTATTAAGAATGTGGACAGAACAAATTTTGGCCACTTGAACTGGACATTATTTTCAAGGTGAAAAATACTCTGCTCCTTTGACAATATAATGTCTGTGTGCATCTTACAAGAATATCGGGACTACTATTATGGATGGTTGGTTTTTTATTTATGAACTTGTATCTCCTTCCTGGCATTTTCCCATTCATTTGGGGCTCTGCATACTTTCCAGATGCTCTGTCTCTACTCATTTACATCCTATCTCCACGTCCACTCCACATTCCTTCATATCCTCTCGAGAAATAGATGCCCCGAAGTGACATGTCTGAGCCATATGAGTCGGCGATTGTCCAGCTTGTCTGAAACTGTTCCCACTGTCGCCTTATTGCCCATCTCTTAATTTCTAAATTCATAAAATGTTACCTTTTGGATGGAATTTTTTTTTTTACATCAACAATTTAATTGTAGGCTACAACAATTTAAAGAACGTTTTTTCCCCTCTCGATAATATCCATCAGGACTGGCGAGGGGCACGTTACTGAGCTATCCATTGGAGCTGACACCTCGAGGTTTTTGTGACCAAGACAAAGATCAGCCTGGCCCAGCGATGCTATAAAGAACAGACCTTGGAGGTCAAGTGGCAACCGTGCAAGAGCTGAGAAATTCTAGCATCAGGAAGGAAGTGATGGGTGATATCTGGTGGCATTGATAGATGTGACGGTGTTAACCTATTAACCTTGACCTCAATGGCCATATAGGTAAAGGTGAAAAAGGTAATGACGCAGCCTTAAAATTGATTGCTCATGCCACTGTCAGTGGAAGTTCAAGAGGGTAGAGGGCATTTTGGTTATCAACTCTCCCACACTGACTGGAGGTCTTGGAAGTGGTGCAAGGAACCACACTTGAACCCCACCACATGCAATCAGCCGAGTAACTAATAGCGGTGTACCAATTCATACTGCTGGGACAACATTAGCGAGGGATTTAATAAACTTGGCCTTTGTTTCAACTGCTGCACCGGACGATCGAGCGAGCGACCTCTGAATTGCAAGTCTGGTGTGTTCACCCGAACACCACAGCAGCATCCCAATAACCATATCAACTTAGACCAAACGTTTCTTTTTTGATTTATTGTAAGTAATGCCAACGGATTCAGCGGTTTTTCACCGGTGTTTTGCTCGCAAATTGTTTTTTCAACCCAATAAAGAACCGAGTATAATATTTCAGTTTTGAATCGTGTTCGGGCTGGGCTCATAATGTATAAAGGAAAAATATCCACTGGCTGACACTTTCCCTAACCTTTGGACTTTCATGGGAATAAGTCTTTATGTTGTGGATCTGCATGCATCCCTGCAGGCGTTATTATTTGCTGGATAAAGGTGAAGGCGGCTGAGAAAATGACTCCATGAATTTCACCACTTGAGAACATTTTAATAAAAAGAGGTGCTACAGAATGTAAAATTTTTTTATGCATTACTCAAGGTCGAAATATATTATATTCTACTGGAAGTGTTTTATATATTAAAAAAAAACAATATATAGAGCATATGTGTAGTATGGGACAGATAATGTCGAGTTGTAAACCAAGCTGCATGCTGGGGAAGCAGAGTCCGCGTGATGTATCACTCTGCCTTCGTCACATTGATTGTGGCCAAGCAAAATATATATTTTTTTCTGCATGAACTACATTACAAAATGTCATCATGACGTACCTACGATTATATCTAGACCTCCCCTCACGATAAATGCTATGCATTTAGGTATTGATGTTATCATTACTGTATGTATGCATTTCCTTGTGCATTTGACATATGTGTTTACATTTACGCAATGGAAGAATATTTTACTTAAGGTTTTTAATATTTAGTTCCCAATGATTTCATTGTTTGTTTCAGTAAATGTCATGGCAACTGAAATATTATTTATCAAGTAACCAAATTCTTAGTGAGTTTAGTTACTGACCAGTCATCATCGTTCGCGATGGTGAATCCACTTTTGGATGAAGACCTTGCCAACCAGTCGTAATTGCACGAAATCACAAAAAATTAATGAAGTGGATGGTTGCAAATAATTCACTGCTGTTTAGCTCCAAGTGTGAAAATGTGACCTTTTGGAAGAGGTAATTTGCTAGTCATGAACAAAATGAACCTCTGATTAAGGCTTTGAGGGCCATTGAGAGGTTGACAATGTCGGAATCAAGTGCTAATGCACACTTAAAAACAACGGAATGAAAGAGTTACAAGAGGGCAGAGCTCATTATGTCCATTTACAACAATTATATAAAACCTGAATAAAATAATTGAAGTGGTGTATAACACTATCTATCTAATGTCATCCTCATAATTGAAGAATGGGGCCCATGATAGATGCTTACGTTCCATGCCATCTTCAGCAGTTGACTCTGTTAGGATATGTTCCGCACATACCATTACGTGCCATATGCAACAATATGGAAACGTATTTACTAAGCTTTTCCAACTAGGCCTCCTGCATTGCTTTATATACTCGGAAAAAAATGCTTCAACATGGAATGAGAATCTGATTACTTATAAGATCATCCAATGAGATTACACAAGTTACTATGCGCTAAATATTCCATACGCTTTTGTGTGTCTGGTTTATTTAGGTCAAAAGCCAAGTATAAGATGTTTCACTAATCACGAAGAAATGTTTAAAGTGTTATGAAAGCAAAAAAAAAAGATTAATAAGCGTCAACGATTTTAATCCGTTGAACATTCTGGATTGTTTTCGTATTTGGGGGATGCAGAATTTATTCTACAAGGATCTGGTAAGATTCCACTCACTCACATTAGCTGCCTAAGTGCAAATTTATGGTTGGGAAAGTAAAGTGTGTGTCTGTAGAGGAACTTATTTGAAAAAAAAAATTACTGAAGGAAAAATGAATGCAGAATTATGACAGTGTTATTACTGGAAAGGGAATGAGCAGCAGTGCCAAAAGAGAGCAATGGTTTGCAGCAAGGGCTGTGAGTTGTATTGTTTCTGGCACAGAGAGGACTCGCTGCTTACCAGTGGGCTAAGGTGGCTGGCGGGAGGTGGGGAGTGATGGCATTGGACAGGCAGATAAAGCAAAATAAACGCTCTGGGCCTACGTTTTGGCAGTGTGCTGTTTTATAGAGCCTTGTGACGGTTTATTCTGTTGCTCAGTATCTACAAGATGTTCTCACAGTCTGGTGACCTCGAGTAAATGCAAATGTACAGGATTTTGGAGAAAAAAAAGATCAATCTTCAGAGAGGCATGAATTCATTATTATTGTTCTTCTACGTGAAAATTGGCAACAAATAGTTTTCAGCCGCTACAAATGTCTGCAATGCTAGGCAGCTGTTACCGCAATAATTGAATATGCATCTCACGTGATTTTTTTTTAAAGTGGGTAGCTTTCAAACCTCGTAATTTCCTTTGAGAGAATGTCTCATGGTTTTTAGTGGTGGTGAAATAGTCTTTATTATGTTTCTCTACAGTCAATGTTTATACGGTCATTTTATAGCGTTAGTTATGTAAGCCACCTTTCTAATCCAATTAATACACATTCCTTGGATAGGTATATTGATGGATTTTTTTGTAAAGATTCTTGCACATGGTAGCTATATATTATCCGACTGACATTTTGTAACACTAATGCATCATCATCATCACCATCATATTTAGTGTCATAAGTCCTCTGGGATGTTCCAAAAACACAAGCGTGTGCTACGATTTGCTTGTGACTCAAGGATACATCGATGCAGTCCCTTAGAAACCGATGTTCTGGCCAGCAAGGATGCGCTTACAAAGACATACGTTTGTTTTAAATGTAGTTCATTATCTGTCTGTTTGTTTATATGTATGTAAATAAACGCAGTTTGTACGATAAACAATAGTACAGTACGTACACAAATAGCCAGGGCTTGTAGTTGCATATTATAACAATAACACTGGTAGGAACCTCCTGGTTACACCAGCCCACAGGGGATTATTGTGTCCGTCGTGCAGCGAAGGGCTGGGTGGGGAGGGAGGGGCTGGGTGGGGAGGGGAGGGTGGGGAGGGGCTGGGTGGGGAGGGTGGGGCTGGGTGGGGAGGGTGGGGAGGGGCTGAGTGGGAAGGGTGGGGAGGGGCTGGGTGGGGAGGGTGGGGCTGGGTGGGGTGTGGGGGGTGGGAGGGGTGGGGCTGGGTGGGGAGGGGCTGGTCACCCCGTGGTGCCCTTATAAAACTCAACGTTTAACCTACTCACGCCGGCTTGTGCCCGCCGCCGTTGACCCTGGCCATTGACCGAGCAACCCAACGTTCCTACCAGCTCCCTCCGCAGGAATGTGTTGTATGTTGAACTATATTTTTCACCGTACGTAGCCAACCGTAATAATCAGAGGTGTGGGAGAAGGACAACAAACTAAACACAAAAAAGCAGATCTAAAGAAATGCGTTTTCAATCAATCAATATTTAAAAGTGCATAGCTCCAGTGGCTTCCTAATATCGGAAGGAAGTGTTCCAGGCGGCCGCAGAAGCGCACCTAAATGCGAAAATAATAATAATTTAGAGCCTTTTATCAATCAGCTGGAGGATTGAGCCCTCTTCACAGCATGTCAAGCCATGGGGGTTGTTTGACCATATTTCACCACGATGGTCAGTGTGGGTTGAAGGGCGGTTCGGGAGACAGAACCAGTTCAAAATGTGTGCTCATACATACGTTGCCTATAGCGTACTGTACACAGAGCATCGTTCAGAAAGACTAACGATGGAGTAGAAGCTTGAGGAAGGTACACACCCAAGAGGATGACCACCGTGGAGATAGAGCGATGAGCTCGGCCAACGTGGAGGAGCGAGATGGATTGTTACGTCACACGGCCGTGAACGATGGCGATGCCTTGGGGAGGACCTCGTGCAGCCGTAGATTTATCATGGCTGATGATTATGATAAAATAAACCATATTTAAACCGATCGTACATGACAATCTTGGTTTACATTGGTGTTGAGGCACAACAATCTATTCAAAACATTAGGCCAATATTTTTAACAAGTTCTTTAGCAGAGTGAGATTTTATTTAAAAAATAAATGCATGATTCGTCCACGTGGTAGACAAATTAATTTTTTTGACAAATACTGAAAAGTTTAACGGAATCCTGCTTCGTATATCTAAAAAAATCAGACAGATTTGTCTTACTAGCAGACACAATTAAATATTAACTTAAAGCTTTCGTGACTGCAGGAATTCAGAGTCTTTAAGTGTTTCGGTAAATCTTCTTGGTTCTTTCGGTAAAGTCACATAGAAGGGAAATAATAAAATAATATAAATTTAACATAATAAAATACAATTATCACGACGTTTCGGCCACAACGCAAGCAGCCGTCCTCAGGTGAAGAACAGGGCTGTCCAAGGACGGCTGCTTGGGTTGTGGCCGAAACGTTTTATTTTTATTATTTCCCTTCTACGTGACTTTACCGAAAGAACCAAGAAGATGAATCCCTGCAGTCACGAAAGCTTTAAATCGAAATCTTTCGGTAAAGTCACGGAGATAGGTTGGAATCTATCTACGTGACTTTACCGAAAGACGCAAAGAGGTAGACACAATTACTGCAATGAAAAAAATCTAAAGTTATAAACCTAATTTCAAGCTAAATTCACTGAACCATCAGTGTGCTCTTAGGTTTAGCCAAGTGCTCTGTTTCTCATCACTGCTGCTGCCCCACGGAAAGACCACTCCGTTGTAACTTCTATTTCCAAGAAACCTGGATAGCACATGGAACTAACCTTACTAAAAAAAAGATTTGAATTAATATGAATTGCCTCAGTGGCAAATGGGGCATGCATCGTAAATTTTCCACCCGCACCGGCAAGCGCCGACCGACACATTGGCTTAGCCTCCTGTTGGGGAAACACTCCCCTCGCACTGCAATGTTCGCTGGGCCAGCTCTGCCCGCCACTCAGCCGCCTTATTCCTCCTCCTCCTCCGTCCGTTGTAACGGTGTTGTCTCCTGCCTTGTTGTGGGGGTAGGTGGGTGGGTGGGGAGTCAAGAACCACGGTAAATGCTTATTTTTGGTACTTACGGACAAGGAGCCAGTGATAAAATTGACAGTGTTTTGAAGGGAAGGAGTGGGGTAGGGGGAAGTTTTTTTTTTCTTTCTTATTTCTAGAACAGCGCCAGTGCCCCCACGAGCCACGTTTATGTCCCAGCAAAAACTGATTGATAACGATGAAACGGGAAGTCAGGATTTAGTGAAGTTTCGCGTGAAAAAAACATGAAGTCGTGCATAATGGGCCAAATTGTACTGCTTGGAATGTTTTACTGTACCATATATATACTCGCAAAACAGCCTATCTTAATTTTTCATCTGCTTATTTTTTTCTTTCTTATCACAGTTGGAACAAAAAAGTGAGAGGACAATAAAAAAAAGAATTCCTGAATTTGACAATTTGATTGACTGGGAAATTAAATAGCAAATTTTATTCATAGCACGACCATCCGTTGAGATTATGAAAAAAAGCAGCAACATTTGTAATCCCAGGCAAGCTCGCACCACATGACTGACGGGCGACATTAATATTATCCCGCTCAACTGCTGTCATCTGCAAGCAATATTTATAATCGGCAAACGCAGTGGAGAACAATTCACCACATGTGCCAAGCATTGCTGCTTTTTTCCCCCTTTTGTGCAGGAAGATCAAATTTTTTACTTGAGCGAGCAACATCGTGCGAAACATCATCGGTCAGCTGTTAACACAAGTAAGGCAGCGGAGGTGTGCTGTCCACGTGTGCTGGGTTAGACGCGTGGCTGCATGTGCTGTTAATGCGTGCTATGACCCTTCCTCTGGCTTTCGTCTGAAATTCTCCCGAGAGAGTGTGTGTCCCTCATGTGCACGTCCACGTTTGAGTTTGGGGTTCGCGCACTGGCACAGCGCTACGAACCTGGCAAACTTGACTTTTATTCCACGGCCACAACTAACACCAGTGCCACATGTTGTTTTTCAGCACTTGCTTTAAACTTTAAACTGAAATTCCGACAGACCTGTTCTTCACCTGAGGACGGCTTCTTGCGTTGTGGCCGAAACGTCGTGAGAATGATTTTATTATGTTTTATTTTAATTCTAGATTTGAAGCTTTCGTGACTGCAAGGATTCATACTCTTAGTTCTTTCGGTAAAGTCACGTAGGTAAAAAATGAAATTAAAATTAATAAAAATAAAATAATATAAAATTAAAATTAATAAAAATAAAATAATATAATATAGTATATATTATTTTATTATTTCCCTTCTACGTGACTTTGCCGAAAGAACCAAGAAGATGAAATCTCCTTTTATGTCCACCCGGCCTTAAATGAGGACTGTACCTGGTTTGTCATGGACACATCACTGCCGACAAGACATTGCCAGCTCGATGGGTGTGGGGCCGGCCACGCCGTTTCATTCTGTGCTGTCGGCCATAAATATACGCTCGGTAAAAGTACTTATTCCAATGGTCTATATGGGAACGTATATGTGTTTTGCGTGTTCCGGAGCATTGTTCAATGCAGTCCAAGCAAAACCGTCAATTCGCTCCAAGTCTCTTGAATTGTTTGCATACGTGAATAAGGAAAAATAAATCCTTAGCATCTGTGGAAAATTCTAATAAAGGTAAAAAAAAATAATGTTGAGCGTGAGACTTGGTGGTCACTGTCATGAAGGAAGATATATGAGAGTGCGCGTCTTTTGTGCAATACCAAAGTGTCTATTTTTTCAACTGGAGAATCGTGGTCCAAAAGCAAGAAAATATAATGTATTGTGTTATAGCAGAAACATTAATTTACCTTAATGTTACGGAATTCTATGGAAACAGTTGTTTTAGATATTATGTAATTTCAAATAGATAAAAAAAAATGAGATAAATGACTTTCTGTTTTCTGGGTCTTGAGAAGGCCACTACACGAGAGGAAATTAATTAACCTTTAGGGTTTCGCATGAATTAGTTCTCCCACTTTTTAGGACATTTAGATTTTAATTATTAATGCAACTTGTTGAGTATACCGGCAGAAAGATGTTTTACTTTCCATATTAATGTTATCCTTAAACATCCCAAAAGTTACAAAGAAAATGAATAATTAAGAATACCTTACTACAATGGAATAACAGAGTCACTGGAAGTAATGATTTAGGAAGAGATATATGTAGTATTCAAAATGGAATTCAATGCTACAGGATGTGCATTTCATGGAAATTTGTGCTTCTCTTTTTACATTAAACAGATTCTCGAAGGTCCACGCACATGTTTGGCCTCACAATAAAGCAGGAGTATATTTGGCTGAGAACGCATTGAGTACAACTTGTTTATTTTCTCGTTATAACGCAAATTTGAAAAATAACCATTGTGAATATGGACCGCCTGTGGTGTCATTTATGAACGTTATAAAAAACGGTGCATGCAAAAAAAAGACTAGTCACATTCCAGCTATATGTTATACTTTAATGAACTCTGAGCTAGTTTTATATGGAGATGTGTAATACACCAGAGATTGAGGATCTTGTTCCACTTGGACCAACATGAAACTCCAAACCAAATTCCAAACGAGAAACAGGCACATTTATAAGAATAAAGAAACATGTGCATGCCCAGAATTTAAGTTCTAAATGTCAGCAAGGCAAAAAAAGGGCGGCTCATACATCTAAATGTAGCATAGGGAAAAAAATTATATTTAAAACAACATAGCAACCCAACATTCGTGTAGGTGAAAACACACAGAATAAATTGCGAGTAATGAGCCTTATTACATTAGACGCCACTGTTGAGCTTGCCGTGTTTATTTTTTTTCCGAGTTAGCGCACCACTCCGGCCAATCCACAGTTGTGTTTTCCTGCGGGGCTCTTTTCTCGACCAAATGCCATTCGTTAGTGGGGCGCAAGATCCCTCGCCAAAGTTGCGCATCAAACGCAAGGGGGCCCGAGCACACTTTGAAACGTGTCATCTTTTCTTGCGTGCGTTTGTTTCCGTGCGCGTGCGAGAGCCGGGGACAGCCGAAGTCACGTTTGCTACATTTTCTTGGCAGTCACTCCAAAACCACATCTTTGAAAAAAGTTAGTTTTTAATAAACTGACATTACGAATACGCAATTCTCACCTGCGTGTTATTCATTTGTGCTCGATATAATTTTTTTTCACCCTAAAATAAACACGTCAAATTTCTCTCATCGAAAGCCAGCTTGAATGGACTTCTCTCTTAAAATTGGTAATGAGAAATGTTTACTCATTCATAGGTTATTCCTTCACGTCATATTTCATCTAGGCGATCGAGGTGCATATGAAATGCAGAACAAAGCTCACATTATGGCGAGCAACGTAATTGTTGTCTAGGGCTATGACAGAGGTAAATGCACAAGCTCAATTTAGACCGAGACACCATGTAACCTTGATATCTTTCAGCAATGTCTTCTAATGCTTGCTGTCAGCATTATTGTGCATCTTACAGGAACTGGGGTTTTAAACAGACCTTTGCTGAATGAGCTGCCTGGCTACAATAAAGCAGGCACCGTTTCTACTTTTCAGTGCATTTCATGGCAAAATGCTGTCACAGTTGCAATGGTGAGTTCACATCCCAGAGGTCGCCAGTTCGTATTGATCTCCTGCCACGGCAGTTGCGAAACAATGGGCAAGTTTATTAAATCCCCCTACCTCTGCCCACCCAGCAACATATTTAGTCGATCGGCAGGTAGGGTGAGGTGGGGTGAAGTGTGGTTAATTCCACCTCTTCCGAGACGTCTGACCAGCGTGGAAAAGTAGGCCAAATACCCTCCAGAGACACCCTCGGATTAGAGGCCACTTCCACCAGCAGTGGCATAAGCAAGCACAGTAATTGCAAGGCTGTACTGTTACTACTTTTAACCACGTCAAAATACAGGAGTGAATTCCAGAAAGTTCACACCAAAAATTCACCAAAACCAGAAAAGGGGTGACTGCTCTAAGTACGCTTGCTATGTGCGTGCAACCAGACTATCAGCAGGTTAAACAAGAAAAAAAAGAGAGAGAAACAGAAACAGAAACCTCGCATCAGTGATGTTTATATTGAAAACAAACCTTGCAAGAGAGCTGCACGGACATTTCTTTGGTCGTGCGGTAAACTGTTGATCTGAACAGGAGTGGAGGAGGGTAACACGGGACAAGCTCGAGAGAAGGGGAAGACTAACGACAGCCTTGTAAAGGTCACACGCAAACTTTAAAAGGGCCCTCTCTGCATTTATAAGCCAATGATGGAGTATACAGCAGAGGCTAAATAAGTCTCTCAGCAAGTGGGCTAACAGGGGGGGGGGACTCCATACTTTATTGTCAAGCACACGGAGTTTTAATAGCTCAGCCTTTATAAGGACATGACTTACGGCTTTCTGTAGGGAAAACTTTAATTAAAGGTATATTGTCTAATACCAGACCTCAGCTGGTACCACTATACGTGTTGTTAGGGTGCGGGGCAGGGGAAATAACATTTAGACTTCCTTTTTTAAAACTATTTTCCACAATTACCAGAAAAGCTTCAACTGTGAACGCTCGCCAGGTTCGCGCTGCTGCAGGAGAAATGCGGCTTATATTCGATGCCATGTGTTGTCAGAAAATTGCTTGCATATAAACAAAACGGTCCCATTAAATGTTGCCCTGCATCGTGCATGAGAGGCCACTGAATTGTTAATGCGGCCCGAACACATTTTTAGCTTGACAGAGAAATGTGGTCGGAAGCCCCGAAATGAGTGGATCAGTAAAATGTAAAAATAGCTCCTTGTGAAAATGTATCCAGTATCTTCCACGGTAGGCACAATAGGAAATGAGACTACAAACATAAACTATGGTTTGTACATTTCGAAGGATTTACGTGAAAACCACTGGAAACATTTTCCATCTTTATTTTATTTCACAGCCTTTTGTCAATCCATCGCTGGATGAATGTATGTTGAACTTCCTTCGCACCGTATGCAGCCAACCACGCTAATCTGAGGTGCGGGGGAAGGACAGCGAATGAAGGTATCCCCATGGCCGCGCCACGTCGGTGAATGCGGGTTGGTGACAGGGAAGGCCAAAACTGGTTCAGGTATCACTCGTCGCTGATGTTAGCTGTGACCAGGAATCAAACGTGGGTCTCAGTAGACAAACCACTGTGCTACCCCCCCCCCCCCCCATTTACCTTTTACAGAATTGCAAGATTGCATTCAAAAACGTGTTTGACTTCGATGACCGATTTCCAAGACACTGAAATTGTGTGAACATTTAATTCATTAAAGCACATGCCTGGCACGTGCCTACATTGATCTGAATTGTGGTCAATGCGAAAAGAGCCCCAATTAAATTCCTAAATAACAAGAAAAATGTTGTTTTCAAAGAAACGTGATATGTTATTTTATGAAGTCAAAACTCGCACCATAATGTTTCTGGCTTTTCACATATCAGGTGGTCTCTCGCCGTTAGACTAGCGTGCCAAACATCATCAGGTGTTTTTTTTTTGGCATTTCGCAGAAAATTCACAATGAACATCTTTGTCAGAAGTTAGAGACCCATCTGAAATGGTCCTGACAAGCACACAGCAAGGTGGCATTACAGTCAAAAAGGACTGACGTCAAAAAGGCTCAAAGCAATTCTTCAATAATCTGCTGTGCTGGAATTTCAGCGTCAGTAAATAGAATGAAGCCATACATCGCGTCTCACTTGACATTGCTGTTGTAACCTCATACTTTATTCAGCAATTATCAGTTAATTACCACAGGAATAAACAAAAAAACAAGCTGAGCTCATCGTAAAAAACCTGAGATTTTACACGATAGCTCGAGATCAACATTTGTCGTGCAATATACCCCAAAACAATGTGTTATGAATAAAGAAAAGGTTGTCATCCTCATCAAACGAGCAAGGATTCTTGTTTGAAGCCTCGAACCAGTGTTGAGAATTCTACTTTTCCTCCTCCCTCACAGCTTAAATAGACACTCCAAGCCTAAGACGTGTCATTTAGACTCTGTCTTATCGACAGACATGTTCTTCACCTGAGGACGGCTGCTTGCGTTGTGGCCGAAACGTCGTGAGAATGATTTTATTATGTTTTATTTTTATTATTCTATTACTTCCCTTCTACGTGACTTTACCGAAAGAACCAAGAAGATGAATTCTACTCCCCTATGATGGGCGGAGGGTGTGGGGGGGGGGGAGGTCTTTATGAACACGGCCAATATTATCTTCCCCGCATGAAGTGGTGCCCATTTTTATCCACCAGCAACCACAGAGCCGAGTCGACCACCGACCGAGATGAACTCACAAGCTCTTCTTACCAGCCGCGTGCTCGCCCACTCGACTACCCGGCTGATTGAAATACATAATAGCGGGCACATAACGGTACACCGTGTTACATAAAATGATGGGAATTCATCTACCGAATGAGGCTTCTCTTTGCCTACGGAGTAACATGTAAAATATCAGGTTTAAATGACAGGGGTGCCATGAAAAAATGCGATGACGCATAACATCTCATTGCCCAGAAAGTCGTAGGCTTTTGTTGAGAGAAGGTGGCTTAAGTGGATGAAAGTGGTTAATTATTGACATTTAGATGTTGTGGGCAGATGTTAACATCAGCAATATCAAAAGTGAGTTTTAAAATTCTGCAATGAGGCGACCGTGGGTTATCTAAATACATATCTGTAGGCTATCAAGTGTTTTCACGACTCCCGCAAATATAAAACACCAGTAAATATACATCAATATATGATTTTGTAAATATATATAGAAGTTGCTTCTACATAAATTATATTCAAGCAGAGTAATGTCTCAAGTAAAGAGTATAAGCTTAAAGTTATCTGTTTGAGACTGGTTAGTCATTTAACGTAGAATGGCATGAGGGACCTTTGGGAACTCGAGAGCTTACAGGGCAGCCCGGTCAAATTGCCATTAACAAGAACACTCTGGGTTTGATAACTTCAATCGGATGAAAAGCAATTTGGCCATGACCCAGAAACACCCACATTAGCTTTGGTAATTACTGAGTCATCAGGGCCTTTATCAAATGCATTCTTTGGCTAAAAAAAACCCGTCATTACCAGTGTGAATTGTTTTGTAGGGATTCTGAGAACTGGATATCTGTGAATTTTCAAAATCAAACTATTTGTACGAGAAAAAAATAGAATCTGAAAAGTTCGTGGAATTTTCTCAAGAAAAGAACAATACATAGAACAATTGCCTAAAGCGTGAAGCTACTACACAAACTGTTTTCTATTATACAGTTGGGTTAATTCTGATGTTGGTGAATTATTTGCAGTTGTTTTTTTTTGGTGAATTCTAAAGCGAAGAACTACCTAAAGATATGCAGGCAGGAGTTACTGCAGCACGCTTATACGTTGCAACAGACACTCCATCAATATGAAAGCAGCTTCAGTCATGCTGAGATCACAGAAGGCTCTACTGGCAGGAGCATTATATGTCTGATTAGAAATAAGTGGGGTGGTAGGATTTTGAAATTCAATGATGAGCTGTTAGGGGTATTGAAACAGGATTAAGAACAATCATTGAAAAGTGTACCAATGTGAGGCAGAAAATCAACAGATTACTGCAGCTCGTTACGTGCGAGATGATTTAGAAAGTTGGAAACAGAAAGTAGACTCTCTTGGAATGTATGCTTTGTGTGGTAGCACCAGAGTCGTAAAATTGTAACGTGTTCAATTTAAATTTACAGCATGTTACAATGATGCGCGTATGTCTGGCACATTAAGAGAGTGTTTTAGATATTTCAAGATAATTTATGGAAGTAATTTAGAATCACAGTAGATGCCCACTGGGCACATGGAGACAGTTTTCGAAGGCACATTTCTTTCGTCCCAAACACGATCCAAAATGAGAGCTCGTGTTTTTACAATAAGTTGAGGTTTCATCGACTGTTCTGCATTCAAAACAAATCTGTTTGCGAGCACGTCGAATTCTTAACACGTAAATACAACTATGTTTCTGGACAATGATTACAACAACATTTGATTGGCACGGCTGTAAATGGTCATAATAATGTATAATGATGGTGTTGGGATACGGGCACTCTACAATGTAATTACTCGCACAGCATAATAGAGCGTTATTATGGATAAACATAAGGTGTACTTAAAGCTACAAATGCGGTTTTGCAATCAGTAGCATTATGAGGTACTCTTTGGCGCAGCTGATTCCGATAAAGCTAACCACTGGTAAAATTCAAAGCTGACCTTAACCAGTATACTTCTGTGGCATCTCAAATGACATATATTGTAAGCGCTTTAGAGGTAGCGTAAGGTTTCAAAAGCAGTGGTCCCACTCCTCAGCATAAAAAGTTGGCAGCCAACGTGAATGCCAATGGCTGCAACACAGACGTCGCTGGTTATCGCCTCTGGGAATGTCAGCGATGTTGCAAAGAAGGTACGGCCCCAGACGGCATTAAACTCTGTCTCAAAAAGGAGTCTAAGTACCCGGTCACCATTAACCGGCGCCCGAGCTCGCCATTGATAATCCTCGGAAAGGCGGCGGCTGTTGCAAGCGGCTTTGATGGGCAGCTGTCAGACTCATTCATTTTTTTGGGGTTCGCCTGGAGTGTGTCACAAGCACGCTCCGTCATTCCACCCCCGAATGGCAACCAAAAAAAGAATGTACGGACAAATTTAGTCACTTTGTGTTGGTATGCAACTCAAGCAAAAGAAGGGCACGGCTTTTGAAAGTATATTTCCTACCACCGCTGAGACTAAGGAGTGGCTGGTCACATCTGAATGATCGTTTTTAAATGTTGCGATGGGTTTATAATTTACAGATATGATTGAAGGCCATAACCGCATTCAATGATTCGTTAAACGGGATTCACTTTTGTATTTTCATGGGCATTTATTTGTTGGGAATTATATAAAACCGTTAGTTCAATCGTGCGTATGATTTAGGCTGTTCATGTTTGCCAGCACAAACAAACCCTTTAAATCGTATAACTGACTATTATATTTAATCTAGATGATGCACCTTGCCAAATGTGAACACATTGTCATTTACTGAAAAACATCAGGCACCTAATAAAAGAAATTGACATTGCATTCATAATATTCACCTATTTCTTTTTCATATGCTTATTTGTCAACTTGCAGCTAAATAGTTTTATATTGCTTATTGAGGAATAAAGAAAGCTGTTTGCCAACATGTCCATGTATCCCCCCCCCCCCCCATGCATGATTTAACAAATGCCTACCACTGACATTTTTCCCTCTCAGAACATGAGCATACAAACATGTAATTGATATGTCGGTAAGTGATATAGTATTTATATAGTAGGCTCAATAGAAACATTACCATGACACATTCCGCGTTTAGCAGCCTAGCACTTGCCTGTGTTAATTGGGAATTGGTGGCAATTTTTTGTAAGAAAACTGGACTCTCACAGAACCTTTAGTGGGACCGGGAGCAAGATCAAGAGGCAAGGCCCCTTGGAAATTGGTCCTTGGCAAACAGTGAAGCCCCATTAATGGTTTGACCAATGGACTCTTGAAATAAGGAATGCTATGATGAAGGCCCCCACCCTCACGACGATCACGAGTTGACCTTTTTAATGCAACCAAGCATTTCACACAGGCCCTGCAGGTTCCAGATCATGTGGTGCAACCGCATCACTTGCTCCACCTACTGTTAAACTAAGTGCCAGTCATTTGTTAGCAGGGCATTATGGGAATGTTTGGCGCTGCATTTCTGGCTTGAATCCAAGACCAATAGAGTTATTTTTATTTGAAAATGTGTGCTGAAATTAATTACTAAACACGCATTGATTTCAACAATCTTTCTGTAATGTGCACTCGGAGGACTTGAAGTGTGCTCGATTTCTAACAGCTTCATTTTAAAAGGTAATAACTGTTTGAGATTAGCGCTTTTTATTACAATTATTTTGCATTATCCAACGGGAGGCATCCTTTCATCGAATAAAATTGCTAACTTCATCAACATCAACACTGCTCTATCCACCATCGCCATTTCCACATGGTCTTGTGATGTCATTGTAATGGTTCAAATCCATAAAGGCGTTCTGTTCGTATCCAGCGATTCATTGTACAATTTGCTCATTCACCTTCCCAGCTGGTGCCGTGGCTCGAAGAAGCAGAGCCGCTGGGGGACTGGCGGACTTGGGTTCATCATCCTAAACCAGGGGTCGGCAACCTACGGCTCCGGAGCCGCATGCGGCTCTTTACGGGCTGCTTCTTGACGATATGTACAGTATGTACTCAGATGCATTGCGGCTCTTGAAATACTGAATTTTGTACCGAATTGGAAAATGGCTCTTCTTGTTATTTTGGTTGCCAACCCCTGTCCTAAACTAACCAACATGCTGAAGTATGTTCAAATAGCCCCAATGACCGACACACCCAAGCCATAACACAATATGATGGTCAATGTTATACAATGTTACTTTCAAATTAAAATCAGGTGCGTTTGATTTGAGTGTACTGTGGCAACAGAGGCAAATTCAACAAATTGACAGTCAAAACTGGAATACTGTTATGTGCAAATTTAGTAAATGTTCTGTCTATGAAAAGGCATTACCACATACTTTCCCGTCCAATATATAACACACAATACAGTTCAACCTAACATTGTTAAACCTAAATTATTTGCGAGGCGTTTCACAAACATACCAAAATAAACACGTTTAATTTGTTTTCGTCAGCTTCTGCGGTCATGTTTTTTTTGCGCCCTATTTCCAGATGATGTACATCGAAAATGGCAGGCGGCTGGGGTTATGTTTGTCGTGTTTTGGATTAAAAGGCGATGAAAACGGAGGCCCCGTCGTGAGCTCTGCCGGGCAAGCTGCGGTGCCAAAGTAAACCGAGGGAAAAAATGTGCAAGAATAGCAGACAAGTAACAACGTACCCTCAAGCTCGCCGCTAGGTGAGCAAAAAAGAAGCGGTAACGGGGACAAAAGCTGCACCACGAAGAAACAATACCGGACCATTTTTTTTATCTCCATGTTATTTTTTAAAAAATGCACGTCTTTCACAGTAAAAGTGCATTTGTCCACATTTAGAAAGAGTCTGCAGTTGCTTCGTGGAGTATTTTACACATCAGTCACCATATTTGCCATCACCTCGAATAGACTTGTTTTATTTGAGATACGTACCTACTCCATCTCTATTAAAGTGTGTGAGCACAAACGACATTCCTCTACATATCGTCATCGCAAATTGTTGTGCATTCAACTCAGTGTTAAAATTCTGTCAAGTGCATTTTATTTCAAACATTTACAGAAAGGTGTACATTCAAACGTAAAGAGTAAATCATTTATATGTGTGTATAAATGTGCAGGCATTTGTTATTCCTGTACAGTATTTGAATAAGAATGACAATGTGGTGCTGCTACAATTTCACAGCGCTTTCTATGTTTGCAAACATATTGTATGAAGATGGATCTTTGTTCGTATCGTAAGGCACTAAACTGCCGAGTGAGAGCATTCATTTTGAAATGCAAGCATATCAGATCTGTATTAAAATGCACACACTCTCCAAATCATGTACGTGTAAAGTTTGTTAAGACTTATATTGTCATGTGATAATGTTACATGGCACTGGTTTATCAAGGAGCTTTTCACTTTTTATAACTCCGAATTGTTTTTTGCTTTAAGTTTCCAGTTGTAAAAAAACCCCCAAAAGATTAACCTTGAAAATGTGCATACGTGTTCAACATGTCATTAACTAAAGGTACATCATATAAACAAAGCCAACATGATCCGCACCATGGCTTATTTGACCACAGTCACCTTCACCTACCTGAATATACCATTTACTTTTGCTCGAGAACACCTTTGATTAATGGCAAACATTTGCTTCCCACCTGCAACACAGCCTTTTAACTCGGTAATGCACCTACATTTACAGTATATGAAAACAAATTACGAAGAGAAGTGTTACTGGTAAGTTTGGGGGGTAATAAAAAAATATATTTGTTCTGTTTTATACATTTCAAATCTTTCACGGTTGAAAATGGCATTTGTTTGGCGCAGCGAGGCATGGTCTCCGTCCCTGGGCGGATCAACTTTCGGCCGGCACCCCCGTCCGGCGACTGGCACTCTCGTGGAAGGGAAGCTGGGTCAGGTCCCATAAGGGGTTGGCCACAAGCTGTGGGAGGGGGCAAATTATCGCCTCCAGTAATACGGCTTGGAACAAGGGCAGAAAGTGTCCAACATACAATATGGTAATTAAACATTTTGGATCACTGTTATGGTATGCAAATTTCTGAGCGAAAAAAAAACCATCGCAAGCCGCCACCTGTGTTGTTCTTCCGTTAAGGCTTGCCGACAAGTCGAGCGCTCCAAATTTCAGAATCAGGCTGGATCCAGTCATTCCCCATAAGAGCTGGCAAATCTAAATCCCCAAAATACTCCAGCCTGTGGCTGTAAGTCAACAGAAAGGCAAAACAAGCTGCAATTAAATTTTTGTCAATTGGGCAGTATTTATTTGTCACATTTCCCGAAAAAACAGTGTGCCTTTGGCAAAGTGCACGACTCACAAGTCGGGCTGCATGCCGGGTTGCACTTTGTGCTTGGGGACCGGAAACAAGGCCTCGTACACACGGGCCTCCCCTGATCCGCGAATGGCATAGGCATTAAATTTGCACACCCCGGGAGGCAGATATCTCCAAGGCACGAGGGCATGGCCCTGCCATCTCCGTACACCGTTGCTCTCATCTTCGAGAGGCATCACTTCAAAATCCAGCGGAAGGTCGTCCTGAAAATAACAAGAGGTGTGAATAAAAGTACTTTGGAGGAGTGCTGTTTGTGAATTCAACAGTGGCTGTCTTATGGAGACTATCCCTCATCATAGGAATGCAGAAATTCCAGCACTGGTACAGGGCTGCAAATAAGAGATGCCCAATGCTCATTTGAGAAGGACATTACTCACTTGTTTGTTAATAATACCCAAGACAATGAACCACAGTTCTGAGTTAAATATTCACCTTCCATATTTTCCGTCGTCCGTCCAGAAGAAGCACCAGGTGTTGCCCATGCCTGAAACACAGCAGAGTCGTATTTGCCAAATTTGCTGTGAAGCAAACTGATGTATGCAGCAGCATGAGCTGAGAAATGTGCCAAGAGCAACATTAAGAGGAAAAGTGAGCATTACATTTCACGAAAATATGGCTGGTTGTTTTATTATTTGATTTTACTAGAGAGCAAAATTGAATACGCGAGGCAGAAATATTAGCGGTTCATTCAGGCACGGTGTAATGTAAGACTTTCTGGATGAAAGCAGCTGCTTGGGTAGGTAATCGGTATTGTGTCTAGGGATGCAACTGCACACCCACACAGCCCTGTAATCATACCCATGAGTGAGCAAAGGCAACAAGTGAAACTCACGGGCAAAGTTCAACCTCCAGGTACTTCTCCATTTGGTCGTTTAAGAAAAACATTTCCACGACTGCAAAGAAAATATAATAAATATTTGATACCTTTAGAACTTGTACTTTTCAGATATTTAACTTTTCTCCTTTCATCGAATACACTTACGACACCATTCCCTCCCACTAAATTTCCCAGGTAAAATAAACCACCCATGTCCTTATCCTTGTTGCAATTGAATTATTACGTGCAGATAATAAAGGCATATTGTTGCTCTGTCTGATTTTCCTATATGTGTTAGATAATTATGAATAACATGTTGGTTTCATTTACCACGTATGAAAATCAAATATGGCAAGAAATATCAAGCCATATATAAGCAGGTTTATATGAATGGGATTTTCTGGCTTGGAAAAGGATAGCAATATCACAATATTAGGTACAGGGAGGTTGGAGGACTACTGCACAGATGTAAGGTCACCTTCATAATCCCACAGTTGATGACATGGCTGGCCTGGGTCGCTGTGTGGTGCAGGAGGGTCATTGAAGAAAGGTGCTGTCACCCCCAATTGCAACCCAAGACCCTCAGGGTGAGGTCGCAAGCTCATCACCATGGGATCGTGGTCTACTGGCTCACCATCCCACGTGTTGACAATCTGGATCTCCATTTGTCTGTTCACACCAATATGTAATTAGTTTTTCATTAATCACTCGCTGTATACACAGAACAGAGTCATAGGGAAGCACACGTAATTTAGTGTATTCATTTGGGTACTTGAAGCAAATGCAATATACTGTATCTCAAGATGGTTTGCATAACAATGTATATCTTTATTCGGGAGGTGAAAATGAGAGAAATGGACCCGAGATATTGCTTAGTACCAGGAGAGAGAATAATTCTTTTGTTGTCCTTATTGTAGTAAAAAATGTGCAAAAATCCCTTCAATTGGGCTATTTTATATTCTGAATTTAAATTCATTATAAAGTCTGTTATTGTTGGAATGTGTGACATGCGGCCCATTGTTGGTATTTTTCCCAATGTCCTTGGAAGGGTAGCGAATTACACCTTCCAATTCTATAGAAAAAAAACACGTGGCACAAGGATTGTTTTTGGAGGTCTCTTCCATTCTGCTACTTTCACGTGCCAAGCTTCCACTCCCTCCACAAGTCAATCATTTTGGATTTTAAAATTTGTATTTCAATGCACCAGCATTTGAGCAACTGCTATACAGGAAGCAGTGCAGAATCATGTTATGACCACCTCTGTAAACACACATGATTCTGATCTAATTACCCACATTCGAGCGATGTCAACCATTCAGATTTACTACCATCTTCCATTATCTTTGTCTTACACTTTAGACTGTATATAGAAAATGAGCGTTGTTCCTATTATTCAATACTACAGTAGTGTTACACACTCTTGTCAATCCAATACCAGATGAAGTTCTTCAGCCATCAGTATTGGTCACCCTGGGTCGTTTGACTGTAACTCCGGTTCGGATATCACTCGCCACTGATTGTTTTCATGGATGGCAATTAAACTCCTGGGTTCATGCCGTCATGCAATTTCCACTGCTTCTCCCACACGCATATTATTATTGCTGCATATTGTTTAAAAGTGCAGCTATTATTTTGAGGGCCAACATAGCGTCTGTGGAAATGTTTAAGTAACTATACAATCAAATATTAGATGTGCCAATCACATCCCAAGGTAAATATTCAAACTTGTCACCGTGCTTCACACCAACATGTAATAATTTTTTCATTAATCACTCGCTGTATACACAGAACATAGAGTCATAGGAAAGCATACGTAATTTAGTGTATTCATTTGGGCTACTTCAAGCAAATGCAATATACTGTATCTCAAGATGGCTTGCATAACAATGTATATCTATATTCGGGAGGTGAAAATGAGAGAAATGGAGCCGAGATATTGCTTAGTACCAGTAGAGATAATCATCATTTTGTTATCCTTGTTATAGTAAAAAATGTGCAAACATCCCTTCAATTGGGCTTTTTTTATATCCTGAATTTAAATTCAATATAAAGTCTGTTATTGTCGGAATGTGTGACATACGGCCCATTCTTGGTATTTTTCCAAATGTCCTTGGAAGGGTAGCGAATTACACCTTCCAATTCTATAGAAAAGAAAACATGTGGCACAAGGATTGTTTTTGGAGGTCTCTTCAATTCTGCTACTTTCACGTGCCAAGCTTCCACTCCCTCCACAAGCCAATCATTTTGGATTTTTAATTTTTTCATTTCAATGCACCAGCATTTGAGCAATTGCTATCCAGGAAGCAGTGCAGAATCATATTATGACCACCTCCGTAAATCCACATAATCCTGACATGATGAATTATCCACATTCGAGTGATGTCAACCATTCAGATTTACCATCTTCCATTATCCTTGTCTTACACTTTAGATTGTTTCTATAAAATGAGCTTTGTTACTATTATTTAATAATACAGTAGTGTTACACACTCTTCCTTGTTAACCCAATGCTGGTTGAAGTTCTTCAGCCATCAGTATTGGTCACCCTGGGTCGTTTGACCGTAACTCCGGTTCGGATATCACTCGCCACTGATTGTTTTCATGGATGGCAATTAAACTCCTGGGTTTCATGCCGTCATGCACTTTCCACTGCTTCTCCCACACGCGTATTATTATTGCTGCATATTGTTTAAAAGTGCAGCTATTATTTTGAGGGCCAACACAGCGTCTGTGGAAATGTTTAAGTAACCATACAATCAAATATTAGATGTGTCAATCACGTCCCTAGGTAAATACTCAAAATCGCCACCATGCTTTGTTACATTGCATCGCACGCCAACGCAAGCCGTCTCCTGCAGAGGGCAGCACTGCCACAAACACGCGACAATAATTCCTGCGCCCCAAGCCTCACGGCGATTGCTAACGCAGCGGTGATTTTTTTCACAAACGCCTTTGTGAACTCGCATAAGTTATGACAGACCGACGCTATAGACATTGCCGAAAGCGTTTGGAAAAAAAAGCCGGTCCCCGGCGTAAACAACAACTTTCCTTTCGAGCAACCATTAAATGTTAACAAATAGCACCAAAAATATTATGTCAGAAGTGGGATTTGAACCCACGCCTCCAGTTGGAGACCAGATATCCCGCGTTGAGCACGGAAGGCTTCAATTCGCCTTGAGTCTGGCGCCTTAGACCGCTCGGCCATCCTGACATCCCACTCACAACATCGCACAGGACCCCTCTTAAGCCCGCAACGTTATCATCATCACAATAATGATCATCTGCTGCGGTCAATCCAATGCTGGATGAAAGGCGCTCCAAAGCAAATTTGCCATCTCTCACGATCATCGAAATCAGCATCATCATCGCAATTGCGATTTCCATGGAGAAAAATCATCGTCACCAGCCAGGGTCAATCAACTGCTGGATGATCATCTTCCTTGAGCCGCTCGCCCGCCACTTTTTTCCGATCTTACGATGTAAATGAATAAACCACATCGCAGCGGCAATACCAGCTGCGGATTTCATCATTCCGTCTCCCTATGGAAAGGATTTCCGTCCGTGACCATCGCGGTCACGATTGTGTTTGTGGGCGAGTTTTGATGTTGTGATTATCACCACCATCATCACCCCCGCTATTCTATTGAGAATGTGCCGGTCAACAACGAATTGCCAGCGTTTGCGATTTGACTGCAGAAGTTTTAAGTTACGTATCTTCGTGCGTTGCCATACCTGACACACACACACACAAGTTGTAGTGCCGAGACGTATAGTGTAACACGAGTGACGTGTGGCATTTTTGTTTAAATAAAACAGGTAAAGTAAGTCGAAACAAACCGCAGAACATCGACTGAGTGGTCACTTCCGTGGCAGCAGCAGCAGCGCGGGTGGCAGCACGAGGCACGTGACCGCAGCGTGACTCAGTGCGGTGAGCGGGGCGGGGCTGCCGTGATGATGGGGGTGGTGCCGGTGATGGGGGTGTAGGTGATTGTGGTGATGTGTGTATAGGTGATGGTGGTGATGGTGATGGGTGTGTAGGTGATGGTAGTGATGGTGATGGTGGTGATTGTGATGGGTGTGTAGGTGATGGTGGTGATGGGTGTGTAGGTGATGGTGGTGATGGTGATGGGGGTGTAGGTGATAGTGGTGATGGGTGTGTAGGTGATGGTGATGGTGATGGGTGTGTAGGTGATGGTAGTGATGGTGATGGGTGTGTAGGTGATGGTGGTGCTGGTGATGGGTGTGTAGGTGATGGTAGTGATGGTGATGGGTGTATAGGTGATGGTGGTGCTGGTGATGGGTGTATAGGTGATGGTGGTGATGGTGATGGGTGTGTAGGTGATGGTGGTGCTGGTGATGGGTGTGTAGGTGATGGTGGTGATGGTGATGGGTGTGTAGGTGATGGTAGTGATGGTGATGGGTGTATAGGTGATGGTGGTGATGGTGGGTGATGGTGGGTGAATAGGTGATGTGTGTATAGGTTATGGTGGGTGAATAGGTGATGGTGGGTGAATAGGTGATGTGTGTATAGGTGATGGTGGTGCTGGTGATGGGTGTGTAGGTGATGGTGGTGATGGTGATGGGTGTGTAGGTGATGGTGGTGATGGTGATGGGTGTGTAGGTGATGGTGGTGATGGTGATGGGTGTGTAGGTGATGGTGGTGATGGTGATGGGTGTGTGGGTGATGGTGGTGATTGTGATGGGTGTGTAGGTGATGGTGGTGATGGTGATGGGTGTATAGGTGATGGTGGTGATGGTGGGTGATGGTGGGTGAATAGGTGATGTGTGTATAGGTGATGGTGGGTGAATAGGTGATGGTGGTGATGGTGGGTGAATAGGTGATGGTGGTGATGGTGGGTGAATAGGTGATGTGTGTATAGGTGATGGTGGTGATGGTGGGTGAATAAGTGATGTGTGTAAGTTGATGGTGGGTGTATAGGTGATGGTGGTGATGGTGGGTGAATAGGTGATGGAGGTGATGGTGGGTGAATAGATGGTGGTGATGGTGGGGTGAAAGGTGGTGATGAGTATAAAGGTGAATATGGGTGTAAGGTGATTATGGTCAATGTAAAGTTGCTAATGTATCTCATTCACTCATTAATTCCTCATTTACTCTTTCATTCGTGCATTATTTTCTCATTCTCACTCATGCGTCATTCATTGTGATTACTCCCTCGTTCCGTTAGTAATTTAGCTCATTTCACTCAACCCTGTCAGTCTCATTCTTTCCTCACTTAATTCCTCACTTTCTCATTTGCACACACCGCTGTCTGGCGGACAGCAACAAACCATTTGATTTTGCAATTTACAGAAGTGCTTTACATTACAAAGTTTTTAACTTCACAATACAGTAAGTATGAGCTTAATTGTGAAATGTTTCAAAAGTTTTTGAGATCGCATTTCCCTCCTTCATTCAATCACTCGTTCTCACCTCATTCAATCACATGGCACCCTGATGCTCACCTATGACTTTCCTGCAGGCCAAATATTGCTCGTGGCACCGTTTGCTTGGTTCACGGTTGAACCTCGAGGCTATCAGGGAATCATTTGATGTTCTAATGCACGTAAGCACTATTGAATGCAGGGGTGTGTAACGCTCTAGTATACATACACATGTATGTATACTGTGTGTGTATGTGCGCGTGTTTTGCGCCTATAACTCGGCAAGGTGGACTTTTGAACGAGACTAAACAGGTGGGTTTGTGTAAGATTTGTTAAAAGTGTCACATAGCCAAAGACGATGCAAGATGTGTATATGTGTAGCGTCTGATCGCGTACGCACACCCCGCCGGTATCCACTTACCTGCCGTTCGCCGTATCCACTTACCTGCAGTTGCAGCCAGAGGTCGGTAGGGTGTGCCAGCGTGTACAAAGGGGATAGAGATGGAGCCGGACCAAAGAGAGGCGGGGTTCCCCACCCCTACCCCAGGTGGGGGGCTGGGAGGGGGCCCTTCTAGGATCTTCTGGAAGGTTCCAGAAAGGGGGCGGTACCAGGGGCGGAGGGTCCCCTGGAGGTGTATAAAAGGGGTACCCCAAGCGCAGCTCGGGGCAGTGCTACGAAGACTGAAGAGCAGCTAGACTAGGACCCTGGGACCTCGAGCCCGCTGCCCTTGTAAGGGCCGAGTCGAGTAGTAGTAGGGTTTTACCCTTTAAACTGGTACAAAACTGACACCTTTCTACAAGGCATCATGTTTGCAATAACCACAACACAGGTAGTCAAAATGCCAAGAAAAAAAACAACTCTGATAATGATAATAATATGCACTGTCCTTGAAGTTGATCGGTCCACACCCGAGACAGCTTTCCTTAGAGCCTAGTCTCCATTGGTGTTATTTTTGTAACAGTTTAAAGGTTAAAAAACCTACTACTATATTTTGCCACTGGTAAAGGAGGTCTCATAGTGACCGGGTCGAGCTTGGACCAGAGGTCGTACCCGTACCTTGGCTGGGACGGGACAAATAGCCTCCCCTGGGGCACTGCTAGCCGGAGGGCTAAGAGTTAAGTTGGCAGAGTATAAGTCCGTGATAACCTGGAGGCCGTACCTGCCAGAGAGCGATTGTTAAGGGAGTTGTCTGTTAGTTACAAATAAACCGTGGTGCCTCGACGACAACGTCTCCATCTCCATAAGAACTCACGACATATTTACAGGCAGACCTCGTCGAACGCAGGGATTACGAAATTGCCGTGTCGGGTAAAATCGCTTTCGACAAATAACTCATTCGACATAATTTCCGCCCTTGTCATTGTTCGAAAGAATGCCGAGTCGATCATCCATTTGTCGCGCGCGCGTATGTGTGTGTGTCCACTCTTTATTTTTCAATTTCACGTCAACACGAAGCGCCCGCGTCTCCATCACTCCAACGCTTGCCCCTTGTGACACCGTCACCTTGCACGGTAATGATTCACCACCGAGGCGTCCGTCCGACTGACCTGCTCGCACGCGTGGACGACGAGATAGATGCACGCGGCGAGACTTGAGCGTGGACATCACCGATGTGCCGTTGTGCATGTTGAGTGCGTTCCATTATCACGCGAAAAATTGTATATACTCGCACAAAAAAGCGCACGTGGGGTGTGCCTTAGTGCGATGAATCTTAGGAATGGATGTTCAAGTTCAAGTTAATTTATTAGGTATAGCCCTGTGAGCCATTCGGCTCTTAAATCGGGTGCAACCGCAACAAACAAAAAACAAAAACATGAACAAGAAAACATCTTAAAGTGAATATGTGACTAAGTGCAAACAGAAAATCCAAGAAAAAACAGGAAAATATTGCAGAAAAAACACCGTACACCAACGCTGTGTGCAAAAATCCCAGTGGGATGCAAGTCAAACAACAAAAACCACAAGATGTGCTTGTTGGCACACGCGAACGTACAAACAACACGGTTGCAATAGGGGGCCGTCCATAAATGACGTCACGCACCTATGGGGGGGGGTCAGCCATTTGTGACGAGGGGGGGTTTAGAAATGTGACGTCACATCAAAATGCGCAACTTTAAATAAATATTAATTAAATAGAATTGTTATAACAACACTAATTTGATTAATTTGCATTATTAACTATCTGGTTATTTAAATTGACTAAGGTCACCTTTTGTTTATTCTATGAAGGAGCATTTTGCTTCTCCATTGGAGAATGGAGAAGCATACATTTTGTAAATGTTTTGAATGATTGTTATTAAATATTTTGATTCTAATGATTCTACCAGGGCTTTTCATTCTGTGGAATGAATATGTGATTGTTATAATTGTACTCTCCATTTTTCTTAGTTCTACTACAAAGTTTCAAGTATTTTTTAATAGTTATAATTAAGTTATAATAACTTTTAATATTTTACAATTATAATAGAATTTTAATATAATATTCTGAACATCTGCAGTTTTAGTTAGACGTTGAATATTTTCAAGTGAATTTTATGCAAAATTTCAGCTTTCCAACGCCTTTTTAATACATGTTTTCTTCTACAACATCAGAGTGCAGCGCCACATTAAATACGCACTACAATGACAATAGTTTAAAGTAATTTGAAGCATGTTTATTTTCATAGTGGAAATATGGTTGGGGGGGGGGGGTGCAGAGCTTTGTGACGTCATATTTGAGGGGGGTCTGACGTTTTGTGACGCCGTGTGACGAGGGGGGGAGGGAAAGGTAAAAAAATCGGCCAAAATCGCGTGACGTCATTTATGGACGGCCCCTCATCAGCAGCAACAGTATGATGTATTATTTATCAGCTGGAGTAGCAAACCCCAGCAACAGCATGTACAAGATTTTTGTTCTTGGGTACTAAGTGTTATTTTAAATTTGCATATGCCTCAAAAGTACAGAAAATGGCTATTATTCCCCACAAACTTTGCTTTTGTGACCAGGACTTTACGTGAAGGAATGACACAAATGCGCACGTTTTCTCATTGAAAATAAGTACATTTCAAAATATCACTGTCCTGGTCACAAAAGCAAAGTTTGTGGGGAATAATAGCCATTTTCTGTACTTTTTAGGCATAAGCAATTATAAATAACACTTACTACCCAGGAAAAAAAACATAAATGTTTTTGTTACACAGTGTGATCATCAACAAGACCGTAAATATTAAAACGCATCTGATGTTTTTACGTTTTTTTAGTGCCACATGGAACCCGTAATTGCCGCAGTTCATATGATTGCGCGAATAATAAGAATGTGTCGTGACTTCTGGGTGACCCTTTCCACGGATTGTTAAAGGTGCAGATAAGTGGATACCATTGGTGCAGATAAAATGAGATTCATGGTATTGATGTGCTGTATACTTTTGAAGATAAATCAAAAGCGATTTAAGTAAATTGCTGACCAGACTGAAAATTATATTTTCTTTACTGATCTCTATATATAATGTGGCTGTATATATTATTTTAAATGTATAAACTGCATAAAAAATTCTGCTAAAATGACAATGATTATACGTTTTACGATTCCACCTTTTTCATAGATTTTGCATCATGTATAAGGCATGTACGATTTATCCCAAAACCATATTTTTTTTTACCAATTTTAGCAAAACACCAATGGTATGTTTTTGATTTTCACGAAAATAAAAGTGCTTCAACTCCGCATTTTTAAATTGCATTACTTGGCATAGACACAATACTTTTGAATTTTATTCCAATGTAACGACGTTTTTTCACCATTTTGCCTGTTGTTTTATTTTTTTATTTTTTTTGTTCCTCAATACTGTTAAATGTAAAGGTGCAGTTGTTTGCTCATGATCAATGTTACTAGAAGGGCATCCATCAGATAGAGAGAGCGAGCTATGAATGACATTTTGGCCTGCTCTTCCACGCAGGCCAGACATCTTGAAGAGGTGGAAATGTAAACACTTTACCCCTCCACATGCAGCATTAATGCTGCCGAGTATACAGAGGTGGAGGGATTTTGAAAACTTGGTCATTCAGCTGAGGCGCTGGAATATCGAATCGGCGACCTCTGGATTACAAGTCCAGTGGGCAAATGTTTAGACCATGGCATCATTAGCGTTGCATCGTTCATCATTTTTCGGTATACATTTAAATCAGCGAATGACATTTTAATCCAATTTCTGCAAAAACCGACAGTGCTTTTTCAATGTAACCATATCTAGAATTGGGGTGCCCAGTTGTTAGATAGCTAACATTGGAACCTTGGGGACCTATCTTTGGATTCTGTCCCAGACCTGGATTCGCTTCTTTTACGCCGGAGGCAGAGCTACGGAGCGAACTGTCCATCTGAGCCGCATGCTGTTTTGTGGTAAAGCTATCACAGGCAGACAAGAACTGACAGCTCGATTCAAGTGTAGCGCACCGTAAGCTAATGCTGTGCAAATCTGTGGAGGAATCTCATAAACCATCACACCCATTTAATAATAGTGTACTGTATGCAGGCATGGGAACGCCTTCTGCCTGCCACATTTCTGTACATTCCGTTATAATGGCAGGCCAGTTGGAACACCGAAGCAGCAAGAAACAAATCACAGGATCACTCATTATGAGGGATTACAGTTAGTTATATATGCATGCAAACCATAAAAGTACCGTTAGGAAGAAAAAAAAATCTTGCAGTATTTAGCATCAACTTCATTTGTGCATTTCAGATTAAAGTGCAAATTGATGTTATGAAGGCTTTGCACATGCCAACATAATGGTGGCTTAAAAAAGCAATTTTTTAAAAAGATGTAGCCCCTCTCTGTAATGAGCAACGAAGACCTGTGCCAAATGTGTGCTAAGTGGGGGAGCATTGAATTTAAAGTAAGCTAATGTATTTTGCGTACAATCTGAAATGTGTATATTTTATTTGACTCGCGCACATATTTGAAAAGTCTTTAGTTTATTTAAAGTAGCAATTGTAGCTAATACATACAAGTCTTAAAAACAACAGAATTATACCCAATTTTACTCACATTTTACATCGTTCCTACAAAAGTTGAAGAAAAGTAATGTTTTGCATGTTATGTTATTGCAGTTTATTGGTAATTACTGGCAATGTGGAGTGATTATGCATACAAATGCTTATTCAGGGCATATAAATCCATCCTTTGGAAGATACTCTCATGTAAATATTGCTATAAATTATCTTTAGTGCAGCATGAGCACGGATTTATGTGGATGTGACTGGCCTGATATTACTGTGATTTGTCCAGTAGCCACATGTATCATTCTGCAATCCTCATTTCCATCTGTGTCCAAAATTCAACTGGGAATTTTGAGATACACATTTACATGCTAACATTTTTTTACAGAATACAGTACTTAACTGGGACCATCATGCAACATTTAACATAAAACAAAGTGGCTTAAATATATGAACTAAAATATGGTTTAACAAATCCGATGGAAAATAACAACAGTAAGTGCAATAGCTGCTGTGACTTTAGGTAGCAAAGCATCCTTGATTTATTCAATAAATAAGCATATATGTGTATATTTTATACACTGTCATGCATAAATACTGTAGGTAAATTTACTTTAATATTGGCACAATACATTTTTGTAAGGGGAGTGTTTACTTCTTCAAGTGTGAAAATTGGATCTTCCTTTTCCTCCGAGTCCTAAGTTACAGGATTCTTTAGATATGAAGATGCGCATAAAATTAATCCGCTAATCTAAACATCCCATCATTTGTTATGGCTCCATCTTTCTCCCAAAGAAGTACCACATCTGAATTGTCAATCATCGGCCAATTCCTTTCTGCTTTCAAACTCCCATTTGCTGGGACATCTTCAATCATTCTTGTGTTGTTCTCCCACTTCTCATCCTTTTCCTCAGGCTCGTCTGTGAGCGACGGTCTGCATTCCAGAAGTCCCACACCTGACCATTGATTTTCTTGAGATAAATAAATTGGAGTTAGAAATTCATGAGCTATATACCCATTTAAAAATTATGTTTAACCCATGACATCCAAAATGCAACTAAAACGAACGAATTGGTTTTTAAAACTCCACGTGAGTCTCAAAATATGGCATTAGTTTTGACCTAGTCATTTCAGAAATCCATTAAGAATGTAGCTATTATATCATGATAGATGTAAATTGAAAAATTGTAGAAAATGTTATAATTTCCAAAGAAAACCTGCGACCAAAAGTCTAGCTTTTCTACATCGAGTGGGTCACTTGAATGTTTTTTTCTGAAAATCTGGCATTCTTCAAAGATGCACTTGCATGAGCTTTCTTTGTGGCATGGAGTGTGAACAGAATTATTTAAATGTAAAGTATCTTAAATATGTTATTACAAAACTAAAGGTTTCAAACGTGTCAACACTTATATATGTTTATAAATATACATTTTTCTAATTGTGCAATTTGGTAAAACTCACATTTTTTTTTATTATACCGTCATGGCACTTAGCTTACATTAACCTATATGTTTCTAATCCATATGACCTGGAAACATGGACATTGGTGAATACATTGAGAACAAAAGCTGAAAAGTGTTCAAAAGTCTTGGGGAGAGGTACAAGTTTGGAATTACACTGAGAGACAGAAAAAGGAAGACATGGATTAAGAACAAATGCATGTTAGAGCCGTCATATTGACTGTTAAGAAAGACAAGTGGGCTTGGAGCGGATCCATCATTAGAAGGACTAATAACAGTGGCAGCCAGAGAGATCACACAAAAGAAGATGTATATCGTAGAGATGGAGGAATGATATCAGCTTGTGTGCAGGACTGGTGCATCGTGAGACCGTGAGAGATGTGACAGCTCGGGAAGACCTTCATCCAGCAATGGATATATCACGGCTGCTGAGGATAATGTGCCTTAAACGGTTTCAATGAAGTAGCCCTTTTGTCGAGTCTTAATGGGTCAGTAAGTGGCCACCTCTTGTGGTGCCACCTGCAGGATCAGCTGCAGGACACGTGTCACCCTGTCTGCAAGGCACAGGACACACATAACATCTTGCGTGAAAACATTTTACATAATGGTATTCAAAGAAGCTAAAAGGGCATCCTAGTTATATCTGTAAACCTAAACTGGAAACATGGCAAAACCCAATGAGCCCAATGGGCCATTAGCTCTCTTTTAGAGGTGATCTGGCCACACTTGATAGCTCACTGAAGTGGCTTATTAAATGTGGGGATAGAAAGTTGCCAAATTATCTAAACGCATGTTTCTAAATGTGGAGGGCAAAGCCAGTGGACCCAGAGAAAAATCCACACGTCCATGGGGAGAACATACAACTCCAAATATATAGGCGTCAGAGTCGGGGTCGGGGGGTCAAACCCACAATCTCCTACATACCCCAATTTATGTAGTAATTTACTTTAACATAAACCTGTAATCATAAGAAGTTAAAACAGTAATTTTGATTCAAAGAGATGACTGTTTTCCAATATTGGTGTAATGTTAACCAACGGCTTTTTCCTATTAAAATATGTACATCATTTCACGTATATGTCTGTGCTTTCTGTTTCTTTCACTGCACATTTTGAAAGGTATGCGATGAGTTTGTACATGTAATTCATGGTGTAGTATGCGTTGCAGTAATAACGGTGTACCGTTCTCGTGCTTGCACATGGAAGGCTATTAAAATGTGATAAAACCACCTCTTCCAGGATAACCCACTAGCACGGATAACAAAGAGATCGTAGGGGTAGTGGCGTCATCGTATTTGGGACTATGTATCTATGTTAAACTTCTTTCGCACCGTACGTAGAGAACTGTGCTAATCGGAGGTGATGGGGGAAAGAAAAACAACGTTAACACAAAAAGCAGTTCTGAATAAGGCTTCCTAATCGGAAGGAAGAGTATTCCCAATCGCCGCAGAAGCGCATCTGAAAGCGCGCGATGCAGTGACCGTCTTTTGTTCGACGGTTAGCCAAAAGCCACTGCGAGGGTGACCGGAGTTTTCATGATGGTTTATGCTCCTTGACGAGGTTAGCAAGGTATTGTGGTTCACTTGGGGCACGCACTTTGTGTTGTAATGAGCACGACCTTATGAGGCACGCAATGAGTGAGCGAGGTTACCCGAGCTAAACAATTGCTGACCTGTGGCACGCTTGACTGCAGTGGGCTTGCCGTCCCAAACCACAGTGAGGTAGTAGGCAGGAACGCCACTCAGCGTAATGGCACAGCCAATGCCACTGTTAACCGGGTCCGAGTAAAGAGACAGAGCCACTACCAAAAGGCATGACAGGGAGAAGAAGACTGGGATGAACAGGGGCACCTACAAATGAGAAATTCCACATTAATCACATCCTGTAATGCATAATTTTTCATTTATCACATGTTCATATTAACGTCGCAGCAGTCGTAATTAACACCATCTCATATGTCACGTAACAATTTTAATTGCTGCATCAACGACAAAAAATCAAAACTAAAGCAAAACTGAAACAATTTTGAACATATTTGGAATTCCATGTACAAAGGAAAAGGTGCCAGCGTACATTCTTCTGCATGTCACTCCACGTGGAAGGGCCTTGAATGGAGGGAGTTCTAGAAAGACTCACTGTACAGGGCACAATGGCCTACTCTTCCATACTGGCCATATATATACACCTTAATTATCAGTGCAGAAATCATAAAATTTAACTGACATAAGCACTCTAGCTAAATGTACATATTTGGTTAGACTGGGATGGCCATAATTATTGAGGAAGCTCGGAGAAGTTAGTTGGGTTTTTTTATGTAGTTGTCAGTGATTTCCAAATGTGGAATGTCATGTATATCACTGGCAAGTTGTGGTCTGATGCGGAAACTAGTGTCAATGTATGTTCACTTCACAGCTGCAGAAAGCTATGTTTGCGTAGATTAAATCACCAGCGGCCAGTGTACTGAACACTCCTACTAGGCCTAGGCAATTGCAGAGGAACAACAGACAAGCTATGCAGTCCTCTATACAGTATATTATATGTGGGAAGAAGACCGGAGCACATGGGAAAAAAAACCCACACATACTAAGGGACAACACTCTATCCCATACAAAAGAGACAGATGATATTAGTCCACTCTTTGGTGGACTGCATTCTGCTGGCAATCTAGCATATGGCACCTTGATGCCCAAGGGAAGGTGAAATTCGCAACATTTGTCATCCACCAACCCTGGCTGCTACCATATTGCTGGCTTACAGACATGCGCCACCACCGTCCGGCTAATCATCGTGCTGTAGCGGGCGGCACTTGCCTTGAATGGACGATGCATGTGTGGACGTGTGAAGCGCATGTACACCAGCCCGCTCACAGCCATTGCAATGAAAAGCCAGCGTGCAAAGCTGAAGAAATTTAGCAGGCTGTAGATGTCTCCAACGAACAGCATCAGCATCGTCAACGGGTACTGCAAAAACATAAAATGTCGGTCAGAATAAAGTAGGTAATTTCCCTTAAACCATAATGAACATAAGCCTTGGCAGGTGCAGATTAAGGAAACATGTCATGTACTGGCCAAGTGCGCTTACATAATTTGTGTGGCGTGGCTGTTTGCCTGAGAATGTGAATTTACCAGAATGATCACGGCAGGCAGCGGAGTGTGTTTCCGAACATGGATCATGGACAAGATGTGTGGAAGGTGGCCCTCTCGTGATGCCACGAAAAACATCCTGAAAGTTTCCAAATTGCATAGTAGTGATTAATAACTTGGGCTAAAGTATTGCAAAATTGTGGAACCGCATATTCATATTCGACGGGGTTTGTATAAACGTTGGCCAAAAACACACGGCAATAATACGCTTTTGCTGGCGTACAAAAGGACACGAGGCATCGAGCTAAAGACGTAGTCCTGGATTTGATTGATTGTGCTACTTTTGCCAGAAGTAGCACGAGCAAGGGTATTTGGCCTCATCTTCCAAGCTCGCCAGACCATCTTGTGGAAGTTCCTACATTTTACCCCACCACACTACACATGGCTTAACAATCGTCTGACCGTGGTTTGCGTGCTTGAACCGGCAACCTCCGTATTGTAAGTCCATTCTGTTAACTATTACACAACGGCAACATTGTGACATGAGTCATAATTTAAGTGTTATTGTACACTGGGGAACACATCGTATTAAATATGTTACCTTGCTATTGCAAAGACTCCTCCATTTAAGGATCCCAGGCAGGACAAAGCTACGAACACTGGAACGGTGATGGAAAAATTCCCCAGAAGACGTTCCGCAAATGTCTGTAATACAGAGAAAAATACATCTCTTATCACCATTGCTGACATTCGTGCAGCATTGCCTCTTTATTAAATATTTGCTTTGTTTAACAGAATGTACGATTCTGTGATTTCAGATGCTTTCGCTTGACTTAATATGATGCTTTAAAGTATGCACCATATCGCTGTATATATAGGCAGCTTTGGGAGGCCGTCATCCAGCAGTGGATTGGCCATGACTGATGACGATGACAATCGGAATACAGTAGCTGTTTACATTCTACTGAGAACATTTCCTCCAGACTCGAACCGTGTGAAAACACAATCAATACAGCCATTAAACTACATTACAAAAGAGTAACTCTTCTGTTTCCCCACACAACAAAAAAAAGTCTTGGCCGCCTTATAAAACCAATAAGACTTGCAGCGCATCATTGACTTAAACCGAGTTGGAACAAGTAATGTTGGTCAAAAGACACTGTGCATTTGCGCAGGACCTAATTTTACGACTCTGTCCATGCATTCAAACAAGTAACACCGCATACTTTGCGCACCTACATTCAATTGAAATCACTTGGACGTTTGTGTGGCAAAAGGGTGTGTGACTATTACGTGGATTGCACAAAGGCAAAATGCCATTGTGCAACGTGGCAACAATGACTTTTTTTGAGTTGTGTTCCAAAGGCCCCGAAGAGAACACCGACACAAACAGTGCTGCCTAATGACATGCAATTACCCGGAGGACACAACGTACAGCACGCAAAGTTATTGAGAGGGAAATAAACCCCTACATTTTAAAAAGCCAATCAGTTTAAGCTGCAGTCCTCAAGGAAATGTTTTAAGAGCAGCGCTTATATTTTAAGTTATCCTTCCTTGAGACAAGGTGAATGGAAATACGTTCGGAAATTCTTGATTTTCGGGTATTCACGATCCAAAAATTTTATTCAACAAAATATCTGTGATATTTGCAAAATCAGTCTACTTAATAAGCTTAACTATGTTGGATATGTATTTAATTAAGGGCTTTAAATCTAGTGTACACTTCTAACGATAAATGAATGGGTACATTTGTATCACGCATTCTAGTCAAAATACTTTTTTATAAACGCATGTTTTTTTTTACCTGTGTATGTGCCAAGGTTTTAATGATTAAAGTTATCTGCATTGCTGCAGGGCTGCGGTAATTCCTCCGTTGCTCTTGATGTAAATAACCAGGGAGGGCGTTCCATGTGTGATTCAAAGCAAAGGTCCATACCGTAAATGTTTTTTTTATTTGAGTCACCATTGCATACGTGAGTGATCACCATGACTGGCATTAATGTATCCTGTAGGAGGGCTCGTCATCTTACCACAGCCACAGCTTTTGACGCCAGAAGCTCGGCACCACTCATCACAGCGAAGTAAGCCATGTTCATGAACGTGTATGCTACGGTCACAATGCCCATAGAAATGCAAATTGCCAGAGGAATGTTCCTGAACCAGAAAAACAACAACAATTAATAAAACATTGGCAGATGCACTCAATGCAAGTTCATCGTTGTTGGTTGTTATTCACAATGTAACTAGGATAGCAGACACACAAAAAAACAGGGAAACACAAAGCAAAATGTACTATGGGAACAGTATTGTTGTATGTATACTGACAAATACAATTATATAGTAAATTAACTGATGATCACATTATTAAATCGCACGCTTTCCATTATGCATAGCATATAATTATCGTTAGCATTGTTGTGCAGGTTATATTAAAAATAAACTTATATTTGTCGCTCGAGATAGAAAACTGTTTTTTTTAACACTTCCTGTCTTTTTTTTGTCAACCACAAGGCCTTCTGGGAGTGCATAATTTCAACAGCATTGGTTCAACACAAGCAAACTCAGCAGTCATGCTTGCATTCTGCATGGTATGTCAAATCTAGTCCAGAGTTTTCTAGTATTGAGCCAATGTGGCTGAAAGTATGCACTCTCTCGAGGCGATGAGGTTGAAGTGTAAATACATACTCGTATATGTTATGTAGAAATACAGATCTATGAAATAAATAAATAAAATGGCCGCTCCTCTATTTGGTCACACATTATATACAAAGTAACTGCTGTGTAATCTCAATTTTGGAGCTTTCGTGACTGCAGGAATTATTCTTTGGTTCTTTCGGTTAAGTCACGTATAAATATAAAATAATAAATTAAATAATAGCATACTACGACGTTTCGATTGCAACACAAGCAACCATTATCAGGTATAAAAGAAATAGCAACAAAAATCTAACCAGAAAACTATAGACAGACACACAAGCAGACAGACATCACAAAGACAGGTCGTCGTCTTGCTTACCGTACCACGTCGTCGTCCATTCATTGATATGCTAATTTTTTCTCTGCCCCTCCCTCTCTCCGCCCCCGCCCCCTCTCTATATTTAAGGCCTCGTCACAGAAACGACCTCTCACTTTCTGCCGATACGTGTTCTCTCTCTGTGTGTCTTTCTGATGTCTGTCTGCTTGTGTGTCTGTCTATAGTTTTCTAGTTAGATTTTTGTTGCTATTTCTTTTATACCTGATGATGATTGCTTGTGTTGCAATCGAAACGTCGTAGTATGCTATTATTTAATTTATTATTTTATCTTTATACGTGACTTAACCGAAAGAACCAAAGAATAACTGCTGTGTACTTTAGTTTTTCCCCTGTCTTACGGCACACTGCAGAGTGTTGTGACCATTACACAATCTCACCTCTCTGGGTTGTCCACTTCCTCTGTTACAAAGTTCATATAAAACCTAAAAAAACACAAACACACACAGCAACGTCTGGGCAATGGTTGCAGTGTGGCACAGTGGTAAATCTTCGTGCCTCACCACAAAAACATGGCCTGGGTTAGATTACAGAATTGGGTGCCTTTCTGTGTATGTTCGACCCCCCCCCCCCCCCTCATTTGCATGGGATTCATCTGAGTTTGCGCCCGTAGCTTAAAAGAAACAATGCAACCTGTATTGGCCAAACATCCCAATGCTGAAACATAATCTGCAAATCACACAATTGGCATGACAGCGACATCACCCCTGATGCGAACAAATATTTTTGGCAGGACACTCGTGAAATAAAGTCTTGAGGCTTTCCTGGGTAAACAGGTAAGAAACTGTAGACTTTTAGCAGTTAGTGGACTCGAATTGTGTGGGGTGATTTGGACCTCTGGCGATGTTCATGCGTGAGCCTCACCAGCCAGAGTAGGCGTACATGCCAGAGTAAAACGCCAGTGGAAGCCCCATCAACCCCACCTCCTTTCCGACAAAGGAATCTTGGAAATGTTCTGTGTTGCCTGCAGAGGAAAATCACACATTCTGTTCAGATCTGCCCGATGGCACAAATGGTTGTGCTGTGTATTGTTGGGGGTGGGGTGCAGTGGTTGACGCTCCCAACAAATCTGAGTTTGATTCCTTGCCACGGACAAAGTCAGTGGAAAGCAAGCGGTGTCTAAATAATCCATTATCGGACTATTTTAGTTGACTGCCTTGTGTAAACGTGTAAACATCAGTCCTGCAGAGACTAAGGTAACCAGGAGGTTGGTTAACACCACACCACTGGTTAATTCAATTAACATGAAGGTACTGGTGTGAGTGCTAAGTACTGGAACTTGCTCTTGCAGTACCTGTATGTATGTGTGTAACTCGGGCCCACGATCTCGTTGTTATTTCGACGAGCACGGCACTAGCTGGCGCCAATATAAGCGCCACTTCTCACCGCAATGACCACACCTGTTATATATTTTGACTTAATTTCGTGACTGCAGGAATTCATATTCTTAATTCTTTCGGTAAAGTCACGTAAATATACATTTTTTTAAATTAAAACAAGCGCTTGCGTTGTGATTGAAACGTCGTGGTTTTTTGCTTTTATTTTAAAAATAAATAATTTATTTTATTTTATATCTTACGTGACTTACATATTGGCGACACATTGCTGGGGAATCTTAATTCTGTGTGTGTGGGACACAGAAACTTTCACTATGGTCACATTTATCCAGGTTTATTACCCCCCCCCCTCCCTTGAGGTAAATGAGTCAATGGTCCAATTTGTGTGGTCAGTATCAGCAGTATGGAGACAAAAGTCCATAATAACAGGTTTTTTGGGGGTTAGATTGCATAAATATATTAATGTGTCCTTAAACACGCCACTACCCGACACAGCCTATTAGGAAGGTTTGTCACGTAAAAAGAACGCGACATTTCGTTACTAGTACAGCACACCGGTGTGTTGGAGAGACAAAGGCCGTTGTGCCGGAAGACCACAAGTTCAAGCAAACACAGAAACGTGTACAAATAAAAGAAAAAAAACCCACGCCACTGAGCCTTTGTGTACGATACAAGAGAAAAGATCCCATCAGTAGTTCCTGGACAAATGCAATGGTGGGCTCGTGTTGTCCTCAGTAGGACTCGCCAACACAACACAAGGACTGTGCAGTCACCCACGATCACCGTGCATTTGCGTATGGGGGATGTATTATTTCGCGTGTGCGATTTTTTATTTTTTACAAATCTCGATAACTCGGGATGGGTGGGGAGCGGGGCGCGTCGAGGGGGTGGCCTGTATAAAACTAAAAACGTGGAAAATGCAAAACGCATGTAGCCTTGTCTCAAATGTAATTATTTACCTACTTTTTGCACGCTTGTGAAGACGCGCCGCCTTGTGATTGTATTCCTTCTTAAAGTAATCGGTTTACTTGCCATTATGTTTGTGGTCACGTGGACACACGAGGCAAAGATCACGTGTAACGCCTTTAACAGGCAGTTGGGGCAAGTGCTGTTAGCCAATAGCACACGAGAGGGTGGGTGGCCAACACCACGCCCGAACGCCTTTGTCTCCCGAGTGACAATGTTTACGCACCGCAGCAGGTAATAATTTAAGGCTGAGTCAACCTAGTGTAGGCTCAGGACTGGTTCATATAGCCGTCACTGGTATTGGCCTAACAGCTACACGACCGCTCCCCATGTGGGTACACAATGCAGCATGTCACTGACCGCCCAATGAGAGGGAATATTTTATTTATTGTTCAGCAAACACAGCAGGTGCTGGCTTCACGTGAGGTGCCTTCGAACAGCATCGCCAGGTTTTTTCCGTTGGTTATGCTTCCGAGCTTGAGAAACACGCATTAAGTTACATCACTTGTGTTCTTAATCGATAAAAGCAGTGCAATTAGCATTTTTTTCATTTCGCCTGCACACGAGATTTTTTATCTCGTGTGCATAAATTTAAAGGCGTAATCTGGCTCAGGAGGAATGGAAGAAGCTTGACGGGTTTTTTTTTCTACACCAAAGATTTCTTTAACTGAACAATTCTATTACTATACAAAGCACAACGTTGGCCAGATATAACAAAATATTGGAATATTGTTATGTCTGGAGTTCATCACCCAGTAACAGAGTACTCTATACTTGATAGAATTCAACACTCATCAATGCAGTCACTTGCTCGCCCAACGGTCCATCGGCTAGTCACCCTTTTATCAACTCTCTTTTGCCACTCTACACGACCATGACTCCGGTTCCCATGAACGTCACTCATTGATCGGTCTGCCCATGTTGAGGACTCAGTTGAACAGACCTCTTATGCCTCCTCCATATTATGTTCAACCGCCATATTTACAGAGACAAAAACCTTTTGTCTTTCCCACTTATTTCCTCACACTTGCTCCGTTTCGGAAATTCCATTTCATTCTCACTTTTACAAAGCTCTTATAACCTTGCTCAATTCAACAAACGTATTAACCTCTCATCTATGAAACAATGCATAATGTTTGTTTGTTGGTAGCCACTTGACATTTGGGGCCTTCGGGCCTGTACTCAGTGACCTCGATAACAAAAAAAGCGCATCAGCACAAACCCGCAAAGGCCACACATTTTAAATATTTTTGTTGAGCTAGTAATACATTATTTAGGATAACAACTGCAACAAAAACACACGAATGTGTATTTATTTTCTTTCTTTAAAAATGTGCTTTGATAATCCACAAATGGTAAATATTGAGCTTTAGGAACCCGAGCAGTCCTGTAGATTTCCACGGAATGATCACCACTGGGCAGAGCTGTTCAAACTTCAGCAGCCTACATTACATCAAAAGCCATGTTGTATGCACTCCTCAGCGCTCTCTGCGCAGCCTCCTGAGTCAGTCCGTTTATTGCACCAGGGGCATAAGAGGGCCGTGATGGGAAGTTAGCCAGAAAGATCATGTGGACAACCATGCCGGGCTACGAATGCGCGGTGCTTCTCAGTAAAATCGGTGCTCGATTTGGTATTTTTGTCGGCATACCTTTGGCTAAGTGTATGATGCCCGGTATGATTATGATTCCAACAGCAGCGAGCTTGGAGAATGTGAGAAAAGTCTGAAGTCTCGCTGTCCACGAGACGCTTGCGCTGTTTATGAACATCACCAGTGCTGGAGGGAGATAGAGATACTGTATAGAATATCACAATCCTTACATGCTGGTACAGGATAACTCATTTTATTGAATGTCACCAATGGCACGGATTCAATCATACACCAGGTTATCCGCGGTTTAACGCCACTTATCTGTGGGGAAAAGAGTTGCGGATAATCGCAGATATAACGAATACAAAGCCAATCCAAAAAAGCAGAATTGGAAATTCCAGATACCTGCGGATAATAGGAAGAATAGGGCCACAGGTTATAGTTTTTACGGATCCTACCGCTGATGCGGATAACAGGAGTCGTGGGTAATGAGTTGTCCTGTAGTTGCAAATTATCACTTTTATCTCATAAAGGATTTGAATGCTTGATTGAATGTTACCAATGCGACTTTAATATTATACATATTTAAGGAACGTTATGACATCAATCAGGATTAGAGTGCTGTGTTAAGTTGTACTAAAGTTGTACTTAACACATTTTAGTTTATTACCTTATATTTCAAAACATGTTTTTAGCTTTATTCTATACTACGTGACAAGCGAAGTGTACACTAACATTTATATCCTAAAAATGTTGCTTATATGCAAATACTGTATTTACAATTTAATGCAATGATTTGGTACTTACAGATAGCGAGGGCAGTGACAATTTTCACTGCTAACTGAGGGACGTGGCACTGAGGAAACATCGGTTGCAGAATATATTGCCCAAACGTGAGCGCTATTACAGCCGTTGCAGCCGGCCTGTGGAGACAGAAGAGGCAATTAAACACAAGTGAAGGACGCTGTTTCCACGTTTTACCACTGGGTTGGTTGATGAAGTGCACCTTTAGAAAAAAAACAATACCTTATGATGATGAGTTCGACCCACAATCTGACAAAAGCTGGCAGAGGTCCGAATGCTTCAAGGATGTAGGTGTAGTGGCCGCCAGACTTCTTGATGCAAGTCCCCAGTTCAGCGTACGACAATGCACCTACCCAATAGATACACATTTTAAGAAAGTCGCATTTGATTATAATCATGCACGAGGAACGTGAAATGCAACAAAAAAAATAACAACTGTACTTTTGCTTTAAACGAGATGATAAATCAAACAAAAAACAGCAACACTAAAACACACGATTGGATAAATCGTAACACTTACCAAAAAGTGACAGAACACCGCACGCTGCCCAGACAACCAGCGACATTCCCACACTGCCGGTGTTCGTCAGGATACCCTTGGGCGAGATGAAAATCCCACCGCCGATGATGGTACCCACGATGATGGAAATGCCACGCACGAGGGTGATCTTCTTCTTGAGGTGCACTCGGTCCGAGTCATCTTTCCCCAGAGGGTTTCCATCTTCCCCGTTCAACTCGGGGGGCGACTGCTCCAAAGCGTTCGTCAACTCCGGATTTCCACGTGCGTCGCGCCGCGAAAGCGGTCTACTTTTCATCGTTTGAAAGTCACCCGAGGCTATGCTGGGTGCCACCGTGTCAAGAAGAAGAAGCAGTAGTAGAGAGATAGACGCGTGTGTGTGTGTGTGAAATTAAACACGCGCGCGCGTGCGTCTGTGTGTGTGTGAAATTAAAAACGCGCCCTCTCTGCTACTTTTTAAAGTTATAAATGCAAGTGAAGACGCGAAGCGCCGGTGGAGTGTGACTTTTTTTTTCCGACTGACGGAGAAAGAAGCGACAGCCCTGTTATGAAACGTTGGCACCGTGACTCGACACGCTGGGCGTCTCTCTCGGTCTTCGGTGTGTCGAGAGAGCACTTTCTTATTGGTTGTGACGGAAAAAAAACGCCGCCGACAAAATAGCCGTGAGTCATCTTTTTGCACAGATTTATGCTGAGTAACCATTAGTCAACACGCGTAGTCCAGACAGGAAATCGTGTACTATCGTTAATGAGGAAACGTATAACATGACAACCCATCAACGTTGCGTGAATTTATACGTTAAATTATATCTATTTTGATGGGTAGGAGGGGGGGTTATTTTCTGTTGAACATCTAGTGGCTTCTAAACGGCTATTACGATTCATTATATACTAAATAAACGAGACGCAGTATAGTGTTGAGTACTTTGCAATGGGCTATAGAATATCTGTACAATATGCAGTTGTTGTGCTTTTAAATGAAGACATTTAAGAGTACTGAGGCTTAATTGTCAACTGAAGCCATGACGCAACTTGGGTGCACCGCTGATGCAATATTTTTTTTCCATTACACCACTTAAAAGAGTTGGGTGTACAACAAAATCAATACGTCAAGGGAGCCAGTTTCATTGGCCCTCGGGAACAAATTGTCAAATAGCTTAACACCGCAGCGTGCACATTACTGTACAACACAGTATCACCTCTCACACACACACAAGACTGCACAATTGACACGAACTACATTTTAATGTTACTGTCGTGGTCTACCTGGCCACCCGTCTTGATGTTACTGCAATGCTGCGTATGGAGGACATACAATTTAGAATTAAAGTTTTAAATGACTAGGAAACATCATAAGCCGTATTATCAAGTGAAATTCAAGATGCCACAATTTAAATCGAATGTTCACCACGCTCATAAAAAGGTACAGAAAACAATGGAATGTTTGTCGCTCTCTGTAATCTATCAATCTACATCACGTCATTATTTATTGTTAAACAGTAAAATGTAGTAGTAAGAATAATCCACTGTTGGATCGAGACCTCTCGACCATGCCGAGTTGGTCATGGGATGGTTGTTTAATCTTACTTCACCAAGCAAGTCAGTGCTCGTTAAAACGTGAAGCAGCTTTAATGACAACAGCGTAGTTAGAAATAAAAAGAAGTTTTCGAGATATCGAAATGAAAGAATAACATTTTCAACGAGCTGTGACAGAGAAAACCATTGTGTACAAAGGCATTGCCTGGATTATTATGATTTTATGCATTTGCCATCAGCAGCCCAAACACATATTATACTTGGCAGACGTGATGTTAGTCGTGCACATGTGACATGCGGAATTGTGTTTATTGTTGGTAAGGATGCTCGTCACAATCTGAAAGCAACTCGGATGCCACCACACATATTTTCCCAAAACGTTCAGAAAGAAGTCAACAAACACATACAGCAAACAATAATAGAGTTGGAAAGAAACAAAACTGCAAGCACACAAGGGATGTGACTGACTGCACATGTAAGAGGGTGGGCATGTTATGTAACGAAAAAGTGACATAATTGGAGAATAAAACAGAAAATAATAGATCACGACGTTTCGATCGCAACACAAGCAGTCGTCCTCAGGCGGAAAAATAATCCAGCAGTGGAACTGCTGAACCAGCGAGAGAGCTGTTACAACAAGAGGCTATTTATGTGGTGATGGGCAAGCAAGCGGGGTCTGAGCTGGAAAGGAATTCCAACCCCGGACGCAAGCACGTCAGTTGTGTTAATGGGGGAGATTAGGAAAAGAGAGATTAGGGAGAGAGGGATTAGCATGAAATGAGCTTCCATCGTCGGACCTGGATCTTGTGTTTGTTTAAGATTTTGGAAATATTTTTGGAAACACCTGCTATGTATGGCAAGGTGATGGTTTTGATTGGGTCCTCAGATGGTTGTCTCCCCATGGGGCTACAGCTTTGCGGATTGTGCAGTCTGAGTATCTATTCATCTTGAGGGCTTGGTGTACGTGCTATAGTTCACTGGCTAAGTGGCGCTGGTCAGAGATGCAGTGGGCCCTATGGTGTAGTGTTTTGATGAGGGAGTTCTTCTGGGCCGGATGGTGGTGGGAGTCAGGCTTTAGATAGGAATCCGTGTGGGTGGTTTTCCTGTAGACAGAATGAGTGTATGGAATTGACGTGGTTGAAAAATGGCTCAGTGCTGGCTGACCATGTGGCCAGATGACTAAAGTGTCATATACGTATCTCTTCCACAGGGAAGACGTAGGGTGGATGTCAGGATAGCATCTGTTTCAAAATTTTCCATGAAAACATTCGCTGCCACTGGTGATAAGGGAGAACACATAGGGGTACCTTAATAGTTTTCAACATTTTTTCAACCACATCAATTACATACACCCATTTCGTCTATAGGAAAACCACCCACACGGATTCCTATCTAAAGCCTGACTCCCACCACCATCCGGCCCAGAAGTAACTCCCTCATCAAAACACTACACGATAGGGCCCACTGCATCTCTGACCAGCGCCACCTAGCCAGTGAACTATAGCACGTACACCAAGCCCTCAAGATGAATGGATACTCAGACCGCACAATCCGCAAAGCTGTAGCCCCAACCATGGGGAGATAACCATCTGAGGACCCAATCAAAACCATCACCTTGCCATACATAGCAGGTGTTTCCAAAGAATTTCCAATAAAAAAACACAAGATCCAAGTCCGATTCAATACAGTACACGAAATCCGTGAATTTATCCCATCTGTAAAGGATGTCATTCCTGACAGGCAATACCCTGGTGTCTAAAAACTAAGTTGTGTCTGCGGCAGCAGTTACATTGGGGAAACGAAACGACATGTCTCGGACCGTGTTCGAGAACACAAAGCAGATTTGAAACACGGCAGAACCAATACCTCTGCAGTGGCTGATCATTGTTATAATGCAGTGGGCTCGCACGATATTGTTTTTTCCAAGACCAAGGTACTCTGCAAACCTTCGGGCTACTATCAAAGATTTGTCTATGAAGCCATCCAGATATATAAACATGGAGACAATTTCAACCGAAAAGATGGGTATAAGCTGAGCAATCATTGGAAGGACGTTATTAACCAAGCAAAGTCGTAACTTGCTGTGGTGCTTCCATTCTTCCCTGCCATTTGGCTATTATCTCCAACTCTCTGAGTTACATTGCCCTGTTAGGTACCTCTGCATTAACGAGCTGGGGTCTCACTAACATGGCCACCTCTGTTCCCTTAGCCTCGATGTACCGATGCTTCTGGCTGTGTGATGGGCTTTGTGTCTCACAGGTGCGACCACCATTGCAGTGGTTCTCTTGCTAGGACGCGCTTGCCTCACGGCGCAGTTGGCAGTGCCGCAGCTTGTGTTACACATATACATGACATTCACTTCCTAATCCCCCTAATCTCTCACATGAACATAGTGCTAATCTCCCATTAACACTGCTGTTGTGCGCATATGCGGGGATGATATTCTTACGTGGCGACGGAAGTTCATTTCATGCTAATCTCTCTCGCTAATCTCTCTTTCCCTAATCTCCCCCATTAACACAACTGACGTGCTTGTGTCTGGGGATGGAATTCCTTTCCAGCTCAAACCCCGCTTGCTTGCCCATCACTAGATAAATAACCGCTTGTTGTAACAGCGCTCTCGCTGGTTCAGCAGTTCCACTGCTGGATATTTTTTTCCGCCTGAGGACGACCGCTTGTGTTGCGATCGAAACTTCGTGATATATTATTTTTAGTTAAAATTTTCTACTTACGTGACTTTACCGAAAGAACCAAAGAGTATGGATTCCTGCAGTCACGAAAGCTTCAAATCAAGATAATTGGAGAAGCCAGGTTTTGGAAGCATCTGAAAGGTGCTCACTTCATTAACATACAAAGGGTACCCTGCTGGATTTAAGCATGGCTCCCCAGCCTCATCTGGACACCCACCATTTCTCACTGCAAATGATGACTCGGTTTGCTTTGACGTTCTCCCAGTTCAAGTTAATCTTGTTCAAAAGCAATCTGTTTCAACATCAATCATTCTTGTACTCATTAGGGTTCTTATGTTCTGGCTTGTAGTCAACCACGTTTGGAATCCGTCTAGTTTGTTTAAATGTGACCTCGTCATTTAACGTCAAACCTATGGAAGTGAAAAGCACACCTTGATATTCCCACTAAACAGGACATACACCGTTAAAGGGACACCATCTCAGATACATTATAAGGCTGGTTGTGCCCGTATTGTCAATAGTACAGGAGGCTTATCGAAACTGGCAAGGAGTAATACACGACCATTTTATAGTTTGCTTATTATAAATCAGGACAATGTATGGGTACAAATTAAGCTTTTGCACCAACTTTCTCGACCCTCACATCACAGCAGGTTCCTACATCCCCTGCCTCTGATGCCACCCTGCGATGTCCAGCTTCCATCACACCCATGGGGGTGTGCAAAAGTGCAAGTGTGTATCGTCGTAGCCGTACGTTCAATCCACTTCCCGAATTGTTGAAATCTTCAATCCGTTAACAATCGGCAAACTCTTGTACTCTGTTAAATATACACCTAATACGGCCCGCGATCCTAGTTCTCATCATGTGTCCGACCTTCACCCATTGGTACTCTTTGGATCCTACCTACTCCCGATTATATTTAGATGTCTGGTTGGATCCTGAAATATGTAACTCAAATGTGAGGCTTTTTGGAACTTTCCAGTATGTCAGTAATTGTTCATTTGGGAACCTACTCTCTCTCGATGGGACGGCAACTTGACGCGATTTTGCATATCCGATAGGCCCGGATTAACAAGCATACTTCACTCAAACGTTTCGTGAGCTTCAATCACGCTCCCGCCCGTGACCTTTATGCCTTGTTTTTATTGGTTGTGGGGGACTCCCTGACCCCTCATCTACACAACACCACAAACACCACATTCTGACAGACGCACATCATTCACCTCCACGCAGCGTCACATCCCCTATCATTTACACGCTTCCTTTCACACCATTCCTCATACCATCCTCGCTATCGCCCTCATCACCCTTTGCACATTTGTCCCGCTACACACACAGAAACCAGTTACAAGACAAGCGATTGAGGTCATGCAACCGTGCAGCATGTAGTAATCCAAGTGTCGTCTGCCGTCTTCATTGGAGGAGGAATAGCAAAACTACACGAACTCTCTCTCCTGAAGCCCTCTCGTGGCTAGCAGCAGACCTCGACATTGGCGTTTAGCTTCTGAACCACATTGCCATACGCAGGAATAGAGTAGAACACAAGCTTGACTTTTAGGTTTGAAGCTTTCGTGACTGCAAGGATTCATACTCTTAGTTCTTTCGGTAAAGTCACGTAGGTAAAAAATGAAATTAAAATTATTTTTCATTAATTTTAATTTCATTTTTTACCTACGTGACTTTACCGAAAGAACTAAGAGTTTGACTTTTAGGGTTGCCACCTGTCCTGGATTACCCAGGTTTATTCGCTTTTAGGGGTAGCTGTGTGCCGGGAAATCTGTAAGTTTTCCCGAGACGTGTACATTCACGGTTTTATCTTCTTGGTTCTTTCGGTAAAGTCACATAGAAGGGAAGTATTTTTATTATTTTATTACTTCCCTTCTACGTGACTTTACCGAAAGAACCAAGAAGATGAATCTCTGCAGTCACGAAAGCTTTAAATCGAAATTTCACGGTTTTAGTTGGTTACGCAATAACACAGCACTCAAGGTAATGCATTTGCACGTATTTCTCCCATTCTCTCGTGTTGTGAGATACTCTGCTTCCCATGATAATTCCTGGGTTTTTTGTTTGTTTTATACCCCAGTCAGAAGTGACAACGGTAGCCAACTGCCTGCCCATACTTCCACGAGCATCAGAGCAAAGGCATAAAAATGAGGGACTGTGAGCAGTTCCAAAATTTTATACGTTTTAAAAAGGACCCTACAGGAATATTAAAGAACAGTCAATGTTACATTCTCTGGAAGAAAAAAAATAATAACGTACCGATTTATGTGGTCTAATGCTGGCTCTCCTCCCCCTGGATTCGTCACTTGTTGAAAAAAGCTTGCTCGTAAAGCACAATATTACTTCCATCTATTCGTCCTTGAACATTTTGTTACAAAATAAACTTTAACAAGCTCACTTAAAGGAATGTCTCTCTACAAGTGGGAAGACTGAGGGATTCATTTGTTTGTGGTTTTTTTTACTTTAAGTTGTTCAAATTCCGAACCAATTTGTGTCTTTCTGCTTGTTTCCATTTGAATTGCTCTATTAAAATTTAGCATCCCAGACATTGCCAATTCCAAGAACACACTCATTATGTGGTACACTAGGAGACCTGGGCACACACGTAGTTCGAGTGGTCTTTTAAACGACTTTACAGCATTTGTATATGAATCACATCTCATATCCGATCTTTATATGTCTACCCTGACAAATTAACCACACATATCCAACTCAGTATGTGTGCATGGTAGAATAGTCATTTCCTCTATATGTTCAAAAATCTTACCTGTTCACAAACAATAGTGTGTTCGTATTTCGTGGACATATGCATAATTCTCAAGTGGAGTATCGCATTTCCCCAAGCAGTTGGTGATTATTTTCCTCCCCAGTAACCGTTTTGTGTATGGTGTAACTGCAATTCTATAGCGATGTTCACATATTTGAACCTAGTCGGATATGCGACAGTTGTACTACATATCAATCGATACAAACTAGCATACAATCCTTTATTCGCTTGTAAATTCAATGCCTTACATTTGTGCTGAGAAGAATGATGGCATATATCATAGCTGATCTTTAACCTGGAAATAATGTTTTGAATATATATTGCTACAAATAGCTTTTGAAAATGCATAATTAGCAATTCTTGTTTAGATCTGTAGGTTATAATTGCACTTCTGCCAGTCCTTCGCATAAACTATGCAATTATTGAATCATTGATTCGTCGATTTGTTATTGTGCATTCTTAAATATATGTAAATGTTTGTTGTTTTCGCGATAAGTCAAGAAATATCGAAGTGGGCCATGTCTGTGCCCCAATCCTGGCCAGCTGCCTCAAAAGATCAGTAAAACATTCTTACTTTAATTCTTATTGACGATGATGGAGAATGCATACACAGACGAGACAAAGAATGAGAATAGAAAATGAGGTGATTAAAAAGAGACGAAAAACAATAATACGTTTTTGAGTTCAATCGCAACTTTAATTCACGACAATTCATACGACCACTAGGTGGATTATTTGTCATATGCTCCCTCTACATTATTAAAAGTGTTAATTTGAATGCTGGCTCCATCTGCTGGTGTTAATGAGGTCATGATCTCGATTGAAAACTCAATTCTTTAGAACTGATTGTTGTGTTTAGTTTGTTGTCCTTCCACCGCACCTCCGATTAGCACGGTTGGCTACAAATGGTGCGAAAGAAGTTTAACATACATTAACTTTTTTGGATAATTTTAAAAACAATCTAGGCAAGTTCATACAATGGGGTTATATTTTTCCCTGCCCATTTGTAACATTAAGTTAAACACACAAACCACTTTATAGCCATTCACTTTTTTCAGTATGGAAGAGCATTCCATTTTGGGCAGGACCAGTGTACGACATTAACACATGTACAGTACTTTAATTCCATTTCTGAGGCACAATTACAATTTTTACGAACAGCATGGCAATCTGAAATCATGTTTTCCTGCACCATAGTCACTTAACAATCAATACATAATGATTATTTACAGCCCTGTGCCAATCCACTGCCAGATGAAGGTCTCTAAACACTGTTAGCCATGCGAGTGACATTACCATCCTTCACCAGGTCAGTACGGGTTAATGTAGGGAGCATAGATGTTTAAATGTAGTGCAGTACAACAATGGATTCTGCTGGACTATCCTATGCTGACAACGTAGACCAGCGGCGCTATTTGATAGGGTAGTTTTATCAATCATAACTCTCAAGCTATAAAAGGTTCTGGCTTGGCTGGGCCCGTCTCTCATTAAGATAGCTTTCCTGGTCCATTGAAGATTCGGTGAACATCATGATTTTGTCCTGGTTAAAATGTGATTGGCCTTATACTCGACTCAATCTATGGGCAAAGAGTGGGGCTACCTGAGTAGTGAGTGGTAATGGCAGATGACCGTTGGGGCTTATTAGCAAGAGGCATGGGTCGACATCAGAAATATTGAGGCCGCTCACACCGTGGGCGGTGCTTGTTACTGACTGGGCGTGGCTGTGTATAAGTAGGCGGGGCTTATAGAGGGAGGGGCTTATAGAGGGAGGGGCTGCGAGCTCACCATATGTTCTGTTTCAGTCTCTCCAGGAAATTTGGCAGCCCTAAGTGGCTTGCCTCATCAAACTACAATGAGAGCCCACCGTTTTCTACTGGACCTTAAATGTGACGTGCCTAAATACGACAGTTTTTGATACAGCAGCATATTTGAATGTAGCCGTGTCATAAAACTAGAATGTCACCTGAAATAAAATATATGTGGAATGAGAAAAATGTTACTGAGAGATAAGTCTAAATATAATGACAACATCTAAAGTATGCGACTTTAGCTAAGTTGGTTTTGAGTTATGTTGAATCAAATTAAATTAATAAAAGAAATTATATTAACAGAGGCCAGGTGCACAGTTGTCTATATAGATACTAAAATCCCACAAAATCAATGTCATGAATGACAATAAAAAAGTATTACAAATGCAGTTCGTAAAAAAGCAGATTTAAAAATGGTGGGGTCGTGTGTGAATACTCCCACATTTCTTTCAAGACATTTGGCCAATGTGGAAGAGTAGGCCAAATCTCTTCCAAGAAGGACTCTCTAGAGCTCCTTTAGTTGAAACCTTCTGCCAACAGTGGCTTGAACAAGCAATTGCAGGGCTGCATCTTTACCTTTCCACTATTATATATAACTTTCATTTAAAAGGCCTATACAATTTCGATTTAAAGCTTTCGTGACTGCAGGGATTCATCTTCTTGGTTCTTTCGGTAAAGTCACGTAGAAGGGAAATAATAAAATAATAAAAATAAAACATAATAAAATAAAATTATTCTCACGACGTTTCGGCTGCTTGCGTTGTAGCCGAAACGTCTTGAGAATTATTTTGTTTTATTATGTTTAATTTTTATTATTTTATTACTTCCCTTCTACGTGACTTTACCGAAAGAACCAAGAAGAGGCCTATACAACATAAGACAGGATTTCCAATCAATCATACGGTATGCGATCTTCCCTAGCGTATATAAAGTTTGTGGCGATTGCCGGCAATGGCCACACCACATCCCACAGAATGATTATCTCCAGCGTTTATGAGGAATACGAAAAACCATAAGCGACATTCCCAGGTAACAAAAAATACCAGAGCGGTGGTGAGAGCGATGCAAAATATACCGTGCACCAAGCAAGGATGTGAAGTCTCGTGCCAAAGAATACACGTTGCTTATCCCCTCTAACGGCAAGTAAACAATCTGGGTAATATCTGATTTTGCTGATAGAATCCATAAAATAACAAGTATAGAAAGCTATTCGAGTATAAAAAAACGATTCACTGTCCTTTTCAAACAATAATTAATTACATCAGGAAATGTCACGCAGAACAACAATATTACGGCAGTCATTTAAATACGAGTACAATGATCTGATTATTCAGTATCGAAGTAAAAATTACAACATCAAGAATCTAACAACAGGTTGATTTAACTGTTGCTTCACCATCGCTGTACTATGGCGGGTATGAACTTTCACCCTCCTGTCCAATTAACGAGCAGCTCTGGAAACCAGCAGCAACACGGCAGCAGGAGGCAGAAAGACAGGGTGGGGCGGCGCCTCGCAAAACTCCCAACAGAAAACAAATAGAAAAGAATGGCAAGAACAGCTTGGAGTGCTTTTGGAAAATGATCCTAATAATGGAAAGCTCGTGACCAATGTGCCTATATATGAAGTTTACAAAGTGTGTACAATACCTGCTCACACATATGGAGCAGGCATTTTAACATTCACAAAAAAATGGAACAAAAGGTGAAAAGTGCACCGCCATTGAGTCAATGAACCCAGCCACAACACTGTCCACGCTTACACGTTGCTGTGACGAGATCTCAATATAGATTTGTTTGGATTGTTCCAGATAAATGTTGAAGGAAATCCATTCTCTGCAAATCTTTGATTTGAGTGCCCACTTCCAAGATTCAGACATTACACTGGAAAAGAGTTGCACTGTAAAATCTGATACCCAGCGTTGCTATCTTTCCCATATCTCAACCCTGCGTGACCTCCAACTTCCATCTGTGCAACATCTTCAGCATCCATGTTTTATTGGCTCCAGTTGCTGCTAATGCTCTCATACATACCTTAATTAAATCCTGATTTAGTTACTGAATCCCACATATCTAAAATTCCACTGGCAGACTTTTCACAATCACCCGTAAATGTGACCACATCACTCCAATACTCAAATCCCTCCACTGGCCCCTATTCCAGTTCCAGATTAATTTCAAGGTCGCACTCGCTTCAACATCCCCGATTGATTCCCCACCGCCTACCTCTCCCCTCTCATCTCATTCTGATCCTATCAAGGCACTCTCCACTCCAGAAACCAAAGCCTTCTACCTTCACTCTGTTGAAGTATGTTGAACTTCTTTCGCACCGTACGTAGCCAACCATGCTAATTGGAGGTACGGGAGGTCACTCTCCTTGGCTGCCAGAATTGTCTGGAGCTTCCCACCACCAGCCACCCGTGTAGTTGTCTCCCTACCCCTGTTAAAGTCCAGCTCCAGACCATCCTCTTTTTCCTCTGCCTATGACTATGCATCTTTCTTTGTATAGAATAAATTGATTCAAAATTAAAGGTTGCCCTTCTCCCATTGGGCTGTGTTGTGCCTCAATTTCTGTTTGATTTAAGATGATACATTGTATATTACTGCAAAACATTGTAAAGTTCATCACGTAATTAAACAATGTTAATCACAGAAACTTCAAGTCTCCGGCAGCAGGGTAGAATATTGTTCAAACGCCGACGTGACATTTCAACCTCAGAACACTGAGTAAACCTACTGGCTGTGAAAGGTCAACTGCTCTAGAGAATGAAACCCGCCTGCGCCATATGAGTGAGACATAATTTGCCTTGCCAACAAACAGCGAACCACCGCAGAAATGTGATCAGCTACCCAACAATGTGCAGGAGAAAACAACAACAAAAACAACAACAAAAACAACGCGTTCGTCAGCCCCCTCCTAACGGGTCGTTACCAAATGGAGTGCAAGTGCTCATCGTAACATCACCTTCTCGATTGGCCTTACAATCACTTCAAACTTCTTTAACGACTGCACCGTTTTACATTTAGTCGTCGTTTTATGCGGTAGGAAAATACACGTGCAGAATACAATAGCAACGTTTCTGTATACTATAGTTTGTGGTTTAATTATTTGGACATGAAATAACCTATGAATATGCACCTTTAAGCACGATTGTGACCACAAAAAATTTAACAAAATGTTTCTGACAAATATTCTGGTAAAGTTTAACATTGGCCAAAGACTAATGCCAGTTTTGCTATAGTAATGGCTTAAGATTACCTATATTATCAGCAACAATATCACTCAACAAGTAGCGTTGTGGCCTCTGTGCAGTTTGAAATCCACAGCTGCCCATTTCCAAACTGCTCCCAACTAGGCTGTATAGCTTCAAATTGAAATTGAGCATCAGTAAGTCTACAGCTTTTTTTTGTATTCTTCTTAGGCTGTAAGCTGATCAATCTACAAACGACAGCTGCAACTCGCCTCTTGAGAGAGAGAGAGAAAAAAACAGGGAACCCACCCCCAAATCAAGCCCCAATGCAATCTCATTGGTGCTGTCTTGGCATTGCGACACCAACACCATCTGTCCACACCCCCGTCTGGCTCCCTATGCATTCTCACACAAAGGACCTAAGTTTCTCTCTATGCGCTGCCATGTGTTGAAATGTGCGCCAGGGTCACGGGGTTTTCCACGGCATTGGTTGGCGTTTCACAGTTCCCTGATGCACGCGTGCCAACAAAAGCTTTATCTCCTTAAGCCATCCTAATTCTTTTACCATTGCTCTTTTTTTTTAAACTTAATCCAGCTGCCCCTTACCTGGCATACATAAACGCTTGTAACGTCTGTAAGGAAAGTGGTGGTGGGGGGGGGGGGACATTCTCGGAAAGATGGTTGGATCAACATTTTTGAGTGTATTAAATTATTGAACAAGCCTTTGAATTACTGCGAGCAATGTTTGCTCTGCTGATAACCTTTGCTTTCCGTGTTTGCACAGAAAATGAAAGAAATAATTATAAATTAAATGAAAATTTAAAGCGTGGAATATCATATGGCATGGATTAGAGAAATCCTAAAAAAAATATTAGACCATTAAATATGGATCAAGACATTCTTGTGCTGGGGGTGTAAATGAAATATAGAGAATAAGACAAAAAATCCAAGAACAATATTAACTTCTGTTCATCAATTTACCTGTTTATTCACTCCAACATTCATTCCCACGTTAAATTATTAAGAACTCTGCGATTCGGGAGCATTTTCTCCATTCGTTGGCAATGAAAATGACTGGTCTACATCCTCATTAACGTTTGCAATTATGAACATAATCATCTCTTTTCCTTTTCAAAGCAAAATTACCATCTTCAGTGCAATGTTTTGTTCTTGATACTTTTTCAGAATCGTCATCAATAGATTTCTATATTATCCACTGCTGGATTCGGGCCTCAACACATTTCCCTTCCCCCATTGCTTATTGATGCCACCATCGCCCCATCTCCCTTGGTGGTTGTCCTATTTTGTGTTCGGTCCTGTGGCTGCCATTCCATCGTTACGTTGAATTTCATTTGCTCGAAACATTTTCAGCGATGTGTCTCGTTAAGTTAAACTTTTCGCAGCAGTCAGTATGACGTTATTAACTCGTCTGGTTTTTGGTTCTTTCGGTAAAGTCACGAAAGCTTCAAATCAAGATTGAACATGTCTGGTTCCTCTTTTTTTTAACTCGATTTAATTCAAGGCATGTGTCTCTCCACACGTATTTCAGGATGTCAGTCTGAATGTGTCTGATCAGTTTGTAATATGCACTCATTGGGAACTTTCTTTATATCACATTCGGTTTCTAAATACACTCTATCCTGCTGTTTGTTTCATGATTTCATAATTTTCATCCCAGTACACCCTTAAACACTTCCCTGGGTATACATGTTATGTTATATTTTCTCTATGGTGTCCATTGAACAATAATTGTAGTTTCTTAACCCAATTTATTACAAACAGTAAACAATGTAAATAAAGCCATTACATATTCTCTATTGTTTTTGCGACGTTAAAATGGGGAAATAACATCTTACCCAAGCCAGGAGGCAGCATGTCTCGAAAAAAATACTCGTGCAATTGCCAAAGATGCCTCTTGACACGATCTAATATTCTCCTAGCATTCCGCTTTCCGATAACGACACGGGTAGACATGGTGCTCCCCAGGACAAAGAGCTTTTTTTTCTAAAGAATTAAAAAATATATATAAAATGTGCTAGTCAGTGCGGGATGCCAGAGGAGAAAGGATGGGGGATGCGCCAGGCATTGGTGTCACCGACACAAAGAAGGCACGCTGTGCATTTCTATGCAGAATATAGGGCTAGGTTAGAGTTGATCTAGACTGGGGAGTCACACGTGTCTAACAATTCCTTGTCTGTGCCCACGACTTCAGAGTGCACATGCCACTGATTATGGCATGCTATACAAACGCGCATTCTAAGAGAGACGAAGATCTAGGATGGGGGTAGCGGGAATATTTACGGCGATTAAAAAAAAAATTATTGTCCCTTCATGTCAGCGTGAGTTGTTGCTGCCCATTCGCACAATTGAGGAACTCTCGGTGACAAAAACAATTCTCAGATTTGGCAAATACAAATCCATTGTTGTTATGGTTTATGCTTTAAATACAATACAACATAACTGGGATATATACAGCGTCTAAATTGAACCGCATCTCCAGACGCTGGATCTGTTGAAGGAGGTATTGAAGGTTGTAACTGTCGAGCAATGAAGGAAAGTCATGTCAAATGCAAGAAAACACGATTGCACATAATATCCATCGACCACGTCAGGGAACAGGGGTGATAAAAGCACCAAGCAATAAACATGTTACAACATTGTCCAAATTCTCATAAAATAAAATAGCGTGTTTTGTTCTTCTCTTTTGGATTATTGCCTCAATATACTGGTCAATAAAAAAGTCCCAATCGAGAATCGCATCTAGAATATGTGAATGCAAACAATAGTTACACAAAAACAGGGCTGGCAGTCGTCGCGTTGTGGTTAGTGCAGTGCGCGAATAACCCGGCCGTCTGAGTGCAATTCCCGGTTGAGGCCCACCATCAGTGGCGAGTAATATCTGCTGAACTAGTCATGGATCAACAACCCTTAAACCCATATCAGTGGAGTCAGGAATAGTCCAACATAACCCCCATGGCCTTCACTTTTCAGTAGATTGCCAAAGGGGGATGTAAATTATTTATTTAAAAAATACGGCTATATATTTCAAAAATAGCTTCTAAAGTAATTTTTCCAGCTTTAGGGCCTGAAGCCCTTGTGTTGCCTGCAGCAAAACAAACTTTCCAAGTTTTTTCTTTGCTTTGAAAGATTCTGAAATGGCGTAATTAATTAAACAAGAACACGTTTTAAGTGTAACTTAGTAAGACTTTACTAACCAATTTCAAGCAACCATTAACTACCTGTAAACACGCTTTCATTAGCCCTGGCAGGATTTCCCCCCAAAAATGCCCATTTAATGATTATTTTCACACTGGGTCTTTTGAAACCAATGCTTTTATATGGCCGTTTTGGCCTCACTTACCAATGAGCTTTGTGTACACAAAAAAAGCCATCTGTTGCACAGATTCGTGCTGAGTTTTGAACCAGATCCAAATCAAGTACACTATCGTTGTGCCTTAAGGAAAACGTTTGTGAAAATAAGATTTTTTTAAATTAGAGATTTATGATTTAATCCCTTTCGCAAAGTAAAAAAAAAAATCCTGCATGTTTATTGTTCGGTAACTGGCTTAGTTCATGCGTGAATTCACACACCAAACGCTACCAATTTTAATGCAAATCTCTGCACGTTCCCTCCACCAAAAGCCAACGCGCGGCAGATGGTTCGAAGTGTGCCAACCCCCCCTACCTCCAAACACCCTTCTCTATTCACGCCTCTACCCCCAGCCCAGCCTCCTGCCACTAATTTTTCCCGCTCTGTTGCCTTTCAATGGCGATGCTCCTGTGCAGTAGTGTTGCCTAAGCAAAAGGCACGCTTCCATTAGAGACAGACGGTGCGCCTTACCCCCCCCCCCCTTTCTCTTGGCCTCCTTCCACCCCATCTACACCCAAAACCCGAATCTCAGCAACGGCGCAGTCCAGGACTATGGCATGGCCAGCTATCCTTTGTGCTTCATCGCACTGCAACCAGACGCAGTTGATTAATGAGACACTTTATCATCTGATTTGCGACGCGCTTGTCCCGCGCTTTGTGTAAAACAAAAATCGACGAAAACTAACCGCAATATCACACCCAGAAAAGAAAAGTGCTAAATGACATCAAGAGTACATGGAACCTTTTTTTTTTACAAACACTTTTACGAATACATGAAAGTTCCAGGACAGGAGTCTTACTCAGATTGAGGTACGGGCAATAGACAAAAAATATTTTACTTAAGAAATTCGTGCATTACTTTATTTGCTTACATTTCTAGTGATTGTTGCGGCTTTCCATTGAAGTAAGAGATGTGAACTTTTTTTTAGTTTTAATTGTAATACATTTATAAATTGTAATGGAATATTTCCTTCTTTACCTGCGCATGCAGATACGCATTTCAGAATTGACATCAAGCGAAACCAGCAATGGTGCAACAGCACAATATTTGGGGTCATCTGAAGGTAAAACAACAACAACCCATAGAGCCGCGCACATGGTATGCATATTCAGGCTCCACATCACTGTAATCTTTTTCAACAATACTGTACATGACACACTTTCCACATGTTACACAGCAGCGGTAGTCGCCGCACTGTGTCATTTCATTTAAAATATGAAAATAGTTCCAGACAAAAGGCACCCCTCCATTCACCAGTCTGTATAGAGGGGGGTGGGTGGGGGGGAAGACCGGCTCGGGTGGGCGGGAAAGCATTGATGAATAAGTTGGGGAGTGGGGGGGCAGGACGGGAGGAATTCTTCTCAGAAAGTGGGGAAGGGGTTTTGGGTGCGTCGTGATTGGTTAAGGGACACAACAGTGCATTGGCCGAGTGAGAGTCTAAAGTTGTAAGGATAAAGAAGTGTTTTTGGCATTTGTGGTCAAACTCCGACGCAAGGCGCCGCTCCCCTTTGCAGCCCACACCGCTGGCTCGTGTCACTTTTGTTTCACTCGATTGGGAAAGTGAAAGTGGTTGAGCTGTTTGCAGGGCAGCCTCAGGGGAGGAGAGGAGATAGTGCAGCGGAATTCCAGTTGCTCCTCGCCTGGGATCTCTCCATAGCGTAACATGATCATTGCAGAGGGAGCACGCTTGATGCATTCATCGCGCAACAACTTTCAACAATAGAAAGAGATCCGCACTCTGAACTGCGAGTAATAGTTGTACTTTAAACGGCTTCATTTATTGGAAATGTTTGATAACAGTAGTCAAGCAAAAAATACAACAAATACATGACTGCAGTGGACTTTTATATTTTAAGTTAAAAACATTTTTTTTATCATCATCCAATTTTTTTGTTTTTCATGAAATATAATTTTAGTTGAGCTGGTAGATAATTAGCCTCAACAAAGTTGGAGACGCAGCTGAACCCGCTGGCGTTGAACGTAACCCAAGTTCAGCAGCCGCGGCGGCGACGCCGGGAGCGATCAGCGTGCAGCTGCTGCCACCACCAACAACAACAATGGAGCCAACGACGCGCAGAGAGGCGCTCTCGCTGCTGCTGCTGCTGCTCCACATGTGCCTGGGCGCAACTGCGATCACCGTCAAGTACGCCCTGTACGAGGAGCAGCCCGCGGGCACCCTCGTGGGCCGCCTCTCCGACGACCTGCGGGGCCGCGTGGCCGAGCACCCGTCCCGTCACTTCCGTCTCATGCGGCGAGACGACTTCTCCCTGGTGCACGTGGAAGAGGTCGAGGGGACGGTGAGCGCTCGCGAGGTCATCGACAGGGAGCAGCAGTGCGGGCAGGCGCCCTCCTGCGTCATCCGCTTCGACGTGCTCTGCACGCTGCCCCGAGACCTCTTCCAGCTGGTGCACGTGGAGGTCGAGGTGCTGGACATCAACGACCACGCGCCTGACTTCGCCCGCTCGGAGATGCACGTGGAGATCTCCGAGAGCGTCTCGGTGGGCACCAGGGTTCCCCTGGAAGGCGCCCGTGACCTGGACGTGGGAGGTAACGCACTGCGCGCCTATCACCTTGACGAGAACGAGCGCTTCGGACTGGCGCTGCGGGCACGCACCGACGGCGCCAAGTACGCGGAGCTCATGGTGAAGAGCAGGCTGGACCGTGAGCAGGAGGGAGAGTACACGCTGCAGCTGACGGCATGGGACGGTGGTGACCCGCCGAGGTCAGGGACGACCCTCGTGCGGATCACCGTGCTCGACTCCAATGACAACTCGCCCGTGTTCGCACAGCCTTCGTGCAACGTGACCGTGAGGGAAGATGCCACGCCTGGGACCGTCCTCCTCACGCTCAACGCCACCGACGTGGACGAAGGACCGAACGGCGAGGTGGTGTACTCCTTCAGCAGTCCCGTGGAGGCCGAGGTGCGACGTCTGTTCCAACTGGACCCCAAGACGGGAAAGCTGTCCCTCAAGGGCCAGCTGGATCACGAGCTCAACTCGGAATACGAAATATCCATCCAGGCGCGAGACATGGGTCCCAGCTCCATTCCAGCTCACTGCAAAGTGCTCGTGCACGTGGAGGACATCAACGACAATGAGCCCGAGATCAAGCTGGACTTCATCATGCAGTCCAGGGGGGACACTGTGTTTGTGAGCGAGGCTGCGGCTTATGAGAGCTTTGTTGGACTCGTGACTGTCTCGGACATCGACTCTGCCAAGAACGGCCTCGTGGCATGCCACCTGCGCGGACACCCGCACTTCAAGCTGCTGCCCTACCGCGACGACTACGTGGTGGTGACCAACACGAGCCTGGACCGCGAGGAGATGGCCGACTACTTCTTGGTGCTGGAGGCGGTGGACGGAGGGACTCCGCCGCGAGTGGCGGCCCGACAGTTCACCGTGCGCCTGCTGGACGAGAACGACAACGAGCCGCGCTTTCATCGCTCCACGTACGAGGCGTCGCTGCTGGAGAACAACACCCCCGGCGCCTACGTGACGACGGTGACGGCGTGGGACGCCGATGCCGAACACAACGGCATGATCGCATACAACGTGGTCGAGTCGGAGGTGGCGGGAGCGTCCGTGTCCACCTACGTGTCCATCAACCCGTCGAGTGGCGCAATCTACGCGCTGAGGCCCCTTGACTATGAAGCGATGACAAGCCTCACTTTTCAAGTGCAGGCCAGGGATGACGGCGTGCCCCCGCTCGTCACCAATGCCACCGTGTCAGTGAGGATTGTGGACGAGAACGACAACGCGCCGGTCGTCACGCACCCCCCGCTGCGCAACGGCACGGGCGTTGTGCGGCTGCCCAGGGACGCGGGGCTCGGGTACCTGGTCACGGTGGTGCGGGCCAGAGATTCGGACTCTGAAGTAAACGGCGAGCTCAGCTATCGCATCGTGCAAGGCAACGAGCGAAATCTATTCCGCATCAACCGCCTGGGAGGTGAGATCTTCACCAATGCTGCCTCGGTCACCGACGTGATGCGGCACACCCTGATGGTGATGGTCAGGGACAGGGGCTCTCCAGCTCTCTCAGCGACCGCCGTCATCGAGATCCGAGTGGGTGCCCACGGAGCGAGCGAAAACAACAACAACAACGACAAACTCTCTGGGCTTGACGAAGCGTTTGGCGGCTCCGCTCCGGACGGCGACGATGGGGCCGACGAGACGCAACCGCTGGACGCGTCCATGCTGGCCGTGATGGCTCTGGGCGCCGCTTGCGCCCTCACGCTCGCCGCCGTGGTGCTTGTCGCCAGCACCAAGTCGAGCTCCTGCGGGGCAGCGGCACACGAAGGCAAGGACGAGGACAACAGGAGACGCGGCCACTCGACAGCGTCGTCCGAGACGTCGGTGGAGGCGGAGGCGCCGTCGCACGGCTCTCAGCGGCTCGCCCGCGTGGAGGAGGGGACAAGCGATGGGGACACGAGGAAGGGGACGAGGACGGGCGTGAACAAGCGCGACATTGTGGTGCTGAGCAGCGAGGCAGCGGGGCAGCTTGCCGAGGGAGATGTCGAAGAGCCCCTGGCCGTCAGCACGGTGTTTGGGCCACACGGCACCGTGCCGGACTCTGCTCGGGGCCGGAGGAACGACGCAGAGGTCCGGCCCAGGGATAGCCTCACCCCGTCTCAGCACTCTTCAGAGGGCTTCACTGAACCTGAGCCAGCGACCCCTTCACAAGACAACGTCGAGGTACAACCCAAACGCCAATAATTAAATCAGGCACCGTTATGCACACTGTTGAAAGGTTAAGGTGCAGTGCTGCAATTGCTTGCTCACGCCACTGGTGGCATGCGAGTCTCTGCTAGAGCAGTCCCTTTAAGAGGCGATTTTAAACAAAAATATGTCCACGCTGCTCTTAATGACTGCGTTACATTTGCAACTTCATTGAAACAAAAAAATATAAAAACAAAATTGACAATTTGTTTGTGAGCTGGTACATGCCAGATGCAGTAAGTTAATGCGTGTGTGTATGTTTGTTTGTGTGGTTTGTCTTTTGATGTACTGCAGGTCTCGCAAATCTTGACACTCCTCAGGCAGGGAAAGTACCGTCCAAGACCAAGCTTCAGAGGAAACAAGTATCCCCGACGAATTAGGTAAATCAACTGCATTCACATTCACTTACGAGGGGAGGCGTAACGACTCGGGTACAAATGCAAATAAAATCATCATTGCACGTTGGATGAGAGAGAGCTGACAGGCGGAGCGGTGCTTTGTGTGTCACCACTCAGGTGTGCGGAGGTGGACGGACAGAGCCTGAAAGACAGCGGACGAGGTGACAGTGACACGGAGGAGTGCGACTCGGAGCCCGGTCGCCATTCTCCCCTGGGCTCCCTCACTCTGTCGCTCCCAGGGCCTGAGCATGCAGGTGAGGCCTGCGTGTGGACACAAACAACAACAACAACAAACAGATGCCACTAAGTGGGCGGTGATGTCACCACGGCGCTTTGTGCCAGGCTAGGTGCACTTTGAGGCTATCTGTTGCAGTGTCGAAGGTTTGCTAGCAGGAGGCCACGGGACAGACCTCGGTGATAAGTTGCCTGATGGAGATGTAATGATATGCAAAGGCAAACACAAGCATGCTCCAATCCACACAACGAAATCCATGCTTGCATCTAAAGTATATGATATGTGCTTACTGTATATGGGCTATGGACCGGGGTATCTCAATAATAATGGGCCATAAGCGTGGCTAATCTTTTTGAGATTGCTCGAATCTGAACTTAATATGCACTCTTTCAAAACAGTATATCCGAGCAAAAGACCTCTTATTCATATACGATGATCAGTGCACTGGGTGAGATTGATAAACAAGCCTTCTTAGGGTCTCATTCTCAAATATGTTGTGACCTACATTTCAAAAAAGTGCACATAACTACACGTATACACCTATGCATTTATAAGCATGACGGGAATATTTGAGACATTTGGAGTTCGTGAAATGTTTAAAAAGTTTGACTAACTTTAAGGGTGACTTTGAAGTCTTAACTTTTTACTGTGGAACAAAATAAGTGCCCTAATATTAATATCTATATATTTTTTGTTAAAATGTTAACCTCTCTGCATGAATATCCTCTTCTCAGAATATCCATACTATCCAAATTCAAAGCACAGCACACAGATATGTGTGGGCATTGATCACATCGTTCAGCATCATGTAAACTAGTTTGGAGCCACCCTTATCTCTTCGAATTGGCTGCTGAATTGGCTAATTATTAGCATGCATGCCGCTAAGCCAGCTTTCATGGTCGGATTCCCACAGATGCTTGGTAATTTCTGTGGAGAATTACAAAAGCGCATCATACTCTGTCAAGTGGACATCAAAGGCCCCATAAAATGATTAGTAAGTGTAAACCAGTCAGCGCCAATTTCATAGTGCAAATCCCAAATTACTCACAGCTAAATAAGTAACAAAAAATGCCACGCCGCAACTGTGGAAGGTGAAATAAGTCACAATGTTCTCTGTTATTTTTCGGTAAAGTCACGTAGGTAAAAAATAAATAAATAAAAAAACAACTAAATTAAATCACGACGTTTCGGAGGCAACACAAGCTTCCGTCTTCAGGTGGAACCGTTACAGCCAAATTCACAGTGAATTCAAAGTGATTTCATTTAGTTGTTTTTTCATTTATTTATTTTTTACCTACGTGACTTTACCGAAAAAACCAAAGAGTTTGAATCCTTGCAGTCACGAAAACTTCAAATCTTAAATTAAGTCACAATGGTAGATGAATTAACTCACGAAGTCCAACATTTCACTGAATGTTTCTTCTTTGAACTGAGAGTTATACCGCAACATATGCAGCAGTATAACTCGCAGTTGTCTCTTAACTGGTTAATGCAGGACAATGATTAACAACTTATACAAATGGCACTCTTGTGTTTTCTTCTTCTTTACAGAAGTGCCTCCCTGGACGACTGAATGCAACCTACCGGCAATGGGACATTCCTCGTGCCTTCCGCACACTGGCCCTGCCCCTCCTCTTGTGGCCACCCAGGCTGTTGGGACTACCAGGCCAACCCTGCTGCCTCTGGGGCTCCACTCGGCCGCCGCTGTGGCCGTGCCGAGGGAGCTGGGCCTGCCCGCCATCCACCAGGGCCCTCTCACTTTTTCCACGTTCGGCAAGGCGATCCCTGCAACTACTCGATGCTGAGAGAAGACAGCAGGGAGGACCCCTGTTACAGTTGAACAGGCGGTGCGACTGCTGCACTGCGGCCCACGGGGCCAGAGAGCCAAGTTAATGAGGAGAAGGATATTGAACTGGGGGCTCCATTTCATTCCTTGCACCAGGTCCCTGTGCCAACTATTTCCATTCCATTGGTTGGAGTTAGACTCTACGTAATACTTTGACATCCTGCCCGTGTTGAAAAACAGCAACTGAAATTCTGTTGATCGCGATGACCACACAACGACTGAATATATGCAACAATGAGTATTACACCTCGCATATATGTCTTGTATATGTCCTCTCACACCACCATGCACTAGAAATACAGATGTATTTCTTGGGATGGAACATTGGTCCTGGTAGTTAAATGTATGCATGAACACTGGAACATATTGGGCCACGTGCAAATGTGCACTTCGGTTTTAATGTTTCATGCACTGTTTAAAAAACGAAACTCAAGCAAAGGTTGGCTACAATAATCAATCTTGATCCCCGTGGTGCTGAGTTACATTGACATGAAGCCGGGCACAAAGTATCGTATCAGTAAGCTGTAAACATGATTGGTTTACAATTTCAAAATACTGTAACCCATTTAGGGTAAAAACTGTAAATTAAGTTTAAGATTTCATACCAAAGACTTTTGTAAAAAAAAAATAGACAAAATATTTTAAACTTTAGTATTTTAGTGTTAATTTGAACAAATGTTTTCATGTTGAATGAGGTTATTGTGTTATTAAGAAAGCAGCCCGACTGGATTATTATTTAAAATTGACAATCAATTATCTGTTTAATGGTTGATAAATTACCACAATTCCTTAAGATGTACGTTGTGGTATTAATATTGCATACTTGTAGACCGTTAACAAACGTAGCATACTTGGAATTAGATTTTTTTATACGTTATGGAGGTGATTTAAATTAAACAATTGTACCACTTTGCTTATTTAAAAAGCTAATGGAAATAAATTATACACTGTATTTTATTATTTGTGCAAAAGTAGTGATCATGTGGATTGTCTCATGATTTGTTGTTAAATTGTACCATAACTATATCGATGTTAATATTTTATAGTAACAGTAATATAATTTCCAGCCCTTTGTCAATCCACTTTTGGATCAAGGGCCCCCTCCAGCAGAGTCCACCATAGTGGTTGTTAAACCAATACTTCACCAATGCTTAACCAATACTTAACCACTCTGTGTCAGTGTGAGTTTGGTGGGGCGCCAGGACTGGTTCGGATATCACTTGCAGTATGCACTGTCAATCGCATAGTGCCACAGTTTAAAATGTTTAATTTAATTGTTTCTAAGCATATACAGTACTCATCTTTATTTAATATACAGTTAATATAATTATTTTTACCACATGCCTTTTGTACCTTTTCATGTTTTAAATAAAGTATTTTCTTTTCAACGAGTTATGCAGATTGCTTTGCAGTGTTCATAGTTGAAGGCAAACATTTGAAAATGCATTATATTCCTTAAAAGGCAAAAAAACATTCATGATTTTTATCTTAATCATCATCGTGAGATATGCTCTGGACTTTTCAAAAGCCATTTCATCAACTGTTACTTTTATCACACCTTAGGTATGCAGAATTAGCTATGGCACACCAAAACTTCAATCATTTGTTACCCATCTTAAATGTTTCACAATAAAAGGAAAGCAGAGTAACAGATAACTTCGGGAGAGCGCCCTTATACAATTATGCTTAAAAATCTGCAAGAAAATGCGTCAACATTTACTCTAATTTCAAACAAATTCTCACTCATTATGGAGCTTTATATTCGTAAACAAGCCTCAATGTATTTCTTTGTTTTTTTTTGTATCCTATCTTGAATCCACATCAGCATGCTTCTTGTTCTGCTTAAATGTAGATGGAAATGCGATGTCATTTGCCGGCTCGGGCCAACACTTAATCTTGCTATCAGATACATGCACACAAAAGCCATTTAAAAAAAGCCAGATTTTTTCGCGTCGAGCAGGTGGCTCTATTCACTGGGGGTCTGAAAGGGAAGCGATGGGAACGGATAGCGGAGTTTGGAAACGGGGAGGGGGAAGGGGGGGGTCAAAGAGAAATCTGCGTGACCTGGTTATAGCTATCTGAAGCATCTCGCTTGAATGTATCGTGGACTGTGGCTCCTCCATCCTCGCCTGGTGCCACTTGGGATATATCGCATCCCTTTTATGAGCCGCGCAGATCCCTTCGATCCAACATTGTGTCCCCCCCCCCCCATTCCTCTTCTTGATAAGACATTCATCAGGTCCACTAGCAACAACTTGACTATACCACAGGGCAGTGATCTGTAAGACAACGCTGCTGGCTTCAAATGCGTGAATATGTTTGAAGCACATCTGCTTTCCCCACCTTAAATTTTTAAGTTTTATTTTATTTATTAGGTATAGCCCTGTGAGCCATGCGGCTCTTGACTCGGGTGCAACCGCAACCGCAACAAACGAAAACATGAACAAAGAACATCTTAAAGTGACGACGCGCAACAGAAACATCCAGGAAAAACCAGCAAGATCTTCCAGAAAAAAAGCACCGTATATGAACGCTGTGTGCAAAAATCCCAGTGGGATGCAAGCCAAACAATAACAACCATAAGTCAATTTAGATTAAAGTTATCAGGCTAACTCCGTACTTCATCAAACAAAAATGGCTTAACCATACGTTTTCGAAATCACCAAAATAAAGCTATGAAAACAATGTAACAGCGATCATAGGTACTGTGATTCAAATTGAACAATGAACGATATACATGCATCGGACATCCGGTGAGATGCATTTGATTTCAGGCCACTCTGCATAGCAGTGGCAGCTCCTCAAGAGCAGTTTTGAGTGCAGATCTTACAGGTAGTGATCCAAATTGCAGTTTATTGGCGATAGCATTCCAGACCCTGGGGGCATCAACAGCAAAGGACCTTCCTCCAGTATTTGTACGGCAATAAGGAATGTGAAGCTGGTAAATGAGCGAGGACCTGAGGTTACACTTGTTCTTCGAAACAGCGAGGAGATCCAGCGGGTAGCCTGCTGATTTTTTTGTAAGTACATCGTGAATAAATAAGATCTGATGCACTGGCCGTCGTTCATTAAGAGATGTTAAGTTTGACCCAATCATCGCCTGCCCAGTCACTAGGTGGCACTTAACAACCACGACACTTGGGTCTTATGCTGACCGGGGCAGTGCTGCACCAGGCGTAGGCTTAGCGTCCCGGTTGTTTTAACTTTCGGTCACATTTTTCACCAAGAAATGAGGGGCCGTCCATAAATGACGTCACGCACCTAGGGGGGGGGGGGGGTCAAACATTTGTGACGATGTGTGACGAGGGGGGGAGGGGTTTAAGAAATATGACGTCACATCAAAATGCGCAACTTTAAATAAATATAGACAACACGTTCTACTTAATCAAATAGACTTTTAATAAATGTTTTCTCCTACAACATCAGAGTGCAACGCCACATTAAATACGCACTACAATGACAATAGTTTAAAGCGATTTGAAGCAGGTTTTATTTTTGGGAGGGGGGGGGGGGCAGAGCTTTGTGACGTCATATTTGAGGGGGGGGGGGGGGTCTGACTTTTTGTGACGCCGTGTGACGAGGGGGGGTCAAAAATCGTCCAAAATCGCGTGACGTCATTTATGGACGGCCCCTAAACTGTACTCGTAATTATACTATCAATGATGGATCGACTCTGCGCTGTATGACCCCGTGGCACTAAAGTGTGGATGTTCTGTAAACAACCCACCTGAACATGCAAATTATTCATCTTAAGTGCTGCATACTTTTTGCAGGAACACATAATCATTTTGCGCGCGATGCATTCGGATAATGTTTGCACAACGTGTGGCGTTAGGTCAAGTGCTTTTAAAGGTAATGCCGTATTTCTGCTCACCTCTGTAAGAATAAAGGAATTGCAGCATCCTGTGCAATGCATTTTCCCATGGAATATGTGTAACCTGATTACGCAAAGCTACGCTTAAAATCCCCCCCCCCCTCTCCGCCTCCCCCCAGCACGCTTCCTTTTGTTTCTTGAACACCCTAATGGAAGCCAATTATATTATGGTATCGTGTATGTGTGAATTTCCATCTGCAGTGGATTAACAGTGAAGGGTTTGTCAATAGCCATCAAAGTACCCATGCGAGGCTTTGGGTAAGTGTTTTCGGCAAAGGCACACAAATGAAAGAATCGATACTTGTGCCACTGTAAGGCCACTTGCACTCACATAAAAACACTCTGAAGTAAAAAAGTGCCAAAAAACTGCACTGTACCCTTCGTACAGTCAATCGGCCAGCTGAAATTCTACAAGAAGAACGGTGGTAACACGTTATCGCATGTCTTTTGTAAATTTTAATTGTAGTTATTGAAACGGATGCCTGTGAGATGGGCAATTAATTTGGAGGGAAACTATGTAGAGTTGAGACAGACATAGAAAACCTACTTTTGGTGAGTATGTTAATAGTGGTGCAAATAAATGGGTTTAAGTAAAATCTATAAGCGGAGCTTATTTACTGTATGTTTCTTTTTTTGACTCCTGCTGTCACTAGACACGGGAAATATGGTGCCATTCACACGACCGTAATGGTACTTTATTATTATTAAATGTTTCTGTTGTTTGAAGAGCACCATCTTGGTTTTTTTTAATACTTGTCACTGATGCGTTATTCATGCTCCACGACCCTTTTTGGATACTTAATTAGTGTGCGATTGGCTATTTGCTGACACGGTCTCTATATGCGCAACATGCTTTGACTGCAAACAAAACAAACTTGACAAAAAAAATGCAAGTCAAAAAAATGAATCCATTATGGCTGGTCAGAAATCGCATTCGACAGCAGTTGCCGAATGGGTAATAGCAAGAGCCAGAGAGAGAGTGAGAGTAAGTAGAGTATCATCACAGTCTCCACGTGCGGTGATTTAGGATCACTTGTTTTTTAGTGATCTTGTCGCCCCTGCTGTCTGCCTGGTGACCTGCTGCATATTGATGTTAGCTCTGGCCTGCAGAGGCTCAGTGACCCTCTCCCAGTGTGGATGCAGCTTGGGCCACTGGCCCTGAGTTTGGGGTCGTTACAGATACAGTCCGAATGGTGCGTAGCAGAGCGCTATTTTAAAATATTCAGCCCTTGTCCACCATTCTCCGCGATTTTACACATTGGCACAATCTCGGTGGGCTAATCTGTTTAACGCTCTTTATCTGTGATTTTCATTTGTGTCGTCTGTCTAGTCTCATTTATTCAAGAAAGCTAAATGGTAGATCGGTATATTATCTGCTTAACAAGTAACTTCTTAAACAATGCTAATCATGCACAATGAGTCATGTATAACAGGTGATGACACGTCTGAAGCTTAGAAATATCTGAAATAAGGCAGAATTTTATAAATTAATGTACCGCTTCCCGAAATCTTTAACATTTTAACATTCAACATTACAACGGCGTCATTGTCACACTTACACTGTAGCTGGGTGGCTCTGTGGTTCATGATTGGGAATGTTCCAAGGTCAAATCCCCGTGGAGGGTTGGCATACGTACTTGCCAACCCTGTTGAATTAAGCGATATGATTCAGATGTTTAAACCATTTTACTGCAGCCATATATATATTTTTAGTTTTGCTTTGCAAACCGTTATTAAAACCATACTCGCAAACCCTTATGCCAACTATTTAGGGTTGGTGAGTGTCTTCTTGGTTCTTTCGGTAAAGTCACGTACAATGGAAATAATAAAATAATAAAAATAAAGCATCAAATAAGAATTCTCACGACGTTTCGGCCACAACACAAGCAGCCGTCCTCAGGTGACGAAACAGAGCTGTCGGAAAGACAGCGTCCCATTGGGACTATGGACGGCTGCTTGTGTTGTGGCCGAAAAGTCGTGATAATTTTTATTTGATTATGTTTTATTTTTATTATTTCCCTTCTACGTGACTTTACCGAAAGAACCAAGAAGATGAATCCCTGCAGTCACGAAAGCTTTAAATCGAAATTTGGTGAGTATCGTAAGTTCCAATTTTTTATGGAAAGTAGACAGTGGCCTTCTTTAAAATAGACTCACACTGCTTGCCATAGCAATGTGGAAAATACACAAATGGCTTCGGGTTTTGAACAGGAGAGGAGCACTGTTCTATATTCGTTTTCACAGTAAACCATTTTATTTCCCAACTAGCACTGACATATTATGAATAAGAATTTCTGGAACAAAGTTAAATATAATCTGAAAACACCACGTTGAAAGTATACCAATACTATTGCTGCAATTTGTGCATATGTATTTACCATATTGACAATATTAATACAACAGTATCATTAAGATCAACCACAAATAAGCCATAGAAAAATTAATTCTTTCAGTTTAGTTTAAGATTTTTGTAAAATGAAATATAAATCCCAATAAAAAAATAAAGTTCGTCCGTAAAAATTAAATTTTCAAATGTATATGACACATAGAGCCACCAAAAACACAACTGCAAAGTTTATCATCACTGCAATCATGAAACAATGAAAGTATAGTATAAACGCTTCCTCGCATATATGCTAATTCCCAGATACATTACTTTTGATCCTGTTATCAGCAAATTTAAATTCCTCTTATGAATGACGATGCCACCCGATAGAGTAACGGTGAGCACCATGGGCTCGCGAACAAGAGGTTGGCGGTCCAATTAAAATGTTAGGTGCGACAGCGCGAACAACGGAGCAAGTTTCTTACTTCCCACAGCCTCTGTTCACCCAACAGTACAAGTGGCTAACGCCGCCAGAGTTAGTCGAACGGCAGGTCACGTGTTGGTGGAGCAGAGGATGGGAGTGCTCCGACTCCTGCCAAGACGTCTGGTCAGTGTGGAAGAGAAGGCCAAAGGCACTACTAGAACTCCCTCTAGTGGAGGCCTTTCCGCCAGCGGGACTGCACTTTCAGCTTTCGCAATTCTCCTTTATTGAGATGAATATTCGGTAACACAAACCATTGCAGAGGTGATGCATTGCAGCATTCGATCAAGGTTGTCATGTCCCCGTGACAATGGACGAAACTTTTCTTTCACATAACATGGACGTCGTAAAATATTTATTCTCAAATCTGTTCAGGGTTTGAAAGAATAAGGTGCACTTAATAGCTTGCGGTACATATGAAATAGTTAATATTCAAGATGCGGTGCATTTTCGTCTGCTCACCTCATGGCAGCAGTCGGGGTGGGGGGGGCATCTTGACTAAGTGCACACACCATGCGCAGAAGTGGCTCTTGAAATGACAATCACAACATTACAGGTTATTAGGGGCAGACGATAATGCATGGGAACTTTAAGCAAAAATGTCACTTGACACATGCAAGAGACGGAAGGAAACACGGACGGCTGCGAGGTAGTGTGGGGCGTTAATGAAGATGTATATTTATCGCGTGCGCTCGCTCGCGCAACGAGCCTACAGGATGCTCTGCACGGCTCGGCGATGTGTTCTCGGGGTTGCAATGGGTTGTCGTTCACCATTGCATGTGCTGTGAGCTTCTTCAGGAATTTCATTCAGTTCAGTTTCTCGGATATGTTATGTTTGTCCTTTCCTCCCTCCAACCACCTCCACCCCCCCCCCACTTTATTCCAATTGTGCTATTGGCCTCGTGTTTTGAGATGATGATGAATCCAATTGTAAAAAAAAAGAAAATGACAGAGTAGCACACCAGTTTGGAGGAGGGCTTACAAGGTGACATTTTTCACGAGAATTCTCCCAAAAAATATCTACAAGTGGCCGAATCCTGTGCACAGTAGGGGGTGCACTCTTCCGTGAGCTTTCCGGTGAGGTTGTTACATGGCGGTCCAACCAGTGTTTTTATTCATTTGAGCTGGAATTTAGCCAAATCACGCGGAAAATTTTACATATAAAAAAATGAGAGTATGGGAGTTAATATTACTATGACGTACTTTAGACGATGGGCCTGTCTTGGGGTGAAGCAGAGAAAGCTGCTCAAGACCGTTCGGCATGACGTGGGCTTGCTGTGGCCTTGTGCTCCACAGGGAGCGAAGAGGGGCAAGGCATTGGAATGATACGATTGATTAGATGTGTCTGTGATAGCTTAGTGCGTAAAGGGCAAAACAATTAAGATCTGTACATCTTTGCTTTAATCCAACAGTGCATAGACCATGGCTCATGATGTTGACGTGCACATCAGACACACAGAGGGACATACCCATGGTCCAGCAAATGTTCCTCCTCCATACCGAAATACAAATTCCAGTCAGCTCGAACATTGCACTTCAAGCCAGTAATTATATTTTTTGCAATGCTATTACTGCGTTCTATAGAGAACAAAGTTAAAACATCAATGGCTATAACAATATTTAACCGGAGTTGAGTGCACAAGCCGAACACTGGAAAGACATCAAACATTAAATGTGCATGTTCTTAGCCATTCAAGTATTTTATTATATTCTGTTATTTGTCCAGTTATTGACAAGCAAACTTGTACGAGAGGATAATGAGAATGATTGTGAGTGACTAGGTTAGGGGTACGAATGTAATCCGTCTGCGCGGGTCAGCACTATCTAATATCTGGGCTAAAAGGACTGGTTGATGAAGGATGATCTTAACGTTTATGGATAGGGAGAGGGCTCTATGAAAAATTTGGGGTGCTGGGGTCAGAGGCTGGGATGTAGGGGGTGGGAGGTGCTGAGAGCAACTGAGAGGAGGGGGAGCCCAGACCAGCATAGCGTGTCTCATAATAATGATGATGATCATCATTTACATCTACTTGTCGATACACTGAAGGCCTCCACACAATGACTGTATTTGAATAGGTGGTAACCACGTGGGGTTGATGCCAGTTCACCCCTGTTGGCTGTCAACGTGAAAGACCACGGTTCTGTCGGTCAAGTCACGTAGGTAGAAACATTATAATAGATCACGACGTTTCGATCGCCGCACAAGCAACCATCTTCAGGTGGGAGTGAGACACAGGCTGCTGAAACAAGGCCTTATATATAGAGCCGGGGGGGGGGGGGGGGGCGCAACAGTCAAGAGGGTGGGGGCTAGAGCTTGTGATGCGGAGGTAGCCATTGTATTGTGAGAGATTAGCATGTCAATGTGTACTGACGGTATATCAGCCACTAGGGGGATAGAGCGCACAGCAGGAGACACACACGCATAAAGACACACCCACACACACAGAGAGATACACACACACACAGTGACACAGAGAGAGAGGGGCACACATACACACAAAGAGACACAAAGAGAGAGAGAGAGACACACACAAACCGAGGGACACACACACAGAGAGACACACACACAGAGAGGTAAAGCCTTAACTGGTTGTTGATGTTTCCATCCTGCCTGTAAAAGTCAGACATCCATCTTAAAAAAATATATACAGGGGTACAGCAACACGAACTTAATAAAACCATTACTGCAATAAACACCAATTGTTTAGTAAATAATTAAAAAGAAAAATGTCCAGCTCCTTGTCAATACATTGACGAAGTCCTCCCTACTTTGTCGCCTGCGTGGGTTGTCCCTAATTCACCATGCTCGTGTTGCAGATTGATAATTGAGGGAGAGGGAGGAGACCCATCGCTACCTACTGATGTTAGCCGTGACTGGATATTGAATACATGCTGCTGAGTTAATAGCGCAGTACACTAAACCCCGCACAACTGCTCCCCATTATTAGATTTATAATACTTCTATCAATGGAATTTTGCAACACAAAACCTGATCGAATTAGATTAATTGTAACGTGTACCGCATTATACGAGCATCAATGAATATTATTTAAAAGGGAGGTCAGCGGAAATGGTGAAAGAATGTTCCCAGCTACGATTGGAATATGTTCCAAACATCTTGCAGTGCTCACAGGGTCATACACACCTAACTACAAACATGCAACCCGTTTGTGAATTGGGAAAGAGCTACATGAAGTGGGATAGGCCAACAAGCAACATGACGACTTTTAAACAACTACGGTGCCACAGTCATGCCCTTAAGAGCACAACCACTGGGGGATGGCAGGGGTGGGTTAGGGGCTGGTGGGAATATCTGAGTTATGCTCTGTAGGTTGATGACGGCGCATGGCATTTGTCAACGTTCAAATGGCTGGTTCAGGCAGAAAATCACGTTGACATTTTCACTTTGAACACGCACTCTGCCATCCACCCACCCGATGCACTGCGATGTTTTACCACTCATTGCTCATGAATCCTGATTACCATAAACCAGAAAACCCACTACCCTTTATCTGTACTCTCCAGTATTAAGGACTGGTTTAGGTACCGCTTTCAGAACAGGCGAATTTGTGGAAACTGCGAAAATTCAATATCTTTCTCGAAAAAGAACAGACCACACTACATATAACGATGCACTGACCGATCTACAAATACGAAGGAGACATCACAGCGATACACTCCGCTGCTGCTTATGCGGTTACCCGGCTTGACCACCTGAATGTGCCATTGGAGTTGTTCCTCTGCATCTACATCAGTCATACGAAGAAAAAAGAAGAAAATTCCTGAAAATTGTTAATTTCCCAAAATTTTGCAAAGCTGCACACTTATACAAATGCGTACTCGGTGACTGTTGTTGCTACTTCAGAAATAGGTATACAATGTACTTTTAAGATTGAAAAATCTCTACCTATGTGTAAGGTGCTTAAATGCCTGCAATTCATCAAGTCACACAAACAAGAGAGGGACGAGAGGTGAAACAGGTAGCAATGATCCATACTCTTTGGCTCTTTCGGTAAAGTCACGTAGGTAAAAAAAAAAATCACGACATTTCGGGCGCAACACAAGTGCCCGTCGTCAGGTGGAAACAACCCCAGCCATAAACGTGACTTTACCGAAAGAAATTTCGATTTAAAGCTTTCGTGACTGCAGGGATTCATCTTCTTGGTTCTTTCGGTAAAGTCACGTAGAAGGGAAATAATAAAATAATAAAAATAAAACATAATAAAATAATTCTCACGACGTTTCGGCCACAACACAAGCAGCCGTCGCTGTCTCCCCGACAGACCTGGTCTTCACCTGAGGACGGCTGCTTGCATTGTGGCCGAAACGTCGTGAGAATTATTTTATTATGTTTTATTTTTATTATTTTATTATTTCCCTTCTACGTGACTTTACCGAAAGAACCAAGAAGATGAAAATGTCGTGAGAATTATTTTATTATGTTTTATTTTTATTATTTTATTATTTCCCTTCTACGTGACTTTACCGAAAGAACCAAGAAGATTTACCGAAAGAACCGAAGAGTAGGTAGCATCGAGATGTGAGTGCCGAGCCAGCATAGCTGAGATGCTGGGCTGAAAAGCTTCGCAGTTGTCCGCGATTAGACCATGCTCTTCAGCGCAACAAGTTGATGATCTCAGCCCGGTCACCCAAGACTGCGAAATAAATCCCCATAGAATTTGGGTTTTCACCTGAACTGACTAAATTCCACCTCTGAGAATAAAAAATGTTAGTTTGACTGTCACGAGACAATCTCACTGGAAAGATCACGGAAAAGCACGCGGCTACTATGTACAGGATTTTAACAAGTATAACCCGTAAAAACAAAGTTTTTCACTATAAATCCTTTATATGCGTGGCGGCTAGAGTCCTCTCGTCCTCTGGCTTGAGATGGCTGCCACCTATGGGTCAGGTGATTGCATGGCAGCATTAAGCAATTGGTAATTAAATATACATTTTTTGTCCTAAAAAGTGTAAAATCTTGGAAAAAATTTTCACGAACATTAATTGTCACGCACAACGAGTCTGTGTGGAAAATGTCAGCTCGATTGGATCACGGGAAGTGGGTTAAAAAACGACCGAAAGATTTGCACGGTCCTAAGCAAGCAAGCAAGTGAACTTAATATAAAGGATTTAATAACCCGTAAAAACAAAGTTTTTCACTATAAATCCTTTATATGCGTGGCAGCGAACTTAATATAAAGGATTTAAAAAGATATTCGCCTGTGGAGGACGCGGGGATCGATCCCGCGACCTTTGGCATGGGAAGCGAGGGCGCTACCAACTGCGCTACTCCGCCACGGCCTGTGGAGGGGTTACGCTCTGGGCTCTTATACTGTGACGTTCAGCCAAAGCCAAGAATGAGTTCTTTTGAATATATGTAAAATATTTTTTTTTTGCCTAAAAAGTGTAACATTTTGGGAATTTTTTTTCACGAACATTAATTGTCTGGCACAACGAGTCTGTGTGGAAAATGTCAGCTCGATTGGATCACGGGAAGTGGGTTAAAAAACGACCGAAAGATTTGCATGGTCCTAAGCAAGCAAGCAAGCACGCAAGCAAGCGAACTTAATATAAAGGATTTAAAAAGAGACAATCTGAAGGACTTTTCAGACTGATTATTTCCAAAAATCTCTTCTGAGAGGCATTCTCTGCGTTGTGTACTAACTCTGTGAGTTTTACAAATGGAGTCTGCATCTCATGCTGTGACGCCAATAGTACCAATTGAATAATTTCGGGGGGAAAAGACAAACATAATGAAGGGAAAATAGGAACACGAGGAAAATTGAGCCATGGCACTGCATTGACCTGTGCGTACACGTTCCATAAATTGAAAAATCAAAGAATGACCAATCTGCCACTGTGGTGAAACGCAAACCATCAAGCACATCACCGAGGCGTGCGCCATCCACGCACACCCTGGCGGTATCGCTGCAATCCGTACAGCATCTAAAGCCGTCTTGGATTGAAGGACCTTAACATTTAACTATGGCATCATCATTTCGATTTAAAGCTTTCGTGACTGCAGGGATTCATCATCTTGGTTCTTTCGGTAAAGTCACGTAGAAGGGAAATAATAAAATAATAAAAATTAAACATAATAAAATAATTCTCACGACGTTTCGGCCACAACGCAAGCAGCCGTCCTCAGGTGAAGAACAAGTCTGTCGGGAAGACAGCGTCTGAATGGCATCATCTATACAAACTGTTGCTGACATGCCACACGAAAGACGAAGAAGATTGGTATGGACCAGAGTCAGGAGGCCAGACAGGAGCCAGGCGCACGCAGTTGAAGTAGGTGGTGGTGGTGGTGGATGGTGAGGCCGACAAAACTGGCAGCCAGTAGAGGGCAAAACAGGACCAAGGAGAGACATCAAGGTCACCCAAGCGCAGAGCTGCAGGAGATTTCCTCTTATTCACGGTCCTATTATCTGCAACTCCTATTATCTGCAGTAGCTCTATGGTTCGCAAACATCTATTGTCCACGGCCCCCCCGTGGACAATTATATCCGTGCCTTTTACCATAATGACGATTGTGGAACGATATCCTATTATCCAGTTTTTTTTTCACGGATAAGAGGAGTTGCACAGAAAATGTATACAATTACCTGTGAGTTATCCGCCCTATTTAACCCCGTGGATGAGAGTGAGATGGTGTGTGGAAAACCCCGCGAAAAATTGGATCGGAGATATTGGTTCGCCGTATTAGCACGGATAAGAGGAATTCTCCTGCAATGAACACACGCGATATAAATCTGTAAATTGTCACTTGTCCCGTAGACCCTGAACACTGATTGGCTGTTAAGGTGGTATGCCTTCTCTCACAAAAGGCAGTCGTATCAAAACCTAGACCACAACCCGCTGCAGGGATTGAGGAGAAAATCAGCAGCTGGTACTGTGTGTCACCCATAGTTGTGTCTTGATCAATGAGAGCAATAAAAATTTTAAGTAAAAAAAGGCACGTGACCTAACATGCAAATCACAGTCCAAGAAGCAGTCGTTCATTAATAGTTAACACTGTACAGTGGGTTGAAAAAAATACATAATTTATGTGTACGTGTTCCAGGCTTGTGTTGATTAACATTGTACACGTTTTTATTTCACCTTTTCAATGCATATTAATGCATTTCATTTGCAGTTCCTTTTTTAAGGTCACAACTTGTTTCCAGCATAAAATGTGAAGCAAAAACTAGACACAGAACTACTGTTGTACTTGCTGTAGGAATGTAGAATTTACATTGCATCGAGAAGGCAATGATGGTAACATATTTAGTAAATTAGGTTAATAAATTTGATTAATAGTAAAAAAAAAAACTCGCTAGAAGCTGCCTGGGAACTTTGCATCATAAGAAAATAAATAATAAGAGCAAAAAATAAATATGACGGCACACGACTGTAGATCAAGGGTCAACACTCAACCACAATCTTAAAGTCTACTTTCCAGAATATGTTTAAAAGGTTATAGAAGTATAAAATTGCACAAAGGTATAATAGAAAGGCACAAGGCTGTTGTTACAGGGTGAACCCTCAACCCAACAACAAACGTATATCTACATCCCAGAACATGAACATGAAACGTACATACTATACATCAGCCAACGAAATTTGGACACCAGTTTTTTCAATTGATTATTCATCGAGCAGCTTAACATGAAGGTAGCCCAAAGTTTAGCGGGACGTACAAACACAGCATAGAAAGGAACTAATAAACGTTCTGACGTTATCAGAGGGACTGACGCTTACGTAAAAACATCGGATGCATCGGAACAACAAAACTGATGTTACCATCGTATGAGAGTGTTTTGGCCATCCCTCGTGCTAAGTGTAGAACCTTCTAGAGGGTTTGGATCAGCAGCTGCGTTTGAGCACACAGGGTGGATCTTTGCTCCACAGCTTCACATACAAAGTCAAGTGGAGAAGGTGACCTGTTGTTCTTCACGTGCTATGAAGGGAGGTCCGTTGCCTGAAACAGTGCCTATTATATGTATACCCTTTCTTTTAAGGCAATGCTACAGACAAATGTGGTGAAGGGTTTGTTGTTGTTGTTGTTGTCTATTAAGAGGCAGGTTTTAGTGGACAACCGTTCAGGGATCCAACTCACAGGAGGAGGATTAGATGACGCCTCTTACCAATTCGGAGGTAGAGTACAACACAGGATCTTATAGTGTGTACATATGTTTAATCATAGTTACTGAATGTCTTTTAGTGTTTCTGCATGTAGTTCTTAAGTGTACATTGTTGAGTGGTTTCTGCACTTATCAATGCGAGTGTAGTTGTTTATGGTATACAGATCGTGTTGAACCTCATTATATTCTATTCTTTAATTTTCGTAGAGAGTTAATTCCCATCCTTTTTAAAACCTTCGCCTGCGGCCGTTATTACACGGATTTTTTTCTCTCTCTCTCACTCTCTACATCATCATTAAAAACCATAATTGTAAAGTATATAGGATAACGCGCTTGCTTAAATTGTAAGTGGAATTATCGTTGGAATTACATTAATTATTGGATGATGCTGCGTTGGCAGTGGTGAACAAGCCCAATTAACACACAAACAACAAATTCGTCAATAACAGTGCCTTACAAGAAAACATGTTATCTAATCAATACAAATGTTTCGTACATTTTATAAATGTTTGCCTTTTAAGGCAGTGGTTCTTGACGACGAATATGTTTAGTCTTTTTGGTTAAATCACATCGATCATAATAACCAGAGAGTTTGAGCGTATCAATTTTTTTTAACAAAATTAGCAGTAGAAAAAAATATTTCCTTTATAAGCAGAGATTTGTTTTGTCGAATGAGTTAAGTCGTGTGTCCATATATACATACACACACACACACGTGCAGCATGTGCACATGCACACAAACATATCTGAGTGTCCTACAAAGTTTAACGTTCACATGCACACGCAAAGTAATGCTGCCCTACGTATGCTTCTGTGATCGTGTTGCACATTTCTCCAGTGTGTTTCTCGAGCCGTTCCTAACGTCATTCAGCTCAATGTCCAACGTCCCGTACCACGCGCCGAGTCCTTCAGAGAGCTATACATAGGGTATTTCCAGACATACATGTTGTTATTGCTATGCTGCTATGAACATATAAACCGATTTAAAAAAAAGCATTCAAATGTCTACACACACACACAAAAAAAACCTTTGGCTTAAACATAAATCTGTCAGCAGTGTGAGTTTTGGGACAATGGGCTCATTTAGGGGTCAGTGGCAGCGTGGTAGTGACTGTGACTGGTGCCACCTGCCGGACTACAGCTGGCACCGAGTCTCCAAGGTGACCTGGAGCGTGAAAAACGAATCCAATTTATAAATTACAAAATAATAGCTGTAAAGCGTCGCGATGTCGTCCACGTAAACTCACAGGACGGAGTGGGGGATAGGCACACAGAGGAAACAGCTGGGCCTTTTTTTTTGTTCCTTGCGGCCATGGTTTTTGTTCGCAATTAGTCACAGCTATCAGCAGCAACAGCAAAAAGGTTTTCATTTGGATCTTTTCACACAAAAGTGTATCAAAGGAGCAGTCACGTGAAGTAAAAATGTCAGCTAACTGTAGAATTTAGGAGGTGGTGGTGGGGGGGGGGGAGAATTGTCTATTGTGAGTCTAATTCAGACGTCCCAAGCTCTGACAACACCGAGGCTTTCATAAATAAAATACAACCCCAACAAAAAAAAAAACACTTCTAAAAATTCAACGGCTACACCGGGATTGTATAAAGTGACCAAATACAAAGTAGAGGAGGAGCTAGGCATGGAGATACGATCTCACCAAAGCAATTCAACGCGGCACTCGAAGATAGTTTCTGAATATTGTTTTACAAGTAGAGGCAGAGAGATAAATGTTTTAAAGTAGAAACCATCTCAGATTCACTGACATTCAAATGAACTACGTGGAATTACGGATGAGCTTAATACCTAGCAATATGAAGAGCAGGGTCAAAGATGAATAAGAGCAGGCTCGGGCGATCAAAAGGAAATACATTTTGCAGAGACACAAATGATAAAACACCAGAGGATGCCTTATATAGGGCAATTACGGAAATGGACTGCAATCAAAATGATGAAACAGGAGGGTGCGGGGCAGGGTGGAGTGCTTTTGGAAAATGTTGTTTGACAAAAGCAACATATCAATGGGCCTAAAAAAGGAGAGTTTTCAATCAGTGCATATTACCTTATGATATATGGATGAGAGAGGCATTGAATCTGAAAATGTTGAATGAAAAAAAGATGTACACGAGGGAGCATGGGAGCGATGCCTGCGGAGAATTGAAGATTGAATAGATCTTACGTGTATCGTTCATGAAAGTAAGTGTGCTTGGGCAGAACAAAGTGCGAGAAGGGGATGCTAGCCGAGGGACAACACTCGTGATCGGATGGCGCTCACAGAAGAAACACGCCTGAGAAAACGACCGCTGCAGAGATGGAGCGGTGAGATCAGCCCGTACACAGAAAAGAGATGGGTCATGGAATTGCGGCAGGACTACGAGGGATGATACGAGGGGGGAGGCCTTCGTCCAGAAGTGGATCGACTATGAGCTGGATATGTACAGTACAGGATTATGCTGGAAGTGCTTCGCGTGAAACCACACATTCGCCAGAAAAGCACACTCTAATTCTGCACATATGGCAGAAACCTGCACTTCCTTGTGCGAGCCACCTCATTACTCTGCAGGTGGATGCTTTACGATCTCTGTATGATTTACCAATCCTGGTTCCAAGAATAAGGATTACAGGAGGCAGGCTGATAGCCAGCTGAGATGTAATAGGTGTGCACAGGGTAACAGTGGTATATGATGTGCAATGTGATTGCGATCGACGGGGGGGGGGGGGGGGGGGAGATGGGGAGGGCAGATTCTCGCTTCAGCGGGGGTCATTGCGATCTAGCTGGGGGGCCATTCCCCTCTGAGCCCCCTTACAACTCTGGGTTTGATTACGAGCATAGGCCGCAACAATCGACGAGGCAGGAAATATTCAGGGGGAATCAAAAGTAGTCAGGGGCAAAAAAAGGAACGTGCAATATTGGTGGAAAAGGTTCGAGTGACCTCCATGCCTCAATGTACGAGGTCGTAACCATTTTGAAGGTTGAGATTAAAACTGGAAACATTACTGCTCACAGTGCAATGCAAAAATAGTGCATGCATGCCAATTTATTGACGAGTATATACTATAATTCCCAGATCTACAAGATGCAGCATCTGCCCTCCTGGTACTTACATTCAAGTTGACCATACTCTACTGATTGCATTCAATGGATAGGCGAGCGATCATGCAGCTGTGTCGGTAATATCAGTGAATGTTTTTTTGGCACAAAAAAAATACCGCACGTCGAGAATGTGTGGGCAATTCATGCATAGAGGGTCACGGTAGCTCACCGTGTCTTCCCAAAAACCCATAATGCATAAAATGTCTCATGGAACGATGACTTGAAGACTTTGCTAAAGCTATGCATGTGATTCTTGGTTGGAATTGGATAAAATAAAATAAAAATTCAACGTATGATTTATCGGCTGGATTTATAAGCAGGCAATATTCATGTAAAGTAAAGAGTATTGGCGCATACAATCAGCAGTTCTTTTTTTAATAAACCTAATGCATGATAACTGGTGGACCACATCCAATGCAATATGTAACTGCCTCTTTTAAAATTCGGATCAAATTAACTTCACATGCAAGTCCAGCAATAAAATGCATACAGTAAGTACACAACACATGTTCTGTCTCCGCATATGACTAAAGTAATTTAGTTCCTTTGCGAATTGACTCTCCAAACCAATGTTGTTCAGCAGCATTTGTTGGTGCCACCCATGGTGTCGAGAAGACGTTAACTCATTCGCCTGGTATGTAGGAGGTGGTGGGTTCGATCCTAACCGTGACGCCTGTGTATTTGGAGTTTGCGTGTCTCTCTCTCTCTGTGGTTGCGTGGATTTTTCTCCAGGTCCTCCAGTTTTCCCCTCGACATTTAGAACCAACACGCGTTTAGAATATTTGACTGCTTTAAATTCGCACGTGATATGCCACTTCGTTGAGTTATAATTTGTGACCAAGTCGCTTCTGAAACAGAGCTATTTCGCTCAGTGGATTTTTTCCTGGTAAAATAAAAATACAGTGGTACCTCGGCTGACGATATTAATTAGTTCCTCGAAAACCATCGTTAATTGAAATGATCGTTAATCAAATATAGGAAATGCAATGTTAAAGAATTAATTTGTTCCAATACGATCAGAAAGTTGAGCTTTTTCACCCCAAAAACATTGTTTATTCACATTCATTTAAGGAGCGAATTTAACTTTGAAGTAAAAAAAAACATTAAAATATTCAATAAAGCTGTTTCTATTAGAGGTATGCTGAGTCCACTTAGGAGCGCTTCGATTGCCCGACATTGGCAGCTGCGTGATGTCGTGAACATATCGTCAACATATCGTTAATTGAAATTAATCCTTCATAGAAACAATGGGACCCTATGGGAGGCAGATCCTTAATCGAAATATCGTTAACCGATGGCTTCGTAAACCGAGGGACCACTGTAAATTTATGCTGCCGGGTTGTCAGATGCAATGAAACAGTTCTAGATTTGAAGTTTTCGTGACTGCAAGGATTCATACTCTTTGGTTTTTTCGGTAAAGTCACGTAGGTAAAAAATTTAAATAAATAAAATCACGACGTTTCAGAGGCAACACAAGCTTCCGTTTTCAAAGACCTACGTAATGAAACAAGCCCGATTTGCTGATGCAATCCCAGAAGATCGAAACCAGTCCAAAGTTTGTTAACTTGAAAAAAATTATCTTTCTAATATTGGTTTGGAAAGTCAACAGGCTGGCAGACTATTTTTTTTACATGGACACACAAAATGGAGTTCTGCTGACATGTTATTACCCATGATGCTCCACAATATGGAATAGTAATTGTTTTTGTATCAATAATTAGAGCACGTAATGTATATATCACCAAGATACCATGTTTTAGAGTGACCTTCTCTATGGGCGATCACAGTTATTATCAGTGTAACCAATTAAAACAGAAAGCATAGGCAAGGAAGCTAAAGCGCTACCATGCATTTGATTAAAACGCCTTTATTTGTTTATATAAAGCATCACAACGGGCCGAGTGTGAAGCATGCATCAACTGCACAAATCTCTCAGCACTGCTGCGTGTCCCGATTTAAATAGCTGTTAATATATTTTTCCTTTGTTGATATTGTTTTTGCTGGCTTGCCTAATGAGCTCTTGCAAATTAAAAAAACGATCTTATTATTATTTAATAATGCATTACCTTAGTGGCATATGCAACACAAGGAAAGAATGAGTCCATTCAATGTTGTGGTATAAACGCATGAAACTGGGACTAAGCCAAAACAAATAATTGGCACATTTAGAATAGTTCATCTGCACAGTCTTCATACAAATAATAGACGCAGCAACAATGAGTTATTTACTTATTTTTATATTTTATTTGCAAGTTCAATGAATTTTATTTGCAAGCGCAATGGGTCACCTGACTTAATCACAGTTCAATCTGTGATTAAGTAAAAAAAAAGTGAATTTGTGGATAAGAGTTTGTTTAAATCCTATTAATCACGATGAAAGCTCTTATCTAGAACATCGGTATACGTAACACGATGAGCATAGCAAGTGGTGCCTGCAAATTAAAAAAGGAAGTCGATATCAATGATGAACATGCTGGTAAATAAGTCTCAATGCAACTGTCACGCAATGGAATACGATTGAAATATGATATGCCAAAGCCAGTCAACAGGGAACGCTTGTTTGTCTTATATGTCAGTGGATGTTATTATTTTGCTTAACGTTATATTTGCGCAAAAACTCAAAGGAGGCATGCAAAGAGAAGGAGCACGCTGCCCTGCTGCCTGCAGCCCAGGGTCTCCATGCACAAATGCACATCAAAACCACAACTTGGCATCTGTACACACGCTGAATATTCTCCTCTGTGGCCACTGGTGCAGCCAGTGCTAAGATTTTGTTTAAGCTCAAGCTCCAAATCGGACTCCAGGTGTTTCAAATAAAGTATAAAATGCTGCTTCTTGAATTTAGATTTACAGCTTTCGTGACTGCAGGGATTCATCTTCTTGGTTCTTTCGGTAAAGTCACGTAAAAGGGAAATAATAAAATAATAAAAATAAAACATAATAAAATAATTCTCACGACGTTTCGGCCACAACGCAAGCAGCCATTCAGACGCTGTCTTTCCAACAGACCTGTTCTTCACCTGGTGGACGGCTGCTTGCGTTGTGGCCGAAACGTCTTGAGAATTATTTATTATGTTTTATTTTTATTATTTCCAAATAATAAAATAAGAAAAATAAAACATTATTAAAATGTTATTTTATTATGTTTTATTTTTAGTATTTTATTATTTCCCTTCTACGTGACTTTACCGAAAGAACCAAGAAGATGAATCCCTGCAGTCACGAAAGCTTAAAATCGAATTATAAAATGCTTGCTCCTCTTCACGATCTACCGTGCCATTCTAAGCGTAAAATAATACGAACAATTTTAGTGTACGTCAACACAGCTTGCCGTCTTCTTGCCCGAACATCATAGTTTGGTGATAAAAAAATGTACCACTCAACATGGAATTTCACGAAATTCATCATTAAAAAAATCGAGCCCCTTGTCAATCCACTCCAGGATGAAGGCCTTCCCTGCACTGCTGTCCGTCACGTGTCGGGGAGCAGGGAGGGGGGGTTTGACCATACTTCCCCATGCTGGTCAGGGTAGGTTGGTGAAGAGGACTGGTTTTAGATATTACTTGGAACTCATTTTATCCAGGGCTGCCAGTCAGGCACTCAAGATTGTTGAATTCAAAGCAGTGTGCTGCTAACCGCTGCACCACCGACATCCCCGTCATGCTATTTATATTGTAACTAGCAGGAAGTACCCGGCTTTGCCCGGGTCTTAAAAATATTTGAAAACTACTCTTAAAAATGTAACAGCAGTGCGTATTGACTGTGGTGGTACCTGCTATGATTACAGCAGTGCATACTAACTGTGGTGGTAACTGCTATGATTACAGCAGTGAATAGTGACTTTGGTGGTACCTGCTATGATTACAGCAGTGCATAATATGGTGGTACCTGCTATGATTACAGCAGTGCATACTAACTGTGGTGGTACCTGCTATGATTACAGCAGTGCATAATGTGTTGGTACCTGCTATGATTACAGCAGTGCATACTGTGGTGGTACCTGCTATGATTACAGCAGTGAATAGTGACTTTGGTGGTACCTGCTATGATTATAGCAGTGCATACTGTGGTGGTACCTGCTATGATTACAGCAGTGCATAATGTGTTGGTACCTGCTATGATTACAGCAGTGCATACTAACTGTGGTGGTACCTGCTATGATTACAGCAGTGCATAATGTGGTGGTACCTGCTATGATTTCAGCAGTGCATACTAACTGTGGTGGTAACTGCTATGATTACAGCAGTGAATACTGACTTTGGTGGTACCTGCTATGATTACAGCAGTGCATACTGTGGTGGTACCTGCTATGACTACAGCAGTGCATACTGTGGTGGTACTTGCTACATCTAGCTACTGTATAGTAGTAATAACTGCACGAATCGTGGTGGAAGAGACATCACACAGTGAAGATTTTTATAACATTTTTAACGCGAAAGAAAATGTCCCCACCCCCCACCAAAGGCGCGTGAATTGGTATGGTCGTGCGCGCGTGATAAATAAATAGATGGTTTACTGCCTATAGTGCTAGCCTCTAGCGACTGTAAACATCAGTAAGTGCACGCATAGGGGTGGGGGGGGGGGGGACATGACACAGTGAAGAATGTACGTCAGCGTTTAGTGTATTTTTATAGCATTTTTAACGCGAAAGAAAATGCCCCCCTGACTCCCATCGAAGGTGTGCGACTTGGCATGGGCCGCCCCCCCCCACCGAAGACGCGTGAGTTGGTGTCGTCGTGGTGAAGGCACAAAAATCTCACTAAATCGCTAATTAAACTAATTTAAAGTTGACGGATGTAATAAAGGAATAGCGCTTGCTGACCGCGTGGCTTACCGCGTGGTTAACTGGCAATTTTTTTAACATAAACCCCACCGTTAGAGAGCCAAGCGAGCGATCACACACAAACCCACAAACAAACCCACAAACCCACATTTTTTTACTTTTATATAGATAGATAGAAGATCAAGATAGAATAGATGTGTAAGAAATACAGTTGGGTAATTAATTAACGTACCAAAACACGGACTATATTCATGGACACTATCTCAACTTTTTGTACGCCATTGAAACTTTTGTGTTTGTCTTTATTATTTAAAAATAATAATAATCTTGTTTGCATTTACTCATTAAATGAGCACGTTGCCACACCGCACCACTGTGTGACAGAAGGCGAGCTGCAATCAGTCAAGATACACCTCTTGTTAGCATAAGGAATCTGTTTTTAACAACACGACTGTACCCTGGGGAGAGCGGTCTGTTTGTACTCTCTGTAAATGCGTGCAGCTTGCCTCTGACATTGATTAGCTGACAGTATCCAAGACATGGCGGAATACCATTTAAGTGCTGTAAGGCATGGCCCTAAATGGATGACCGTGCAATCTCTGTGGTTCAGAGAGGGTTTCAAAGAGAAACGTCTCAAATAACTGCATTTAAAAGCGTGACCCCTTTCGGCAACCTCCGATTGCTGAAAACAGTTTACTTAAAATGGACCACTTTGCAGCACTCTTACATGAAAATGCGAGAGCGTGTTTGCCACATTGGTGTAGATTTTTTGTCTTGTTTGTTTCTGCGAGCCCATGTGATTTTTAGCCAACGTAGGCTTCCTCCGCTCTGTGCATAAATGTGACAAATCCGGAGCACTACACACGTGTGAACTGATGCGCTGTTGTTTTCTTGATGCAATAAGGCATTGTTATTACGTGTTCCTCGCATTAGAAAATGGAGCAAAGCCCATGGGTCTTCTCCGTTAATACACAATAACCCTACGGCTTCTTTACTAAGTGAGAACTCTATCTCCCCCCAAGGGCGACTGTGAAATCATGGAGGATTCCCCGCTCGTGTCGGTAAAGCCATTCCTGCTCTGAAAGGGAAGATGGGTATCATACGCACATGCCTGTCAAGATGAAGTTTCCAAACCTGATAGACTGCAACCATCTCCGAGGAAGGGTTAATTCATTTACTTATTCACCTATTACAGTGCATCCTCTTCGCTAGATGCTAATTTTACCCCACGTAGGTAGTTGAATGTCAATTCCATCTCGATGCAACATGAAGCCAGTTACGGATGTTAAAACATATACCGTGTTGCAATGGCATTGTCGTGGGAGAGCCAAGTTTATAATACATATATATAAGTAACCCTTGCTAGGGGCGACAGGGTATGCAGAGGGGCATTTGGCTGATTATTACATGATGCCTTTACACATATTGTGAGTGCACTTTTCATGAAATCTCACATACGCTAAGCATCGCAACAACTTTAGCAATTAACTGCATTTTCAGCAAACTGCTCAAATGCACATACGCCGAGGTGTCCAAAAAACTTAAATAAGGCATTTGGTGCGTTATCTATACGTTTTAATCATGCAGATAATTTCACAAGCAACAGTACATCTTACTTAAACAAATATCCATTACACTCCCGTATTAAAATGCTCAACTTGATGAAGCGCCAATTAAAACGCCGGTGTTAACATATGTAAAAAAAAAGCAATTATGAATTGCAGATGAATGTTCTCAGACTGAAAATTTGCGAAAGCTTCCTTGGAGACAATTTGGTTTAACGTGGGGTAAACGTATGCACAGGACATCGTTTAAGTTTATACGTTTCACAATTAGTATGGTTGCCTAAGGCAGTTATTCCGGCTAAATGTTCCCAGCATGGCAGAACCCTGCGGCAGTGGATGTGCACAATGTATTGCCTCTCCCCCCCCCCCCCCCATCTAAACAAATTGTCGTTCAATGTGGTCAAATCGGCCTTGGTCATGTGGGGATCGATTGGCTGTTGTTTTGTATATCGTAGCTTTGGTTTAGTATTCAATCCGGCTGTCCGTCCTAAATCCCAACTGCAGCCTCCAAAGGCTACATCAGAGGCCCTCTACTGGACTAATTAATTGGGGGTGCTCAAATACACTCTTGGTCAATGTCAATTAAGAGAAGCCTAAAAATATCAAGCGAGCGAAACAGTTATTCCTATCATTGTTTTACTGATTTTCTTTTTCTGTGCTTGCCAAAATAAGCCGACTGCTCTATTCGGATCAGGTATGGACAAATGTGGATTTATTTTTGAGCTTTTCTACAGTACAGTATTCTCTTTTTATAAAGGGTCAGTAAGGATGGATGAAACCTACTGCTGTGCAATAATAAACATTTGCTCCTCAAAGAAAATTAAAGGCTGCGAGCAAAATTCGATTGTAGGCCGGAATGTAAAATATCCCCCATTGAATTTCCCCTTAAAAAGAACAGCTGCCACTTTAAATAAGGAGTGAGACGGCGACACTGCCACCGAGAAATCACTGATCTGATTATTAGTCAATATCGTGGGGTTGCGATCTCACCGTGGTGCATTGCTTTAGCACACTGCAGACATCACCAGTTTATCTCCTGGCACAGCAGTTGAAACATAGCTGTAGTTTCCCAAATCCCACCGCATCTGTCCACCCAGCAATGTACACGAGTGCATCACAGTTAAATCGTTTTGGTGTATGGTGGGGATAATGTGTGTTAATACTCCCACCTGTTCCAAGACGTCTGGCCACTGTGGAAGAATAGGCCGAATACCCTTTAAATGGAGCTCTCTTGGGCTCCCACTTTTGTTTTATTGGGTGCAATTGTGAACAATAGCCTTAAATTTCGATGTAAAGCTTTCGTGACTGCAGGGATTCATCTTCTTGGTTCTTTCGGTAAAGTCACGTAGAAGGGAAATAATAAAATAAAAAATAACATAATAAAATACAATTCTCACGACGTTTCGGCCACAACGTGACTTTACCGAAAGAACCAAGAAGAACAATAGCCTTATCAGACATTAGGACATCTAATCGTCATAATCATTGGTCCTCTGCAGCTCAAAGACTCAGTCACTTCAAGGCGTGTGGTGAAGTTAGGAGAACCAAGAAGAACAATAGCCTTATCAGACATTAGGACATCTAATCGGCATAATCATTGGTCCTCTGCAGCTCAAAGACTCAGTCACTTCAAGGCGTGTGGTGAAGTTAGGAGATGTCCATGCGCTGTCCGGCATTTGACGGCCTGAAGACCAGAATCGTCGATTTCACCGACAATGTGTTCATCAGGGAGGCAGTGACATATCCGGACAGCAGAGTAAAGGGAGCTTCTGTCTAGGGAGCACATTCTGGAAACTGAGGGTGGGCGGGGGGAAGCAAGGGTGTGGCTTGGTAGGGTTGTGCATATTCGGGTGGCACTTCTGCTAGCAGTGACGCGGGCAAGCGATTTCAGAGCTGCACCTTTACCTATTACCATGTGGCTCTTTGCAATGTGCACATGTGCAATACATGTGTCTCGCCAGTATTAATCACAACAACATCAACAGCTACCAATAATTTGGCTCTTGCCAAATGTTTGGCTTCAGCTATATGCATAAAGTTATTTGATGTCTGCCACAAAACATATACCAATTAGAAGTTGTTTCTTTTTTTTACACCCAATAATTGACACTGGATGTTTGGCATCTCAGTGTTCTCCTGCATATTGAGCTGCCATCTTTTTTTTACTTTTAATTTAATCTAAACCGACGTTTTTGGAACGTAACTTGGCAGTCACATTGAATCGTTACTGCCTTGGAATCCTGGCCCCCCCCCCCAAGATTGTGTAAGTGCTAAGATGAAAATAAAATATATTGTTGGCCTCGCGTTTACAACTGTAAAAAATTGTAATCATGGCTCAGTCCGATATTCTCTTTCACACACACTATTTGGGGAAAACTCTTGTCCTTTAGCTATTGAACACAATTCTTGTTTTGTATTTCCCCAAGTGAGTTTTTTCAATGAAGAATTTCATCTTGAAACATATCTCCGATGGATTTTTGTTTGTTTGTTTCCCACCTATCTGCTCCCGTGCCATACATCGCCTGCACCCAATGACCAAATTGTACACGAGATTGCATGGCTTCAAGTGTCCTGAAGAATTTTAGTTTTAATTAATAACTACCGTTGGAACCGTATTGTATGTAATATTTGAATGCAACATGCTGTTCCACCTGGGTGTACGTACACATACTTCATACACACTAATAATAATAGCGACTATTAAAACAGGGTGAGATACCTATTTTGTATTTGGAATATATTGTATATTTGAAGCAAACTAATCAACAAATGTTGTGCAATACACATAGGCTTTCCAATATTATCCATAATACAGGTTTTTTGGGTTAGATCATAAATCTGGCTGTCACCTGATGATGCTAGTTGTAATTACTGGTGAAAACGTCGTACTCAAAATGTACATGTTGTTGATACATTCTCCAACACACCGGTGTTGCTGTACGAGTAACGAATTCAATCTTGATTTGAAGCTTTCGTGACTGCAGGAATCCATACTCTTTGGTTCTTTCGGTAAAGTTACGTAGTTAGACGATTAATAGATCACGACGTTTCGATCGCAACACATCTTCAGGTGAGAGAGAGAAAGCTACTGAAACGAGGCCTTATGTAGGCCTGAGATGTAACGAATTGGCATGTTCTGTTTACGTGACAAACCTGACTAATTGGCTGTGTCGGGTGCTGGCGGGATTTAACGACACATTTATATATAAGCGATCTAACCCACAAAAACTGTATTTTGTGCGGGCAATACAGCAACTGAACTACAGAAGTACATTGTCCCGTAAATACTACGTTTAGACTGAGTTAATAAAATCGTGCTAACTAGACAGAAACAAATAAGAAACAATACAAACGAGATGGCGCAAATGATTAAAATTATTATCAATTACTTGAATAAGTCGTGACATTCCATCGAGTAGTTGGACGAGGCAATGATTGCATATTTAGTAATTTTTCTTTAACTTTTATATATGCCGAGGATCTGATGACCAAAGTTGGTTGGTGAGCCAGTGGACACCTTCGGGGGTAGCCTGATGATCATCTGAAAAGCTGCCAGCAAAACGATGTGAAGTGGGCAGTGACTTTACTACGTAGCCTATAATTTGAGATTGTCGACTGCTATCAGACTGTGGGATGCATGATTCTGAATTTTTCGTTAGTGTAGGAGACAGCTGCATCTGCTGTGCAATATTCTGATGCGGTTGAATGGAAGTATGCAGCAACTATTGCACTCTTCGTTACAAAGGCATTACTATGTTGGCAATGGTTGAGTTTCTATGGGTTGGGTCCAGAGGAGGCTGTGTCATTACATTTTGCAGGTAAGATATAATACCTATGCAAACCATTCCATTCTGAACGTCGTACATTACTGCCACAATGTTTACTGTGTCGTTATGGAAGACATTTCAATTATTTCATGGTTGATTTTAATACGTACTCTACTGATAGGTAACTGCATGTGATGGAAATCAACTTATCCTAAACACAATAGATTATGAATTGACCTGTTGTATGTAGTAATCTGTACGACACACTGTATTTAGGATCAAAGTTTTGACTTGTACAAAAAAATCCACGTATCGTATATTATAAATACTGTATATACAGTTTCAATTGTGTGTATTATACACTGTGCACTTCTTGTACAGTTTAACATAAGGCATTTTCTGGATTTTTTTTTTACAATCAGGAATTGGCGCACAAAAAAGCTATGCAATATTGTGATAGATTTACCAAAATAATCCTTAACTTAATTTCTAAGTCCAATTGCCTTGTGAGTTGGAGCTTCCATCACCTATCCTTTCTTTTGGGGGGTGAGCGGTACAAATATAGCGTGCGCTTTTTTCTTCTGCGTGGTCTCTAATGGATCCCTTAAGACCAATTTTCAATAAACAGCCTTTCCACATAAGCGCTGTGAGGTCAGTGCGTCATGACCATGTGCCATACTTTTGTGGTTCGTCGTCATTTGTGCAATGCACTTGCGTTTAATGAGACACTGTAAAAAAAACACAACATAATAACCGATGCTTGTCCAAAAACTCTGGTTGATAAAAACCCATTTTATTTTCATTTTATTTTTTCATTTAGAGGGTCTTTGTACTGTCAGTGTTAATGATTTATTGTAAACGTATGCACATTTTAAAAAAGGGTTCATTATTGAGCAATGTTGAATGGTGTGGCATATTTATGTTAATTTAATAACTGCTAAGCAGCATCATATGAAGACAAAAAGGTTTTTGTACCAGACGTTACGGCATATCATCCTTGTATTTTCATGAAAATTGTTTGTATTATGAGTAAGTGTTGATTGATTTAATGAATAACTTTATATGACGTTGCTAGGGGTTCGGTTTCCTAGGAAGTATTTCTTTACTGAAAAATTACCGAACTCTCAAAAATTCACCATAATAGTTTATTCAAATGAGTGGCTTTGAGATGTTGCCACGGTTTAATGATTAGCATACTGGACTCGCAGTGCAGATATAGTTACTTTTCCGAGAACAGCAGTTGAAGCAATGGGCAAGATCCTTTAATTTCCACCACCCCATGTCTGTCAACTGTGAACTATAAATGGGATACGCCGCAGTGGATTGGCAGCTTGATGGTGGGGTCAAGTGTGGATACTTCGAGCCTCTCTCAAAGTCATCTGGCCAGGATGGCAGTCGCCCCAATAGCCTACAGAGCAGGCCCTTCTGCCCAGCAGTAACTTTTAGCAATTAAATGGCGTTTATTTAAATGAAATCTATTTTATTAAAATTGATAGAAAGGATGTCCCTCTTAAAACCCTATCCTACTCGTAAACAGGACACCAATGTGTATGTGCTTTACACATAATTTATTTGTTTAGATAAAGGCGATGAGGATTGAACTTTTAAATATAAATGAGCTACACAACGATTTCCATCAACTCACAGAAGCTGAGTATTGGCAGGCAACTGCACAAATAACTAATTAATCACGGTACAAGACACCAGTAACAGTTTTTAAGAAAAAAACACTATTTCTGAAAACAATGTGTGACTCAACTGAATTAAAACAAGACAACAATAATAATTCAGCGGAGTCATAGCTCTCAATTCGTAATTGAAACCCATTGAGCAAATCACCTAGTCATTGCCGATAGTAAAATTTTGCCAACCAGGTCTTGAGGTAGTATTTGTGATGCACAATGGACTTGTCGGCTCACAATTTCAAATCATGATCCTGTCTCTGATTTGACTGAATAGAGCATCGAGGTGAAACAGAGGACACAAGCCAGGCAAAAAGGCAAGGGGCTGAAGTGCAGATATATTGATCTCAGAGTTAAAACCCACAATTGCATGAGTCAAACTTAATTTGCTTAAATAGTCCCACGATGACTTGCATTTGAATAAGTGGTAACCACTTGAGGCCGCAGCTAGTTCACCCCTGGTGGCTGTCAAAGTGCAAGACCCCAGTGATTAATGATGCATTTATTCCTGCCATTAACACTGTTTCACATCCCTTTCCGAGATGTGAATGTCACACCTTGATAGCAACACAAACTGTGCAAAACCATGAGCAAACACATTCCTTTGTAATAATGAGCATACTTAATGGTGCTCAGGCCTTTTTTAAAATCCTTTATATTAAGTTCACTTGCTTGCTTGCTTGCGCGCTTACGACCGTGCAAATCTTTCGGTCGTTTTTTTAACCCACTTCCCGTGATCCAATCGAGCTGACATTTTGCACACAGACTCGTTGTGCGTGACAATTTATTTCCGTGAAATTTTTTTTCCAAAATTTTACACTTTTTAGGAAAAAAAAATTGTATATAATTACCAATTGCTTAATGGTGGCAGGCAATCATCTGACCCATAGGTGGCAGCCATCTCAAGCCAGAGGACGGGAGGACTCTAGCCGCCACGCATATAAAGGATTTATAGTGAAAAACTTTGTTTTTACGGGTTACTTTTTTCTACACCGCTGATGGACGAAGGCCTCCCCATGCCACATCAGTCATGGAGATTGTCTGGCTTAATTCACACGTCTGCTCAGTTACAGGTTGGTGCAGAGGTGGGGAGGTTGGGCAGTATTGGTTCAACGCTCGCTCGCCCCACTGATGTTAGCCATGGCTGGGAATCAAACTCAGGGGGCTGGTTTCATAGCGAAGCACTCCACCACCACTACCACTTTCCCCATCCGCCCTAGTCCTGTAAATTGTTTTCATATTGCTAAGAAATCATGACAAAGTCTGTTTTAATGATATTACTGTAATTGTAACAAAATACTAAACAAGAGAGGAAGTAAGTAATTGCAGCTCTTTTCTTCAGCTATTCTAATCAGCACAACACGTAAAATTAGAATGAATCTTGAGGTAAATCTACGCATGAGCAATATAGCTGCTGGGTGGCTATAAATGTTCGCTTTTTATACGACTGGGGCCTGCAAGGTTGAACAACAAAATGCTCCATACATTAGAAAATTAATATGAAAATCGTAGGTAGTGTGGTTAATTAAACAGTTTAATGTGGCAAGTGAGAACAGATGGAGACACATGGGCATGAAATATTTTTACAAATTGAATACCACTTAAAGAATACACATAGCATTTGCAGAGACTTTGCACATTGCTGTTCACACATTCATGCTTGGTGACCGATTTACATTTACAAGGAAGGGCTCAGCATATTTCAAGCATCTTAAAGTCTAATTTATTCCTGCTTATCACACATTTATTCCAATTCTTTCCCCGCTTTCCACTTTAAACTGTTTCTTTCTTAGCAGAGGCCTTTCATCCGTGTCCCATTTCCACGCCTTTTTGCCTTCTTTAATGACTTATTCATCAACTGTCAATGCTATATGGTACTTAAAACTAGACAGATTTTACATCCAGTCTTCAAAGTCTGGGACAGGAGAGAAAGGTTTGCATGCTTGAGCTTAACAGAAAAAAAAAACCAAACAGCATTGCTCCCCGAGGCCAGACCCGTTCTTTTATACCTCCAGTGGAAAGTAGTCCGCTTCATTATGACCACCGGCAAGACATTAAAACAGATCTTATATTTAAAGCGGAGGAGAAAAACTCACACACATTAAACGTACGTACGCAATCACGCTCATTACGATGTATATGTAAAAACCTTCACCCTCCCACAAAGTGTTTAATCAACATTTTTTATTTAAAAAAAAGACTTTAAAAAAGTGCTCTTAAAATTACATTTTTTTTTCTTTCAAATGGCCATTTATGGTTCCATTTAAGTTGTCGTTTATTAGTCCATTAACTCAAGCATTGCCAGACGGTACTCAACAAGTTGAATGCTAACAATTATTCTCATTAAATTGTTATAACATGCATAATTTATCACATTAAGTTAATTGGTGGTGATTTACATATTTTATTTAAGCGCGGTGCATAAACAGCAGGGGACCGCGAAGAAGACACATCGGTGTTCGGAGCAGATGCAAATTACGTGAAGGACTGTGGGGCCGTCCATAAATGACGTCATGCGATTTTTGACGATTTTTGACCCCCCACCTCTCGTCACACGGCGTCACAAAAAGTCAACCCCCCCCCTCAAATATGACGTCACAAAGCTCTCCCCCCCCCCCAAAACCATATTTCCATTTTGAAAATAAACAACATGCTTCAAATCGCTTTAAACTATTGTCATTGTAGTGCGTGTTTAATGTGGCGCTGAAAACATGTATTAAAAAGTATATTTAATTAAGTAGAAGGTGTTGCCTATATTTATTTAAAGTTGCGTATTTTGATGTGACGTCACATTTCCCGACCCCCCCCCCCCTCGTCACAAATGTCTGACCCCCCCCCCTAAGTGCGTGACGTCATTTATGGACGGCCCCTGTGATCATACTGTACATTTTCAGGTAAATATATATTTTTTATAAAAGTCTGCTAACACTTTTTTTTCCCAGGTGTTTCCTAAGAGTGTAATGTATATAAGTACATGTAGGCAGTTGAAGAAACCAAAAGTGATAACATGATTCAGTTGAAAGGCTTTTTTTATTGGGTTGCAATTGTGAACAAGAGCCACATCAGACGTGCTGTACGTCCAATCGGCATTATCGTTGGTTCACTGCAGACCAAAGACTCAGTCCCTACAAGACGTGTGGTGAAGTTAAGAGATCTTCTTGGTTCTTTCGGTAAAGTCACGTAGAAGGGAAGTAATAAAATAATAAAAATAAAACATAATAAAATAATTCTCACGACGTTTCGGCCACAAGACGCTGTCGCCTCGACAGCCCTGTTCTTCACCTGAGGACGGCTGCTTGCGTTGTGGCCGAAACGTCGTGAGAATTATTTTATTATGTTTTATTTTATTATTTTATTACTTTCCTTCTATGTGACTTTACTGAAAGAACCAAGAAGATGAATCCCTGCAGTCACAAAAGCTTTAAATCGAAATTTAAGTTAAGAGATGTCCATACGCGTGGCATTTGAAGGCCAGAATCGGTGATTTCACCGGCAATTTGTTCAGGGAAGCCAGCTCCATATCCGGAAGCCATCCACATATACAGACACAACTTCCATCGAGAAGATGGATATAAACTGAGCAAACATTGGAAGGGCCTTCTTGGTTCTTTGTGAGAATTATTTTATTATGTTTTATTTTAATTATTTTATTATTTCCATTCTACGTGACTTTACCGAAAGAACCAAGAAGATGAATCCCTGCAGTCACGAAAGCTTTAAATCATTGGAAGGACGTTATCAACCAGTTTAAGTCATAACTGGCTGTGATGTTCCCATACTACCACCTTCCGATGTTAGTTGTTATTTTGGGCTCTCTGATTTTACATTAACAGGTTACATTTCCCACACTAACACAGCCACCTCGATCGCCGAGCTCGACGTTGCTGCTCTACGATCTCCCATTAACATGCTAATCTCTCCCATCAACATAGCCACCTCCACACTCTCATGAAGGCCGCTCTCCAATCTTACATTAACATGCTAATTTATTACATTAACATGCTAATTTATTACATTAACATGCTAATTTATGACATTAACATCACTAGCACCGCCCACTTCGTTTATGACCCTTGGGCTACACCAATTTTAAACCTTTAAAACAGCCTGCATCAGCAGCTTTCCCCCTCTCTTTTTCCTCCTGATGATGATCGCTTGCGTTGTCATCGAAACGTCGTAGTTTTTTTGTTATTTTCTTTCAACCATCTACGTGACTTTACCGAAAGACCAAAAGAATATGAATTCCTGCAGTCATGAAAGCTTTAAGTCAAAAATCATAAACAGGTGACGTCCTCCAAATGAACACCCCCCCCCCCATTCATAATAATTAGCGGGTGACGTCACTCCACATGGGGGGGGGGGGGCGAGGCGCCTCCTCCCCCCTCCTCAGGGTCAACTGACAACCCTCACTACAAAGGCAGAACCCTCACGTCATCACGCGTTCTCCATAACGCTATTGAGACATCAAAGTAAAAAGGACGTCATGATGAACAAGGGATTATAACCTTAAAATTAAATAGGTCTGTGTCACCGCGCCCTTACAAATTGCACACGAATGGATGTAATGAATATCACATCGCGGTCTGCTTTTCACTTGCAAGTTTCAGATTTACTGCAATACACCCGTCCTTGGACGGGCAAAGCCTAGTAAGTGAATAGATACCCACGAATGCACACACATACAGTGCAGTCTTATTGGCTGTAAGAAATGGATGTTATTTACCACCTACTAAGGCTGGAAAAGCACCCTATGGAAGAGAGACTATCACCATACTTGTCCACCTTTATTGCCAATCCACTACTGGATAATGGCTTCCCCGTATCATGTCAATATTACAAAATGTTATCATGGGTGTTTCTTGGCCATACTTCACCACGCTGGACAGTGCAGGATGTAGATGGATGGTGGGGGGGGCGAAGACAACCAGGACTGGTTCTGATATCATTTACAAATAATGTAAGCCATGACCTGGAATCAAGCTAAGGTCGTCGGAAAAGTAGTGCCATGCACTAAACCACTGCACCATCTCTTCTTCGCGTTTGCTGTGCAAGCATGGACATCGAACCTAAGTTGAAGAGATTCTAACGTAGTTTGATAACTACACACAAACTATAAACGTACGATGTACTACAGAAAAATGCAAAGCAGACTAATATTACCATGACATAATTATTTATTTTTGCTGGTCAATACCTTCTGTATGGGCTAAAAACTTCTGCAGTAGTTGCCTCATCATGGATGAATGTTTTGGCAAGTTTAAGCTTGAATCGATTGACAATGACCTAAGTATTAGGCAGCCTTCCTAAGCAGGCCATACTAAAATAATTATTCATGTTGAGACAATGCTTGCGGCTTCTTGGTGAATTAATGTGACAGAGATGGAAAATAAGGGGAACATTTTTATACGGATGTGCTCTGACAGTTTTGGTATGAGCATTTAGATTGATATGAAGAGTCTGCTTGGACTTCAAAGGAAGAAGTCTATCAAGCCCATTGCTATTGATACCGCCACACCTCACCATTGCTTATTAAAGCACGTAGCCCAATATCAGTTTGAGCCAATTTTGGAGATTCATTTTCAGATTGCATATAGATAGATTTGCTTTCCTATTCATTCTTCCCCCCGCAATTACATATGGATCCATCTGAAAGCCACAGGAAAAGTTCAAATCCATGCAGTGGACAGCACGTAATTTCAATAACTGTTTTAATGGTATCTGATTTAAGTGAAATGTTCAACGTTTTTTTCTTGTAAACAATACAAATTCTGCACGCTTAAGTGCATCAGCATTATGGTTTTTTTGCAGTTTGCAAAGTGAACTGAATGTGTTTGATAGAATCCATCACGTTTGTAGAAATGTTTAGACTTTTACCTGCTCAGTGTATGAGCCTACTCGCTCCTGTCGCCGACATAATAAGCACGTGACAACATAACCCTGGCAATGTTTGCCGTTATTTATTTCTAAAAAAAGACATCAAATGTCCTATGGTTGCAAGTCACCACTGATTGAACACGTGGGAGTGTGATGAATATTTCACAGCTGTAAATCAATGAAGCTCTGCTGTGATGTGAAAGTAGATACGTTTTCCATCTAATTCAGTTGCGTTATACTTCTCGATTGCAGTATTACTTATTTCCTAGCAAAGATTTTAAATCCAACATAATGTTCAATTTGAAATATGAAACGGCATTTGCATATATTACCACAAATTTAAACCATTTGATAGATAGTGACTACCCGGCTTTCTGAAATAAACTAAAGGGCATTCAATGCTCTATCGAAAAAAAAAACTATAAAGTACTTTGTTAAGTCTCAGCTTAAATTTCGTTATCCAATTGGTAATTGTGGAAAAAAACGCTCAATTTTTCAAGCGCGTGTTAGCACTTCATAAGAGTGTCGCGCAGGCTAATTGTAAAAGTGCGACTTTTTCACTTGTAAGTGCGACTTGCACTCCACACTTAAATGTGTCAGGCCTGCTCATAGAGCTCGGCATTGCCCGCGTGGGCTTGCGTACACGTTTACAGGCGTCAGGGTCGTCTTCCCTGCTGAATTGTGAAAATGATCGTCACTTTTGACAGTTTTCCTTTCATATACTTTGCACTACTATCATGTTTTTATATCGTTTGTTGTAACGTTCTTGCCCTGTGCCCCCAATGGACATCTGTACAAAAGAGCTTCATGGCTCATCAGATTCCTACAGGATAAATATTTTTTATTCTGATTTAAAAAAAACTGTTGTAATAGGTATGCGCAACCGATGCTCGGATCAATAAAAATATATATCCAGAAATCGGGCCTAGATGCAATATTTCAGGTGACCCAATTAAAATTTTTGGATGGATTCAAAAGTGTGATGTCACATTCATTGTATCACTTCTGTGCTCCTGCTTTCCAGCACTTGGTGTCAAGCAGAAATGGGTGGCGTCACTTTTGATAGCATGACGCACGTTCACTTCTTCTTACCACATAGTGGACATGTTTCCGAAAATCCGGAGAAAAACATAAACAATTTCCCTTTGAAATCGGAAAATTCGAATTCCTAAAATTTCCAACCTGAATCTCACCCCCTACACAATACCTATTTGTGTAATGTAATGTAATGGTGGCAATTTTTGATTAATCTTTTCAGCTGTGTTTGGTCACGAGTGGCGTTCTTGAAAACTCATAATAAGGTCCAGAAAACATTGGAATTTTTTTGATTATACAAGGGAACCTTTTATATAATGATATTGCTAAAACTTGAATTTCAAAATACATTGGGTCCCCATGTGAACGTCCCAAATTAGGCAGACTCGTGGTACGTTATGAACCATGTGCTACCAATATCCAATGAATTATGCTGGCGTTTTTGACAATGTTGAAGAAACTGAAACACCAACTCTGCAGCTTGATCTTAAGACGTTAAACAGCCATTCTATAACAAAAACAGTGCGAGAACATGAAAATAGGTGAAGACTTGAGTGTACATTAAAACGCACACTCAAGTCCTCTCGAGCCAGGAATTTGCCATTAGTGACTGTCCTCATTTCTAAATGCTTCTTTAGATAAACCAAACAAGTGAAGTAGGTTATCATAAATTATTTATACCTAGCTGAGAAAGGATATGTCCGTGGTTAAAGCTGAGAATTGAGAGGCCCAAAGGAAATCTGCGAGGACATTAATGTGATTTCTAACTGCCTTGTACTTACAAATAAAACAACAACAACAACATTGCTTAGACATTATTCATCCGCAGAGATGTCCCTGGTTCTTGCTGTGAAAAAGAGGTGTCCATATTTAAATGTAATGGTGCGTTCCAGCAGAGGGTGCCGTTTGGAAGCCTGGGTTATGTACAGTAAACAGGCACTGCACTGGGTCATGCCCTACCTTCCCTTATTTTACAGGGCTAACCATTATGAGCACGAGAGCAACCGTTTCAATAATCAATCTTGCCAGTTTCATTGCTGAGCAAAACTTTAGAAAAGTGTGAAAGGCAACGTTACCAAATACCATGCCGTTAAAATGTACATGTGTGTCCTCACAAACCATCAAACTGCCTACAAGGACTGAAATATCTGATAACTGTAGCATTGTATCCCCACCACTGTACGTACACTCATTATTTATCGTCAAGTCATTTTGATATAATGCACCTTGAACAAATCCTACCCTTGCCATCTGATATTGCACGTGACCCCTGTGCCACACAAGATGAAGCATTTATGCTCGAAACAAAAGTCTATCTCAAATCAGATGAAGTCTACGGAAAAGCTTAAATATGAAAAACTAATACTGTATCTATATTAAAAATGCATTGCTTGCAAACCAAATTTACAAGTGTCGACCCTATGCAAAAGAATCCAACAGTAATATAGTCCCGTTCTTTGTATTATTATTTGGTTCGAGTTTTTTAAATAACAATTATTTTTGTCATCATTGTTCGTCCTGTTTTAATCCACACCTTTGACCACACCTTTGACCACACTGGTCAATCCGAATCTTGACTTAAAGCTTTCGTGACTGCAGGAATTCATATTCTTTGGGTCTTTCGGTAAAGTCACGTAGATAGGTTCAAATAAAATAACAAAAAAACTACGACGTTTCGATCGCAACACAAGCGGTCGTTATCTGCCTGTTATTTTCTTTGAACCTATCTACGTGACTTTACCGAAAGACACAAAGAATATGGTCAATCTGAGATTTTTGAATGGGGGTCCCAAGATAAGCTCAAATGTCACTCGCCGCTGATAGGGATCATGGTCGGAAATCAAACTCAGGATATGAGGTTTGTAGTGCAGTGCCCCTAACTACTCCACCACCCCTCTGCCCCCCCCCCCCTTGTTTTAAAATCCTACATAAAATTAGAACGGCTGATTTCGTTTAAGGTATGTAATCACATTATTGCTTCCTCCTCAGGCAACAAAGCTATACATATATACACACACACACGTGAATAATGGTGCTTCTATCCTAAACCATTTTTCTTGTCAAGATTTCCCAAAAAAACACGAGATGAAAGGTCAGTGGTGCTCACAGTTTCAACGGTGCTTGGCCTTTGATTCCACAGATTATTGATAAAGGTCTTCGATGCCACATCGGTCTTGTAGACATAAAGGTGTAATTACTTGATTGTGGAATACATTTACATAGAATCTTAATTCCACACTCAAAACACCAGCCCCTTTCTTATTGGTTCATATGCAGTCCTCATTACATTCATTTGTCAGATTCTCACCAAGCAGAATTATTCATTTCAAAATCGATAACAAATTAACCTTCACAGAGGCTGTGGGACCTGCCATCGTCAAAAACTTGCCGAGACATTATGACAAATGGCCATAAAACAACTCGTAGATTACGTGGCGTGTTTAACAGCATGCAATTTCTCCTTCCTTAACACCGAATGCCTTGAAAGCTCAGCAACTTTGAGGTGACCCACATATTTAGTTACAACAGGGCAAAACCATCATCTATTTCTTCCCAGTTAAAATAAATACATTCTTGATAATTTCATCAACCATTCCCGTACAATGAGGCTGGCTTGCAATTCTGAATTTGCCAAGCAGTGCATTCAGAATACAGTAACTTCATGTGCAGCAGTGTGCCAATTTGAATCAGAATCTTTATTTAGACTGAATGTAACAAAAGCAGCTCACTAGGCTGCGTATCATTTTTTAATAAGGTGTGTTGCATTAATCATTTACTTTCTCAAATGCCGAATTGAATCAGCACTGTGTCATGCGAGTCACATAATGCATGGGGGAAAAAAAGTGTTCATACTGACATTGCCCTTTGGTTGAGCATCAGCACATTAAAGCTGTGACGCGTATAAAACTTTAAACAAAGACGAAAGCGGTTCCACCCCCTGCCAGCACACCAAAGAATAGCAGCACATCGTGATGCTTTTGGCGGGTGTTCCCGGAAGCTTGGCTAGGACGGGGGAGAGCTGCTTCAAGGAGATTTAATCATAACATTAATAAATAACAATTTTTGAAAATGAAACACAATAAATTAAATAATGTTCTTTGAAGTTCGCCATTACTAAATCTTTCGTTGTTTTTAATTGAAGCAATATTCAATAACATACACATTAAAACATTGCTCGCATAACTACAACTTGTTTAGACTTATTTAGTATATAAATTCAGCCCCCCCCCCCCTTTTTTATAAATGCATTATGCCAATGCGTTGAAATATTGTCCTGTGGTCATCACCGGAGCCATCACTGGCGCGGTAACCGTGGCCGATGGCCCACATAGGGCCACCTCCGTGTTTAATTGGCCCAATGTGGCTGCCCATTTTTGGGTCTAATGGTACTCAATCACGTCCAGTCGATCACGACCCAAATCTGATTCCGATCCTATTCAATCTACATTGCAACGGATTCAATCAATCAGCAGCAGCTAAAAAAAATCCATCATGAACTGACTACTAATTAGGACTGAATTTGCCACGCATAATAACAAATTGTACGAAATTATTTTACGTACATTAAATGTTTGGCCTTTTTGTCAGCTCGCTGCTGTATGAGAGCATCTCCATGCCATGCAGGTTATGAGGGTTATTTGCTCTTACTTCACCACGCTAATTATTGCAGGTTAGTGAAGGCAGGCAAGCGTGAGGTGTTGGAGGATACAAGTACTCCTACTGTACAGTACAATGAGAGATTGTTCAGCATTGGCACCTTGTGCCCACAACGTAGCCTTCACAGCCTATCACACCTGTTATGCATGATGGTCACTCATCCAAGCTCCCCCCCAGGCTCAATCCCACCGATACTAATCATAAAGCCATTAGTTGAAAATCCCAAACAGCAACAAAAATATGGCACGACATGCTGGATGATGAACCTAGGATATCTGAGCTTCATTCAGAGACATTTCGATAGCCACTGGATATCAGGAGGTAAATTCTTACTCCTATACGGTATACTACAGATTCATGACAATCCACTTGCCCCTTTCACAAACATAGTTTTTCTGGACACATCTTGAACGTTAGAATCGATTTAAAATCATAAAAAATCGACATACAGCAAACTGCCTAATATGACTCTACTCGGGGCTGAAGTATGGAAAAACCTAACCAGAAATGCTTCCAGTGTAATCCGACGAGGATGTGACCTGACAATAACATTCTGACTGATTCTGCTTTCTTTTTCCCTTTCAAAAACTCATATACAATCCGATTATGAATTAAACCAACGGTACAAACCTTTAGTCTACCTAAATGTTGTGAATGACATTGAAATTCTGTGTCAAATTTGTACTTTGTTAAGGTTATATATATATAATAAGCTGGTGATGATCATTGGTAAATACTCCTTTAGCTAATCGGGATAAAATGTCCTTACGGGCTGAGATGCAACGTCCTTATATGTCATCACAGTAACCTTTAACAAGAGTCAATTTTACAAGTAGTCTATTCTTTTCTGAATGCACAGAGATTAAGCCATGAAAATGCTCCTGAAATGAGATCGATTATGTTCCATTGTATGTAATTCTCTAAACTTTCTTTGACCACCCCTTATGAAAAATAAAACTTGTCTTATTGAATGATGATGACAAGATATACAACGCATTATTGGTTTTACTCGTATATTTCTTTAAAAATTACTCCCAACTAAAAGGCTGCAGTCACTATGATGTCTCTTTTTCAGAAAGAGTAATCACAAATTAAAACTACTGTACATTGATCTTCCTGGAGGTCAATACATGAGACCATAATTAAAGTGCAGAATAGTTTTGCTGATGAGCTCTGAATAAAACCTTTTAACTCTGGGCACCTTTGCTATTTAGAATGTTTTTGCGAGCAAGGACAATTCGTGGTCGAGAAAATTTAATTTGTAGCCTTGCTAACTTAAGATAATTGGCCAATGATTTCGGATTAATAAATGCATATCTTTCATTTCAAAATTATGCAGAATGTGACTGTTACGTAGCTTCCAAATTTTTGTTTTATACCAATGTAAAGCGTGCATTTGCAAATTTCAAAGAAGCCTACCAGCTCGCACAATAGAGAATATATGATATTGTAAATAATCTTGATAAGACGTTGCTTCTTTAAAATGTTAAGAAAAAATATCAACATTTAAAAATCGATTTGTAAAAAAATCTAATTTTCCTTTAAAATAAAAAAAAACTGTCACTCTCACGTGCTATACACGGCCACTAAGTCACTACAGAAATATATCCTTTCTCTCAGGCCAGAAGGATTATACCTCGGATTACGTATGACGGCTAATCTGTTTTGGGACATTTTTTTTTTGGGCCGGTGCAGCATGTCCCTCGAAAATTTGAGGTCTCAGTGAGAGGCCACTCTTAGAACCGGATTTGTTGGAAAATTCCCAAAATCCCAGCTCAAAAAAATCCTCATTCCCCATCCCAATATACTTTCAAATATGATGGCCTCCCCACTTTATCATGTGGCCAGGGGGTAAGGGTGTGGGGGGGGAGTGTAAATATATAAATAAAAAAGGGGGGAAAATGTCAAGCGCTCTCATTTGTCTTTTAAAGCTTCTACAGGCACTGCTTTCAGTTGCAACGCATTTCATATTTTTCAGACTTAGTGTCAAAGAAAAAAAAGGTGCTTATACATCATCGCTACCCCTATTTCTTTTACCTCTTTTCCCGCATCCATTTTTCTCTTCTTCCTGTGTAGCGTGCGACTTTGTCGAGCTCGATCGAGCACACTGGGACTGGGCACGATATTTATTTATTTCTGCTGCATATGTAAATCTGTGAAAACACCCAATTAATACAAATTAGCGGGATGACAGCTGACATGCAAAAACGAATTATAGATTCAGGGATTTATTTCCCAGCTTTACTACTAAATGCCACTGAGATGATTTCAGAGAGCCTTGAATTGTCAACATTGCTTGCTGAAGATAAAGCTTCATGTAAATGTGCTGATGTAAACTCAAATCACCCATCAAACGTGACAAATAAACCACCTCGACTGCATTACATGCTTTTATGGCTGAAAGCTTGGACTGAAGGCTTCGACATGTACATGAAACACAAAATAAATGTCTGTGGGTTATTATTAGCTCATCATCCAGTAAAGAGTCTCGGTACAGCATCAGCATTTTGATCCCCAGGAACCATTGTGGGGACATAATGTGCTAAAAGTGCAGGATCACCGGAAATCAGATTACTGAATATCAGTCACTGTAAATCTATATAATTCGTCAGATCTTGGAAGCTAAGCAGATCTGAGTCCGGATAGTGCTTGCATAGGAGACTGATGTGCACAAAGAGGTTGTTATATGGACCACGGGACTGTGCCACAAAATCCGTTGTTGTAGGGTATTTCTATGCTCCTATGTCTGTGCACCCTACTTTCGCCAATGCAATTTGACCAGTATGGTTCGTCAAATAACCTCCACGGACTGACATGGCACGGAGAGGCCCAAATCCAGCAGTGGACTGACAAATGGGCTGTCTATATACACATGCACAAATAATGGCAGTATCTGTATATTATTCCATGTAAGTTAGTCAGTTTAACACAGAGGCTTTCGCGACCAATATCAACCCAAAAAAACCCCTGTATTATGAATTATTCCATATGTTCTCCGATTCATGTGTTCCTCTTTTGTCAGAGACATCATATCGACTGCTAAAAAAAGCAAGTGGGCTGGGGCAGGACATGTGAAGAGAAGGAGCGGTGGCTGGTGGTGGAGGCCATTGTAGAGAATGTTCAAGAAATAAATCAGCTCATGCCATCTCGCGCCTGTGAGGGATGGTGACCTCTTGAGGAGGCCTTGTTACAGCAGTGGATAGATCATGGCTAATCCAACGATGATGTATTACATTTACCTAAGTTATGGCTATCATTTATTTCCCCTTTTGGTTTCTCGTAATTTTATTATTAGTTTTACAATTGTAAAGAATATTTTTAGGCAGATTTAAAATAAAATAGGTTAGGTGAGCCACAGATTATCACAAAGACGTGTCTAATTTCAGCTAATGGATTAACTATTGCATTACATTTGGCGGTAATTATCTGGGGCTATCCATATAGTGCCACTTATTCACGCAAAGGCGCGAATTTTGTCGTGGTATAACGATCAGCCCACTGAACTCCAAATGCAGAAGTCGCTGCTAGTTCATTCTTTTGGAGCGACAGTTGAACCAATGGGAAAGTTTCTTTAAATCGTCACCATCTGTCCACCCAGCAGCATAAACGGATACACCACACAGTTGATTGGCAAGTCGCACGGTGGTGGGGTCAAGTGTGGGTACCACCTCGTTTCAAGGCGTCTGGCCGAGTTGGACAAATATCCTCCTCAGGGGCCCTCACCAAAGCTTCCTTGAGCAGTGGCGTGTGCAATAAATTGGAGGGCTGCATGTTTGTCTTATTCACACAAAGGAGTGGAATATACTGAATATTTCATGGGCTTGTAACAATTTGCACTCCTCACAAATTGATAACTTGTTACAATTTTTGGTTGTTGAGGTTCCTAAAAACTATAACTGTAGAGGCTCTTAAAACTACAACTCAATTTGTTATTAAACCTGTTTCTATATATCCCCCGAGCATGAAGGGGTGGAGTGGTAGCGCAGCGATTAGCACACTGCGCTACTAAGCTGGTGGTCGAAGTTTGATTCCAGGCCACGACGAATATCGGCGGTGAGTGAAATCGGAAACAACGTGCATTGACCACCAAAGTAAAGTATGGTCAAAAACAACCTACATGTATCCAGCAGTGCATTGAGAAAGGTCTGTAAACATCCGTACAATGCATCAAATACCGACAATTCACTAAGAAGACCCCCTTGTTAACAAGTGTAAAACCACAAGGACACAGAAGTATTAATTACCGTAACATTTGGGAAATTGTTATGAAGAAATAGGCCTACACAAGGGTCAGTGTTAAGGAATAAAACATGTCAAAACCTTTTGTGCGTTGGTTGTAATTAAATAATGGAAAGTGCCTGCGTGGAATATGCTGTAAGCTGTAGCATGCTATTGGTTATCTGCATTAGGCTTGTCTGCTGAAAGAGGGTCAAGGGATATGTGAGTGCCTTTAATGGATTATGGGTTGTTGTTTTTTTTGGACTGAGTTCTGCTTGCGTATGTGTGAAAAGGTTAGGGGTGACGTGATATGACTGAGAATGGAAGGTGCCCTCCCATGGCAGCTGTCGGTCAGCATGGTGCGGGGCGAACGGATGATAAATGACACGTGAGAGAAATTTACAAGCGGTTGAGGAGAGAGCGAGCGGCTATTAAGCCGTTTCGTGTGCTTATGAAATATTGAAATAAGTATTAGGGGAAGTTTCCATTGATTTACGAAGTTACGTAAGAAAGCATGCAAAACGTAACAGCAATTGATATTGACAACACTGTCATGCACTGAGAGAATTAATCGCGTGAGTAGGTGGGGAAGCTGTAAATCACAATGGCATTCAGGTTTTGTGCATTAATACATGTGTGTATAAATAAAATAATAATTTACCAGTCTCTATTGCAGTTGGTCAAGGCCAGGTAAAGTGCAACAACTTTGTTGAAGCGAACAAAAGATAAAAATAAACGCGCAAAAATTTCCGAATCAGAGTTTTAAAACGAAATAGGTTTTTGTTTTTCATCTGCAATAATCTACAGATTATTATGATATCGATAGAATGTCAGCAATCACGGTACAAAACCACGGCAAGCCATGGGATGAATTTACTCCCAGACTGCCAACGATTGAAAACTCAACACCTTGGCTCTTGTTTTCAGATCTACATTCATATGTGCAATGCACACTCTGAAAGGAAGAGAACATATAATTCTGAATATGAAAACAACAAGATAAAGTGCTCCCGATAAATTACGCCTAACGCCTTTTGTTCGTAAAAATGTCAAAATATCTCCCAGATAACAATAATACGAACAAATTGGGCAATTACCCTTTTCCACAAATAGGGTTTAATAAAATTAGATGATATTTTCCCAGGAAGCATGCTATCCTGCCCTATGTCACTGTTTTCCTAGTTTCTAGGAGAGAAATAAGTTTTATTTTTAAAGCTCCTTGGAATAACTCATCTCTGCCAAGGTAATTGAGAGATGAGAAACGTTTATTAACACATAATTATGTTAATTGTAATCTCCAGGGAAAAATCATACAACATGGTCCCACATTTTTCTTGCATTTCAACATTCCGATTTTGTTGAAAAACCAAATCAATTGGAATATTTGTGCACGTGACAAATAATTGTATTGGCCCCATCGGGTGGTGGAGGGTTATAGTACAATAAATAAATGCACATACACAATCTTGATAATCGTTTTTTTACCCTTTTATCTGGCAACAAGGAGTCATGTTTGCATTGACCACAATACCTGCGGTCGGAATACAAACAAAAAACACAACTCTGATAATGTATGCACTGTCTTTGAAATTGATTGGTCCACACCCGAGACAGCTTTTCTTAGAGCCTAGTCTCACATGGTGTTGGACCAGATTGACGCCAAAAGGCATGTTGGACCAGGTGAGCCTAGTCTCACATGGTGTTGGACCAGATGACGCCTTTTGGCGTCATCTGGTCCAACACGCCTTTAGTCCAACACCATGTGAGGCTAGGCTCTAAGAAAAGCTGTCTTGGGTGTGGACCAATACATTTTAAGGACAGTGCATACATGATCAGAGTTGTGTTTTTTGTTTGCATTCCGACCGCAGGTATTGTGGTCAATGGAAACATGACTCCTTGTAAAAAAATGTGTCAGTTTTGTTGCCAGATAAAAGGGTAAAAAAACAATTATCATATTTTGCTACTGGCAAAGGAGGTTCCAATGGTACACAGTCTTGATTGGATGTAAATAATGATCTCTCACTTTAACGGGCAGATCGCCAATGTTTTTGTAGCCTTCCTGCTCCTCTGCTGTAGAGGGTGCTTAAACAAAAATGTTTTAACACTTCTGAGAATTTGCAACAATACCACAAGAAATGTGCCTCCTCCGGGCTCTGGAGACCACCTGGAAAAGATTCCAGGTATGTGTTGACAATGATGGCGAAAATGTGGAGACTCTTTGACTTTTTTAAGCTGTTAAAATTCATTTGTTGTCATGTTACAGTGTATTAGCCGTTATTTTTTTCCATTAAAAACGATAGTCGCATATAAGTTTCGATTTAAAGCTTTCGTGACTGCAGGGATTCATATTCTTGGTTCTTTCGGTAAAGTCACGTAGAAGGGAAATAATAAAGTAATAAAAATAAAACATAATAAAATAAAATTCTCACGACGTTTTGGCCACAACACAAGCAGCCGTCCTCAGGTGAAGAACAGAGCTGTTGGAAAGAAAAATTTCTCACGTCGTGAGAAATGTATTTTTTTTATTTTTTTTATATTTTTTTATTTTATTATTTCCCTTCTACGTGACTTTACCGAAATAACTAAAAATATCGCATATAAGTGTTAACATTTTTTTGAGGCACCCTGTACTTGTGTGTCATTCAATCTGCTCCATTTTACTATGCTGCAGCGCACTAGAGAGACAGTTTTGATTTAAAATTCAGCTTAGTGTTCTCAGGTCTGTATGGAGTACCCTTTAAATACCTCCTCAAACTTAACCTTTTGTTGAGTACTGCTGCAACTTAGACTTCACATTCTCACATAGGTGGCGATGTTGCTCTGAGGTCATAACACTAAGCTGTCACTTAAACAAAAACTAAACGAAAAACTCTATTTTTTTATTTTACCAGGTAAGGCCCACTGAGCTATACCGCTCTCTTTCAGAAGCGACTTGGCTATTACAAATGACAGCCTGTAAGCTAAGTTCTGAAAAATATCATCGACTTGCGTTTGGCATTAGCCATGGTAAAGAAAGCTCTACACGAGCAGCTTAATTCGTACCTTTTAAAGGAAAACATATTCTGTGCTTCTAATTCAGACATGCCAAATTCACACAATAGCTGAATTTCACACCCACGAAATGAAGGATTAAACCGAGGATGAAAATGACATCCATTGTGTAAAAAAAAAAGAATACGCAAATTGATTTCACAACATGTTATATATTTGAAGAACATAAAATGCAACGTGTTCTCATTTATCCTATATCACGTCTCCATTTTTTGTAAGCATGTGAAATGTTCAACGTTACCACTGCGCTAATTCCAATTTCTAGGATTGCCATTGGTAATATTTATCAGTTGCAGGGACCGGAGGCTATGTCTCCCATATTTAATATTACCGCAAACCACTCCCTCTCTGATCCACTTCCTACGACACCCCAAACATAATTGTCAAACGACTGGGGGCCGATAAAAATTAATGGTACTTACCCATCTACACCGTACCTCATGAAAGCAAAACTCATTTTAAAGAACTCCCCAATCGCACGTTCTGGATTTTCTGGATATATCGCACGTGCAGATTGTGCATACAGCGATGCCGTTACAATTAGTGATAAAGAGCGATGAACGCATCTTTAGGAATTACCACCCTATCTGATACTCGTTGAAACAAATTAAACACTTCATTTGGCAACCTTCTTCCCTGCAACACATTGTCTCTCAAGTATCATTGCTTTAATGTGCTGATGTTTCAAATATTATTAATCTCTTATTATGAATATCCCTGTCCTGTTATTGAATTGCTTTCTAATTTTCATATCCTCACTATGAGAATATCCACACATTTAAAATACTGCAGTAATGCTCCATTAATTTTCTTGATATGCTATAGGGAAATTTTCATAAATTAGCGATTATCTTTCTCATTCAATAATAATAAGCATGTGAAACATTTGAGGAGCAGGGAAAAAAACACATTATCGAGGATTCCAATGAGGCAATTATTTAAGAATAGTTTTTCTTTAAAATTTGATGTGGACATTATATGAATTGTTCTTAATATAGCTCAGATGTGAATGTTTAAGAACTACCGTGAAATAACGGTGGATTAGTAACATGGCAAGATTGTGAAAGGTGGTGGCAGCAATGAGCAAAAAAAAAGACCAAAAATGTTTTACTGTAATTCCAATTTCTCCTCTTTAACCCATTATTTCACCCGGTATTTCATCATCATCATCATGATTAACCATGGTACATTCACTGTTGGATGAAGGTCTCGCCAAACTGCCACCACCTTTCGCAATCCTGCGATGTAGCTAATCCGCAGCATCCAGCAGTAGATGGACCATGGTTAACGATGATGAAGAAATACCGGGTGAAATAATGGGTTAGAGGTGAACTTGGAATTACAGTAAAAACACATTTGGCCATTTTTTGTTGTTGCTCATTGCTGTGAAAGCCAACCCCTTGGGGGTGCTATGCCAGCCGTTGTACACAGTTTTTCACCACATATTCCCACACATTGGATAAAAATAATAATTTAGTCTATAATGACTGACCTTCCAGGCTGTAATTACTCCAGGTCCAAAGGACATTTTCCCTCTCGAGCTAGTCACGTGCTTCTGAATAATGCGGCGTTAATATTTATCTCAATAATGATGCACTAGATTCAGAATTCGTAAAACTAATGTTGCAGTTTAGAAAAAAATATTTCAAAATTATATTGTCCACATTCCGTTGTGCCCCCCCCGACTCCCCCGTAACAGCTCAATACAGCAATTGTATATTTCATGGTGTAAAAGCTGTCAAAAGTTTTTCTGTCGAAGGAAACTTTTTTAATATTCTTTTCCCAAAAGAAAGCAATTACAAAGCACACGTGACAAGAACATATCATATTTAATGTACTATATTTCCAACTTTTACCTTTTAAACCAGTTCTGTGTTCATGGCTAACTCAAACGTCTCGGATATAATGGAGAACATTGAGTGTATACGAGATCAGAAACACTGCCTTATAAGGCATAATATGTGTTTGTACAATATTTAAAATGCTGCCACAATGTAACGGTGAGCACACTCGACGTGCAAATCTGAAGGTTGCCGGTTCGATTTCATCTCTCGGTGCAGAAGTTAAAACATTGGGCAAGTTTCTTGAGGCCCCAATACAAGGAGCATCGTTGATTCTATGTTGATGCATTGTGAGCCCCATTTAGAACATCGCTTCCCTTGTATCCAAACTCACCTCGTGCCAGAGGTCGCAACCGGGTACCCGATACCCGTACCCTACCCGATACCCGGCTACCCGTACCCGGCCGGGTACGGGTACCCGTTTGCGACCCTGGTGCGGCCGGGTACGGGTACGGGTAGACTGTGAGTCACTGGTGAGTAACTGTTTGTCACTCATTTCCCAACGTCTTGTCTCTTCTCACAATTCAAGTGCCTAGAATCAACCCACCCGCGCCTGCAACATGGCTTTATCCCAGAGGTCGCAATCGGGTATCCAGGTACAGGTAGTGTACGGGTACGGCCGGGGAAGGGGTACCCGTTTGCGACCCTGGTGCGGCCGGGTACGGGTAAGGAATCGGAATCAAAACCCGTTTGCGACCTCTGCCTCATGCTATTCCACAATTATCTCTCTCTCTGAGCTGTAAAGGCATGCATTCGCGTGTCAGTGGATAAAACCACGATTTGATTTTATGGTGCAAATCGCCACAAAGCGCAAATACCCACGCGTGTCAAGTTTATTCTGTTTAACCACAAGTCAAGAGACATGGATCAGTCTCGTTTGCAAGCGTGACCCGAGTCAACAGCATGACAAAAGTAAAAAAGAAACAATATTTTTTACAAACTTGATTAGAAGCTTTCATGACTGCAGGAATTACTCGTTGGTTCTTTCGGTAAAGTCACGTAGAAATAAAATTTAACAAATAATATAATACGACGTTTCTATTGCAACACAAGCAACCGTCATCAGGTATGAACGAATGAGAAAACAAACCTAGTAAACTTAGAAATGTAATGCAATGCAACACAGAGAGTCGGCTAACACAACGGTTAACACTTTACCTGGTTGATTAAGTTCTTCCAAAGATTGCTAAATTTGAGAGAGAGACATACACAGATACGGAGACACATAGAGAGACACACAAGCAGAGAAACAGAGAAACACGTGATGTGTGTCTCTGTGTGTGTCTCTCTCTGTGTGTTTCTCTCTGTGCTTGTGTGTCTCTCTATGTGTCTCCGTGGCTGTGTTTGTCTCTCTCAAATTTAGCAATCTTTTGAAGAACGTAATCAACCAGGTAAAGTGTTAATCGTTGTGTTAGCCGACTCTCTGTGTTGCGTTGCATTACATTTCTAAGTTTACTAATTTTGTTTTCTCATTCGTTAATACCTGATGACGGTTGCTTGTGTTGTAATCGAAACGTCGTATTATATGCTTTATTTTAATTTTATTTTCTACGTGACTTTACCGAAAGAACCAAAGAGTAATATTTTTACATTCCTACATTTCTGCACCACCCTTCCGAGAGAGGCTTGACCGCTGGGAGAGCAGGGGCTCGCGAGGCGTCATGGTGTGTCATTTATATGCACTCTCTAAGGAATTAGCCTGGCAGTGGTGGCTCTGCACGTGGCCTGTGATCCAGCACTGTGGAGGCAGCGATGGTTGGTGGTGCTGAGGTGCCATACTTTGTGTCACCAGGAGAAGGCGGCACAGCAAATGGACTATTCGCCAATTGCGTCCATGTGTTCAGGGATAGAGCGTTTCCCCCTCACATTCTTGGGTTTTCTCTGTGTGTTTTGGTTTCCACATGCATGTATAAACGCTCATTAATTGTCTGAAAACGTCTTAAAATCAAAATAAAACACAATGCAGGACCCTTCCTGAAAAAGTCATACGAATCATTGCAGCTTCCTGGATGATTAATTAGTATCATTATTTCTATGTCATTAAAATTATATAATTGTGATCAACGATGATAATAATTTGAATAAAAGTTTGCATTTATTCCATTCATGTAACTAATCCAATGCTAATACATATAAGTATAATCTAATGTATAATACAGTACAATGCATGCATATTACATTATACAATATGTGTATAGTATAACAAATGTATACTGTGCTGGACTATAATGCAATGTACACTATATGTAATACAATGAATATAGTACATAATTCAACGTAATATATGTCGAATCTAATGTAACGCATGAGTGTATGTATAAGCATTATATAAGGACTCTGTTAATAATTCTGTTGTAGTAGTAATAATAGCAATTCATGTAATATAATATACAACATATAATGGAGTGGCAGGCAAGGATTGGAACACACTCGAGAATACGTTGATCGAGGAGATGGAGACATGAAATCAGTTACCGTGCAGAAGCTGGGTGGATTGTTACATTGCCAGATGGTGATAGGTGAGATCGTCTTCATTCAGCAGTGGATTGATCACGGCTGAGCCACAGAATTAATTTAGTTGACGAATGTGAGTCAGCGTGCTGTGGGACGTGGTTGGTGGGGTGGGGTGGGGGTGCGGTTGATTGTGCTGTGTGCAGGCTGCTGCACACACCATCGTTTATTCCGTACGAGTGCTCGTGCACGCCAATGCACCGCGTGCATCGGGCACCGCAAGACAGCGCGTGACACGCCGCTCGCTGCATCTCACGGGTCAAAATTTGCGCTCGAGTTGGCCGCGACGCTGCTGGGCAGTCGGACCGCTGCTCCCGTGTGCCGTGGCGTGGCGAGCCGGGCGCAGTTTAAACACGCAGCAGTATCACGTCACTAGGAGGCACGATGCCCCCTTCAATCTGGGGCTTTAATTACCTTCTCCCACCCCCTGCCCGCCTCTGTCCACACAGCAGTATACATGGGTACACCACCACAGTTCGTCCATTGGGAAGCCCAATGTGGTGGGGTTAAAGTGTGGGTACTCCTGTCTCTTCCAAGGCGTCTGGTACACACCGTGGAAGAGTAGGACAAATACCATCGAGATGGGGAATCTTTAGAGCTCCCCTCTAGTGGAGGCCCTTCCACCAGAAAATAATGACAAGATTGAACCATCATGATATTATGTGTGCCGTCTACCGTATATGTGATAGGCCGATGTTTCCGGCAGTGTTCCTTCTTCAAAGTCGAGAGTGAAGAAATATTGATCGGCAATTTTCACTTTCCACGGTGGTTGGCCACTTCAGACCTTCACCATCCGCTCTATTTGACTCAAGCCCTTGGTGTGATGTCCCGTGTTGATCATGATCAAGAACATAAGCCATCAAAGATTCTCGAGGGTTCATAGTACTATGCAATACATCATAATGCGTTTCAACTTAAAGTTGGCATAGTTCGGGCCTTTTCAAAACACTTCGATTCTGCAGCCTCCCTCCTCCATCATATAACACTTTGTGGTGAAGCTGGTTTGAGTCAATGAACTTTAAAAGAGAGAAGGCATAAAAAAAAAAGAGATAAACTGCCACAGCGGATGAAATGGCTTTGCTGTCAGGGCCACAGATTCCCATTAAATTGAGACTACGGAGTCGAGGCTTGACTGGGTCTCGTGGTTGATTTTTTAAGTGCGCATCAGTATATTTCCTCCTGCATGGCGCAAACACATTAACACACTCTCACATGCATGCATGCACAAACATGCCGAGTAAAGTTCACTGTTCATCAATATGCAATGTAATAATCTACCAGATGCGCTTGGCTATTACATAACAGGATCGCGCGAGGTGGAGGCGGAGGCTTGAGGAGGACTTCATCCAGCAGTGGATTAGCCATGCTTGTCTGTAAAACTCGCCGCACGCAATATCTGTACGCAGGCGAGCAGTAACACACACGTGCAAAATGCAGTCGCATTGTAGAACGTCAGTGTACGCATTGTATATTCTGTTATGAACAAGGATATCCTGAATATGTTTTGGAATGTGTTTTTGCATGCATTGTTTTTATAAGCGAGATTCATCAGTGTACCAGACTGTTGTTTGTCACAACTTGTATTGGAAATGCATATGTTGAACCGTTTTATTATTATTATATATAGACAAATACGTCCCTGCCATTCCTAATCCACCAATGGACAAAGTTCTCCCCATGCCCTGTTGGTCATGTGGTGTTTGTACCACCGCGCTCGTCACTGGTCAGTGAGGTTTGGTTGTAGGGGGTAGGGCAGAACCGCTTATGACACTACTCCCCCACTGATGTTCGCTGTGACCGATAATAATTATCAAAGTCAGCTCTCCGGGTTCAAAGCGCATGGCACCTCCGATTAGCACGGTTGGCTACGTATGGTGCAAAGTAAGCTCAATATGCATAGATCGCGCTCACGGCTGTAGCATCGTCCTGTTATGTGGTTTTGTTATCTGTATTGTGCGTTCGTTTGGGTTACATGCGCTTTTGGGATTAATTGTAATTCTTCTTCATTGAACGTTTATATTGTTTCGTGAGATGTGATGCCTTCGTTTGGGTCACACCAAGAGATTCATTTTAGGATTAGAAACAAAAGCGTGTGGACATTATAGCTTCTGGAAAACAATGATGAGCGCAGCCTTCACATTTATCCGCAAAGCGGGCGTGCACACACACACACCCATTAAACAAATATTGTGTATGGCAACATTGAATATGAATGCTTCCAGCAGGCATCAAGCGAAGTTTCCACGTAATGGATTGGGGGCGGAAAAAAAACCCCCAAAGTCAATAAAATCATAAAACTGTCACGCAGAGCATTCACAAGGACCGCACTGCAGGTACACTTAAACATTAAGTCCCCGACAAGAAGCGAGATGCACAGAAACTAGAATGAATCTCATTGCTCAGATTTACCACCTTGTTAACGCCCTAAATCCACGATTCTGCTGTACGAGGCAGCCATTAAACAGCATTTAAAGACCATTAGTGTGAGCGACTGGCCGTTCATCCCGTGATTATAAGGCCAAAGCCATTGCTGAGCCAGTGGCACGATCAATACATCGACAAGAGCCCCGTTCCAATACACACGTACAACACTCTGACCGCCATAAAGCTGGTTTATTGTAGGATGCGTCACGAAAGCTGTGCGCATTCATAAACTTTCAGACCGGACGAGCGCAAGTTTCTGTGGCACGCTCGACTGCTCCTAACGAATGCGTGGAACTACTTTTTGTTAGAAATAATCATTTACAGCTCTCCCCGTCTATCCACTGCTGGTCGGTGAGTGTTGGTGAAGCGGCTGCTCAGGGCCGGTTAAGAAGTCGCTCACTGTCGATGTTTGGCCATGACTGAGCAGTTGAACTCAGGCGGCAGGGCTCATCGTACAGCGAATGAACCACTCCGCCATCATTGCGCATTCAAAAACTGTTCCACTGGTGGACCAAGTGAGCCTTGGGCTGAGACATGACCATTCACCCACCCACCCCCCCGAAAAAACGTGGAACTCCTTTTGTTACGCGTGCAGAAATGCATTCATGAAATCCTCGCATTGTTTTTTTATTTTCCCCGAACGCAACTGAAAGCATCAATAGGAACGAAAGTCATTCTCTTGGACTAATTTAATTTGAGATGCTGAAAATGTGCAGCTCTGTGCCTCTTAGTCACTAAGTTTTGGGAGCCAGGAGCAGGTGACTTCAAAAGGCCATTGAAGAGGAACAAGGAGGCAAGCTTACAAAGACAAGGCCCCCGCACACACAAAAATGCAGATAACTAGATTACGTAGTGAGCACGGTGAAGACCCAGACTAAATGACCTCAAATGGGCGCTTGGGCTAAATAAGCTTCAATAACAGTGTGGATTTGAAAGGATAGAGCTGGAGCCGGCTGGTAACTACCCCTGCTGGTCTTTTCAAGAAGAGTATTGAACCATGCTTAATCTGCTTTCACTCTGCCAGCAAATACGTCCCATTGATTTCTGTCAGGCTGCAACCGTTTTTCATAAGAATTGATTTGATCGCCATTTGTGGCTCCATTGCTGGATGCTCAGGCTTGGCGATACTGAATTGTTGGATTGTCAGTTCACCGGATCAGGGCAATAAAAAAAGAAGACCTCCATAAAGCTTATGCATTGTAATATATGTGTGTGTGGGCTTCGAAAAAAAATATGGGCCAGCATGCAAACTCTCACAAAACATGACCTATATTTATGATGAGAAATAATGAACAAGATAAAAACATGCCACAGCTACACTGAAATTGCGTGAAGAAATTAATCATATAAATATCAGAGGGAGAGTTGGACAAGGAGACCCATTTTTTTTGACAAAATGATTCAAAGCGCCAATAACAATCTGGAAACTGCACTGGAGCAAAAACGGTGCGAACGCAAATGAAGAAAATATTAACTATCGAAGAGTTTCCTGAAGAGAGTCATCATAACAACAAATGGAAACGAACGAACATTTTGGAAAAAAATGAAGAAAATGTAGATGGAGACGGCTCCCAAGCGTGGCTCAAGATAGGCAAGGGTAGCAAAAGTCACGTACAAGTTCACGAAGCAAGAGAAGATATCTGTTGGAGGAACAACATGGGAAAACACGTGAGAGTGTGTATACCTAAGTCGGTTATTGAAGGTGGACCTGGATCAATATTATTAAATAAATATGTGGATGACAGCAGCTTGCATTGGAAATGTACTTTATACAGTAATGAAAAGCAATGTACCAATGTGATTAAAGAGTAAGGTTTTCAATCGGTGCAATGTTACCTGCAATGACATATGGATCAGAAACATTAATATTGACGAATTAAATTGAACAAAGGTGGATGCTTGGAATTATTTGAGATGGACAAAAAATAGGGACACGTGTGATCAGCGGACATGAAAAAGTTAGAGAAGCAATATTTACTCTGAGAAAATTCAGTAGGGCATGGAGAGTATGTTTTATTCATTGTAAGAGAAAATGGCTGCTATTCGAGTCGAAAAATGGACTGGCAGCCAAAGGAGAAAACATGCCGGAGAGATGAATTCAACTCATGTGCCGCAGCTCAGTGGATTGTTGCATCTTCAGACCAAGAGAAATACTCTTTGGTTCTTTCGGTAAAGTCATGTAGGTACAAAAAAAATAAATGAAATCACGACGTTTCGATTGCAACACAAGCAATCATCATCAGGTGGGAAAACCACAGCAAGAACATGTTTTGCTGAAGTGGGAGTATATGGGGAAGGCTCTCAAGTGTGGCTCAAGATAGACAAGGGAAAACAAATTATTGCCGTGGTTTTCCCACCTGATGATTGCTTGTGTTACAATCGAAACGTCGTGATTTAATTTATTTTATACCTACATGACTTTACCGAAAGAACCAAAGAGTATGGATCCCTACAGTCACGAAAACTTCAAACCAAGAGAAATGTTGTCCTTCACCTACAAGTAGACAGGCCAAAGCTGATTCTAGATTTGAAGCTTTCGTGACTGCAAGGATTCATATTCTTAGGTTTTTTCGGTAAAGTCACGTAGGTAAAATTTTTAAATTAAAATTAATAAAAGTAAAATAAAATTAAAATAAAATAAAAATCACGACGTTTCGGAGGCAACACACGCTTCTGTCTTCAGGTGGAACCGTCACAGCACGCTTGCTGTATCAAGTAAATTTACCTACGTGACTTTACCGAAAAAACCTAAAAATAGGCCAAAGCTGGTCACACCAGCTGTTGGCCTGAGCTCACCACACGGCATAAAACCAACAATCACAAGTTAGTCACGGATGCTGCCGTTTTCAATGTAAAATTGACTAAATGGCACCCACTTTGAACAGAATAAGAATAGGCTTGGGATGATCAAACTGACCAATGTTATGTACACGAAAAATATCAGCCGGCCATTTACCTATAAAAACAAAATAACAGCCGCTTCAGCCTCGTTGAGTGGTTTTTATTTCTAGTGCTTTCACACCACCCGTACAATTGCAAATTACTTTGCGCAATGCAGTCTATAAAATAAGCACATTTTCTGCACCCAATTTATTTCTGACTTGATCAGGCATGAGGTACTGGACTCTTAAATAATGCCCCTGTAGCAACAGTATTGAGGGAACATAAAACACAGAAGCATCTAAGATGGTATTGCCCACCTCGTAAAAATATATCCTTCATATCAGAGCTCTGAAGCCACCATAGCTTGAGTTGGCACTGATGCTACGACATTGACGAATACAGAATTCTGTAAAACATTGGTAATAATAGCAGGGGGTGGGACTCGGGATTTAACACAATTGAAATGGAAACTATAGAGTTTTGCCTGTCCAAGGACGGGTGTAGTGCAGTAAATCTGAAACTTGCAAGCGCAAAATAAGATCGCGACGTGATATTCATTGCATCCATTCGTGTGCAATTTGTGAGGGCGCGGTGACACAGACCTATTTCATTTAAAGGTTATAATCCCTTGTTCATCAAGACGTCCTTTTTACTTCTATGTCTCATCAGCGTTATGGAGATCACGTGACGTGAGGGTTCTGCCTTCGTAGTGAGGGTTGTGAGTTGACGCCGAGGAGGGGGGAGGCGCCGCCTCACCCCCCCCCCCCCCATGTGGAGTGACGTCAGCCGCTAATTGTTTTGAATGGGGAGCGTGGTGTCCATTTGGAAGATGTCACCTGTTCATGATTATCAATGAGGGGGGCTGGTCGATGTGGAGTGACGTCACGAGCGTTAAGGACAGACTTTCCTGGGTGATGATAGTAGGTTTCATGAGTTTTGGTGCTGCGCTGTATTTCAAAGAGATGCACTGGGTCCACGTGTGACATTATTACAGTACACGGGGCTTATTTATTGCGTCGCTTCTGGAGTTGAGAAGTGCCAACTCGATCGATAAGTGCCCTTTTTGCAGGGTCACATGTGTCTGTGAAATGCAAGCGTTTGGGAAATAGGGGTGAGCTGTCACCGGGGTTGACCGAGGCGCTTGGCCAAAGCGTAAGAATTTCGAACCAATTAGTAAATTAGCAGTTTAATGGAAAACTGTTAAACTCTTCATGAAACGACCACCCACATCAAAGAACTAGTGTAATTATCAAGTTGCGTGGGCTGAGATTGTGAAATGATTTTTGTTACATTTTTGATGGGGTCGTGTGTGTTTTGGGTTTCACGGGTGACGCTTGCTGTTAATTGCAGATTTGCATGTTGCACAGATCAGCAATCGTGTGCAACGAGAGACCCATAGCAATTAGTTGATTTTCAATGTATTTGGCTAACGAATTGTAAAAAAGGAGTGACGCTTTCGAAAATTGCATATTATTTCTATATCGTAAATTTTTACCCACATTTTCTCCACAATACAAGCTAATGTCATTCTCAGTCTCAATGCGTACTTCGAAGTGTTTTGATGATTAGTAAAACAAACTTAAGCATTAGACGTGTTCCAGCCACAGAGGTTACATTTTACTACAAGGTCACAATAACTTGACGCTGATTTTAAGATCTACAAGTTCCGCAATGCAAAGCCAGAAAATGGAATATACATTTCAAATAAATTCAAGGTATTACTCATGTCTGAAAGTTTGTAAAAATTTCAAGCACTTTTTCATACATAACGATATAAAACAATGCACAGGCACGATATTCAATGGTGTGTGTGTTTTTTTACAAGATCATGAGATATGGGGATAATATATTATCATAAAGTACATGCAGAGTTCAGAAAGAGAGAGATTAAAGCAGTATTTTTTTCCATCCCTTTGACTCTGTGAGTTTAAGAGACTGACAGATGCCATAGATAGGAGGGCATCCACTTTACAGGAAAGATTTCACACTCTGTTTAACACCAGACAAGGCCCTCGGTGATGTGACATTTCCAAAGGGCAAATGCAGAGATTTCTTCTGCCCTTTCCGTATCATTCTATTGAGACGGCAGTTCTTGTGCACGTGCAGGTTTAAATGTTGTAGCATTCTTTTCAGGAAGTGGGGGGGGGGGGGGGTAGAGTACCTGTCAGGTCAAAGATACCTACCGAATTGTCTCCCTGGATTAATTCAAAACATGCTAGATGTGTGACGTTACAATTGACCCCTACAGGGCGTTAACCTTTGTGAGTTAAGTCCAAGTGACGTTGAGTGGCATGCATGAGTCCATTGCCAAACACACATATATGCGCAAAACCAAAAGGAAATCGGTTAAAAGGTGTATACAATGTACCGTATAGTGTTATAACAAATATAGCTTTATATCAATGCTTAAAAACGTATCCGATTGTGTAACTGATCATGTTCTATTTGTGACAACAGCAGCTTGACTGTAGCCAACTAAATGTTGATGCTTTTTTAAAGCATAGCTCTGCAAAAAAAAAACAGAAATTCTGATAGCAATGCAATTATTGTGGTTCTTGGTGTGACTGAATAGTTTCCATAGTGTCTTCCTCAGTATCGTGGCATTGAGAAGCCTACGCAAACACATTTCAAAATATGTTGTGCGGCTCAGAAAATATTCAAAAGCCCAGGACAAAACATATCCTGGCTTTCTCCAACATAAACGGGATATAAGCAGACATTTACCAATATTTGAATTACGCGTACATGCACGTTTAGTAATACAGCAATAATACTCTGAAAATGAAAAGTATTCTGTGGAGAAAAAAACTTCAGCACAGAATGTTTAGTTGAAGGACGTAACAATGCCGTTCCCATAACTACTATGCCTGCCCTGATTGATTCCATCTATGATTTGTATTTGCTGCTGTAACCCATTCTTTGCAAGGCTGATTTTTTTTGTGGGTGCATCATCTAATCTTACACATTGAAAGTTGCATCTTCTGGTAAATGCACACAACGTTCTCAATAGTTTCAAAAGCCACGCTTTATCTTCCATGCCAGTTTACAAGGCAGATTTATTATTTGGTGATCAGACAAGAGCATAACATTTGATACATTGCACAACATACACTTGTACTTTATTTTGTATCCCCCCCCACTCCCAAGCATTCTTTATATATTTCACACGGCCATTAAATATAGTTTAGCTTCGGAAAAAAGCTTATCTCTTGGTTGGTTGTGGATCGGAGTCTCTGCGGAAGTGTCTCTTAAAGCTGTGCTATGAATCCTCCTGGCTGCTCATCAATAATAGTTCGATTGCTGCAGCTCCACATTCATTTTTTATACGTCAGCTCACTCACGCACGTACGGGCGGGGAGGGAGGGCAAGCACAAGCACTCGCTCGCCGCATCGCTCGTGTACCCGCCTACTCATCCTCTCTTCCCACAACCCCCTGCACCTCCCCCCCTTTTCTGGAATCCTTCAAAAAAAATGTAATCGATGAAACATTTTTATTTCAATTCTGTTGACGGAGATCGGTGCTGCGCCACGGCGTACTTCAGACCGACACCCCCCTGGGGTTGTCGGGGGCTCGTCAATTTGCCAATGTTAATCGCACAAATCACCATCTAACGATTTCCCTGCACTCACCGCACCTCTTCCATTGCTAAGCCGTCCTCGCAGCCGATGACACTAATTGCACAGTGAAATTAAGATTGATTTGGCTACCCGGATACCAAATCAGTCCCCGCAGGGTTGCAATGTGGCTCTTTTTCGCTAAAAGCTTTTTATCCTCCGAAACCTTGGCCAAGCCAAACCGTGCAAAGCATACTTTCCAGAAACCCACCTCTATCAAGCGCCAAAGCCTCATTTGTCTTGTTGAAATCACCGCTATGGATGCAGGCTAATGTTATGGTTATTTAGGAGTTGACCTCAATTGGCCCCATCAGTCACTCCACTCCCACTGTGTCAGTTTAATATCAATATCTTTCAAGCGTCCCTACAAATATCCTTATGTTGTGGTCTTGCATGCGCTTCTTGCTTTGTACGCTTCCTCGCGGATTTAGAAGAAAAGTACACCGGGTTTCTACGCGTTTGGAATGCGGCAGTACTAATGTGACAATTAGTCTCTTGGCTGCATGAAATTAAGGCATTCCTTTCTGGAAACCCAAATATTTTTGTAATTAACTTCAAAACAAGCCTGGTTAGCGAAAATATTTGTTTTGAATAACAAGCATTGTGGGGTTTTTTTTTCTGAGCCCATGCATACAATTATTCAGGTTATGATTGAATAAACAGTTGTTTGAGGAGGGGGGGGGGGCGGGGTGAATTTGCATGCACATTTGTTTTTAAACATGTAAATACGCATACGATTTGATGGGAAATTTGAGAATGTTTTTTTTTTACATCTGAGACATTATGTAACAACGACAATCACTGCAGGGGAAAATGGGTAGCAGGTGCCACGTGAATTGTGAAAGATTATCGCGGGCGTGAAAGGCAGCAGCGTGTCCTGCAGCAAAGTAAAATGCGCAGCGGAACTGAATATCGAAGTTCCGTGACCACACTCATTTCAGGTGTTTGGGTTTTCCAGCCAATTAGTCTTTGGAGCAAATGAAGCAATTGTTTTCATCTGCCATAGCCGTGAGCACCCCCCCCCCCCGTCCCACACTTTTAACTCTTCACAAGGGTCGGGATGTTCCAGGGAAACAATGTGGCTCGGCCAGGATATTAAGGCTAACATGACCGAATACCCATTAGTTTTGTATTGCTACTCATGGCCTTGCACATGTATATTAATGCTGATTTATATAAACACCTAATAAAACTGCTGAGGTATAAAATGTAATTATAACTTCGATCGCATGAAAATAATTAAGTGTTCAGATATTTATTTGTTCCCATTTTCAAAAGCTATCCTTATTTATATTAACAGACAACAATGCTCCCGTTCAGTGAACTGAATTTAACAGTTCAAAGATAATTGAAACACGGTAACATTTCTTTGTGGTAGAGTTTCCACAACGAAATAAAATATGAATATGCAAATACAAACCAGGGAGAGGTGCAGTCCCATTATTACTTGCCCATGCGTCCATAAAACAGCATTACACTACTGTGGCAGCATTCATGCAATTATATTATTGCCTTACATGATAAATAAAAAAAATCTGTATAAACAAACTCTTCTTAAGCAGTGGAAGTTGCTTTGTAACACCCCGTCTCCCCATTTTGCTTCGTTTCGCAAATACGTCATCTCTCTATACCACCAGCTGATTTTCGTCGCCTCCACTCACACTGACGTCGCTTACAGCATCGAACCTTTGCCTCCACGTGCCCTGCAGATTGCTTTCATTTACGTCGTTTCGATATTCGTGGCACCTTTCAGGAACGCATCCCCCAAGTCAACCCGGGTAGTACTGTACATATTCGACGCTGAATCATGCACCACCTGTCACACGGGAGTGAGAGCTGCACTTTGTGATCCATACGAGGCACGTTTTCTTCATCCACTCCTCGTTTACAACCATATTTCCATCGCTTGCTTCCCTTCTCAGATTCTCATTTACAGCACTATCATTCCACTCTGAGTTACTTACCCGTCATTTTGTCTCTCGTGCCCAGAATACGTTATATATATAATAATAATCCTCACCATCATCTACTTTTGCTTACTTGCTGTCCTATTTTCATTTACCAACGAATATCCCTTTACTTGTGCAGACACGTTTTTTCTGCCACACAGAGTGCAGATAAGTGCCTAATCGAGCTGCCAGTGTAATGAGCACCAGAATGTCCTCTGGAATTAAGGGACAGGCTATAATTAAGGCCTGGCTGTGGCCACTTTAAACATGAAGATATATATATTTTACTTCAGTTTTCCCCTCCCCTGACACAGAATGGGCATGATGGCATTTTGTACAAAATCATTAAAGGTTGACCTTGAGCTAGCCTGCAAAAAAAAAGACCACCATCCAGTTATTGAATGGAATGAAAGCAGTTTTTGAAATAATAAAAAAAGATGTCTCGAAAAATGTATTTATTTATCATTGTTGTTTTCTGAATTATTGTCTGTGGTTTTTTTTTTATAAATATGATGGCGGTTAATGCAAGTTATCCGTTTAATCTAGCCTGAATTTCCCGTCATTAGATTATATTTAAGTCATGGACACAATGGGTCCTAACACATGTAGTTTTGGCCACATTTTCACTTCATTTTGGCAGAATGATGACTAGTTTTGTAAAATAAAAATGGCCTCATTACAAGGTAGGAGCCCATTGGGGGCCAATTCTGCAACTGCAGGATGGCGCAAAGTGTGCAGGGCTGACAGAGTTAGGTGGAACCAAGTTCTTCCAGAAACCTTTCACCATTGGCAGAAAGTTTCTGCTCATGGCTGAATCAAATTCATCAAAAATTGTGGGTGAGTCTTCTGAAGGAAGTACCCGGGGGGGTATCGTGGCCTATTCTAACCTATCAACGTGACATTTTGACCAGCAATATGCATATACAGAGGTAATGATACCGCCTTAAAAGGAAAACATATATAACGGGTGAATGTTCGGGCAATTGCCCTTTATCATAGCACGTGATGAAGAAAGGCGATGAAGAAGCATCATTACTCAACATTTCCACTTTTAAATATTCATCCTTGTAAAAGGCGATGTTGAGATTTTCGTTATTTGTGTTTGTGTGCCTCTGTAACAGACCAAGAGCCCAAAACGCACTCGTGAGTTCTGCAGAGAGCCAAATGTATATACATATACGTGTGCATATGATTATTGACAGTTTTCGGCATAGCGCGGCAGAAACTCGTTATTCTTTTTGCTTCTGTGATAGCACATTCGACATTGTGCCTCTTCGTTAGCAGCGCATGTGAGTGGAATAAAGAGCCACCTCGGCATGCGGCTCGGGAGATGCTGGTTGGACACCACTGGTCTACTACACGGATGCATTCACGAACCCACTTGCTGTGCTGCCATTTCCTGAGCACCTCCTGGGCCTACAATTTGGCATTGGGGGGATCACCTCGAGATTAAGTGAAGTGGCTCACCTAGAGATTGTGGTGCTGGTGGATCACAGAGATTGAGATTTGGGGATCCCATAGAGATTAGTGGTGGTGGATTTTTCCCAAAATAGTCTTGAGATACATGATCATTATCATCATCGCCGTCATTACTTGTGCACGAAGCCATAAAATATAAAAACAAACGCCGACATCTGCATGCATTTTGAGTAATGCCTTTTTCTTGGATATTTAGCGCCTCGTGAAATTTCTGGAAATAAATTTGTACACGAATTTACTCCACAGCATGGTTACATACATTGTAACCTTAATTAAAGGTGAGATGCAAACAATATCAAACATTTCCAAGATATTTCAAACATTTCCAAGATATTTAGTGCAATGTAATATTGTTTTAGTTATTAACAACACCCAACGCGATGTTTTAAAGGGTTATAATCACACCAAACGAGTTGCCAATGTGAAAATAGAATTACAATGTTACAAACGTGCAATCTAATAAAAAAAACGTTAATGTTATTGTTTCCAACCATCAACCATATGTCAATGTGTACCTATAGGGAAAATTAAGAGCATTAGCTTCACTTTACTTTTCAATTACAATTTTTTATTAAAAAAAAACATAAAGAAATGCAGTTCAATAGAGTGCTTCGCAAAGTAAAAGTACATGCAGCGCTTGTGTTCGTATCATAACAATGAACTTGTCCTTCTCTTTAGAGTGATGGATATGTTCCAACTGTTTGCTCAATTTCAACATCCCATGGCATTTTCCAGTCGGCCATTGTGTTACTGCTGGGTTCACGGGCAAAATAACCATCTTCTGTCATACACCGCCCACCATTTTTCCTAATCTCAGAAGGATACAAGACAATTTGAAGTGTTGCGCCAAAGTGAGCAGTAAAAATTAATTAAACACGTATGCCCGCGTGTAGAAGTGAAGGGAAAAAACGTGCACGCTCATGTACTTAGAAATGTAACCACACCCGCACACTCGACAGTGAATCTTGTATGTGTAGAAATGGCCGTAAGTGCATACTCATCCATGGATGTTCAAGCGCATGCCTATGTGGGCACATGCTCACTTGAATACACATATATGCGCACGTAACCTCGAATAGGCACTGGTTTCACTTGCATTCCTCATTAAAATCCATTTTTTTATTTGAACAAGCATGTTATCGTCTTCAATTTACAATCGATCTATGAGCATTGTGTTGGAATGCACGGCGTACCAAACATGCACAGATAACCAGGGCATTTTTAGGTCTACATGGTAATTTCGTGGATAACGCTCACAATTGTACTCATGCTTCTCATCGCCTCTGTATCCGGCGTGTGCATGTGTGGACTGTGCATTATGTTGCAACTGTGTCACATTTAACGCATTCAGCACTGGTTTAGAATTAGTGTGAAGCAATCTCTGTATCTTTGCCCAGTTTAACTTTTGAAGATGCACACTACCGTAACATCAACCACTGCACACGAAGCAATGCAACCAACTTGGGAACTGTTGCTGACAATACAACTGTCAAGCCTGATAAAGCCACCATACAAATGTGTTTTTTTTACATTTCCAGCTTTTGCCATGTGTAACGCACCCCATATTTTACTGCCTGCTACGTGCTCCGATTGTCATGGAGTAAATATGCAGTTTCTACAATATTTTGATATTTGGCCAACAGTATGCAAGGCCAGTGATGGTTTTTTTTGGGTCCTCAGATTAAATCATTAATGGGTTTCAAAGCCACCATATTTATAAGTACCTGTATTTAATAAACCTTTGTAAAAGTGGCTGAGAAATCTATTGTATCTATGTGGAATTCTCCTATCATTTGTCCAAGCATACCCCAGCCATTCTGGTCTCCTTCCATACACAAAAATAATGGATGAACTTTGAGATGCAGTTGTACTTGGACGCAATATCAATCCAAATTGTTTTGCACTCTGTTGTAAGGCATTGCCCAAATATATCAAGCAAGTTTCTTGGAAAAATATTCTTGGAGACAGTAAAACTTTAAAACTTTTTGCATCATCAATTCACTTTAAACATCTTGGTTGTATTCCATGTCCAGTTATTACCTTTAGATTTTCCATATCTCCAAATGCCTAGGATAGTTTAGTTGTGGATATGCTGTGTGTGTGGGGTGGAGTGGCGGCTGCACCATGAACCCGGCAACTTCAGTCTTATTTGTCTGGGCGCCACGGTGGCGAGATGTTAACTTCCTTGCCTGGTATGCAGGAGGTCGTGGGTTCGCAGAAAGAGGGCAGCAAACATGGTTTTCAGTTAAACACAAAAGTCATCTGCAACAATTTTGCGAATCAAAATTAAATAACTAATAGTTCCAAGGACCTAACTTAAATGATGAAATTAAAACATCTATACAAAGAGAAAGTAACTAAGATGGATTGGAATCAAAATTATGAAATAAACAGGTGAAGATGATAAAGATGAAGTGGTTTAATGTAGCTGAACCTGATACTGAAAATCAATGTACCCTAATAAAAACGCTCTCAATCAGTGCACATCACAAGCTTTGACAAACAGATTATGAACATGAAACAATGGCAAATAAAGTGGAACAAAAGCTGAAGAAAAGTTATTTTCACCGAGAGACGGGACGAGGAGTGGATACATCAGAGAAAATGAGAGTAAGACACATCATACTAACTGATACAAATAAAATAAGCAGTGTTGGGCAGCAAATATTGCGAGAATGATGACTGATGGGGAATACAAGCGATGGTACAACAGCCAAAGAAGAGAACTACACAAAAACAAAGATTCCCTGCATAGCCTTAACAGCCTGTTGATGCAAGTGCTGTTAGCACTTGCATCAACAGGCTGACATGGCGCACGAGGGGGTGGTCGACCAGCACCACGCCCGGCCACCTTTGTCTCCCTATTGGTGAAGCTTAGACACTGAACTCGGTACTAATTTGAGGCTGAGTCGACCTCAGATCAGTTAAGGCGCATTAGTGAGATCAATTATCGAATGGCAGAGCCATGCAGGATAGCGATGCCCTAAACAGGCCTTCATCCAGAAGTGAATAAACCCATGTTTAATTAAGGTGTTAAAAGGACATATCAACACAGCCCAGAATTTATATCTTTATTTATTGACGTTCCTTTAAATACATTTGCTCATTGTATCCGTTAAAAAGGGAAGAATAATAAAAAAGAAAAACGATTGAAAAAAGAACCAAGCACACGACTAATGGGCTATACCAGGGGACCTGCCTACAAGCCATACCCCACAGAGATGGGCCATTAGAGGCCTCCCTTGGGGCAGACGGGTGGGGGGGACCTACCCCATCTATGGTCAAAGCATTACTGCGGTCGCCACTGCACAACAATACGCGCAGAAGGGCATGTTACACGAAGAAGCACGCAGCTTCTTTGGGGGACCGTGACGAAAGTGTCAATACAAATTGGGGGCTAGGGGGGAGAAAAAAAAAGGAATGGGGCTGTTACAAGTGCTGGTATTTTCTCACAGTGCCGAATACGAGAGAGTTACAGTGAAAGGTAAGTTCATCATTTAGTGATGATGGTGGATTACCATAAGCACATCTCTGCTGAGCACCACGCAAGAACAACTGTCACCTTTAATTGAGTGTGCACCCTCACACATTTGCACGGCATGATAAAATGGGATGTCAGCTTCTTCGTTCGCCTATATATAAAAAATAAAAGTGCGGTACACGCCGTAGAGACGCACATGCATGTAGCTGTACTATAAATATAAAGCAAATATATATAGAGCCTATCATTCATCATCAACATTTTTATATCCATTCCTGAATGAAGGCCTCTCCATGATAATGCCACTGCCCATGATCCTGTGCAGATGCAATCAATCTCACTCCCACACGTTCCCTGTTTTCATCATACCATCTCCTCTTTAGTCATTTCTTCATGTGTGTTTTCGAGCCTGTCTCATGCTCCATCAATATTTTTTTTTTTGCCCTTCAGTTGTCATTCCTTCAAACGATGTCCTATTGAAGTACCACGTGCCCCTTTTTTTTTGTGTCGTCCACTTAATTGTCAGTAATGTCGCGGGTCCTCGGTCGCCTGTTTAACCCCATGTGTTTTTCTTGTCACTTCTCGTTATATGAAGATAACAGATAAAGGAAATGGTCAGAGAGAGAGAGAGAGAGAGTCCTTATGTAAACCATTTTGAGACTGTTGAGGTTTTTCCCCAGTAAATAAAGATTTGTTTATACGCTTATACCTTCACATTTAGATTTTCACTACGTTTTTTATCGTATTATGCCAACATTGTTGGTATGCAGTTCATAAACCACATTTTAAAACACTGACTCGAACACGTGCAAGAAACAAACTCAGAATTCAGCAAATGGGGATGCACACATGAATAAATAGATTAATAGATGGAGCTGTATGGTAGCTAAAGTTGCAATCCTGAATTATTGAGGGTTGCCTGTGCTTCCTAAAAAAAAGATTTGTGACCTTTCCATCGCCCCTCAAAGTTAATGTAGAAAAAAGTTTCTTCACAGATACATTCATGGATGGCCAATAAAGAAGTCTAATCCCCAGACAGATGCCTGTGTGCATAAAGCTTTAGGAGTGTGCAACTTTAAATTTGACTGAATACAGTGAAGCACCTTGGCAACAACAACACAAAATGCCAATAGAGCGAAACGGATATGCAGGAGGTAATAAAGGAATCTTGTATGAAATTGGTCCTAAAAGCCTGATTGACGGTATGTGACTTGTGAAAGGAGAATATCTCCCTTCCGCACACATACGCTAAATGTGCGATTCTCACACTTACAAAACGGAATACATGAGGCTATTTAATATTTACAATTGATAACAATTTGCTGTTTTATTCACAATTTCAGACATTAAAACAAAACGTTCAATATGAAGGGAGACCTCATGTAACTTGAAGCCTTTTGTAAAGCTGTTCTGCCATGTCGAAGGTTCATTTTATAAATTAATACATGAAATGCAAATTATCTGCTCACTATATTGGTGGCAGAATTCAGCACCGGTCAATTAGCCTGCCTGTCATGGTCAGTGTGAGATGCCATCACACAGCACTGCCTACCCTAGGGCTTAATTACTGAACCATGTGAATCAATCTGAAGCAATCTTTCAAGCATACTATATATAATATAAAATGAAATCAATCTATTTTGTGACATGCGGCATTACATGGCTTCATTTAAATGACCGCAGCGTAATTGCTAATCTTGCACATTAGAAAAAAAAAACTTAAAGGAAAGCGCTGAATCCCAATATATAAAAAAACCTACAATAAAAAGCTCCCATAGCCTGAACAGTCGTCGCAGCATTATCTTACTTTCACCTTTTCCCTATCTTTCACCGCAATCTTCTCTCTCTCTTCTCAATTTCCTGTGACCCCTGAATTCCCCACCCCTTACAGCCTCTGACACGAAGCGTCCCTCCCCCCTACCCATCCCATTGCTGTCACTTCATGTTGTGTGTGTGGTGGAGCGTGGTGGCAGCCCGCCTCCCATTTCATTATGCTCTCGGCTGTCCTCGCTTGTCTGCCATGTCTCCACGATCACCCACTCCCTCTCACTGGCTCTCTCTCTCGCCAGCCGTACCTCAAGACAACCTCGTGTTAAAACTCCTCTCAAACACCCAGCCAACGGCCGCTGGCATTCCCTTCTCTTTTTTTATTACTGGAAATCAAATCACTATGTATGCGTGTATGTATGTTGAACTTCTTTCGCACCGTATGTAACCAATCGTTCTCATCGGAGGTGCGTGGAAGGACAACAAACTAAACACAACAACTAGTTTTTGTCCTTTCTTTTTTTAAACTAATTTTTATTCAATGATATTTCAAACAAAATATCTGTGCTTGCTCATTGATGAATTGTGTTTAATAGCTTAAAATGTATTTATCGAATAACGATATATACTTTTTCAAACTATTATATGATCTCGACCTGCGCCATGTACTTCCTCTTTCATAAGCCGATTGGGGGCTAGATCTTTGACTTCCACCAAAGAAATTTGCCATGGTGGCATTACTGCCTTGTCCCGAGTGACACGACTTCCATTTCAATCTAAAGCGAGACTTTTATTTCAATTTTTGCTTGTCACACTCGCAATCACTGCCCCTATTCCTACATGTCACTTTGAATTTATTGTCCCAGATCATAGTCTTATTTGACATGCACTCTTAAGACGATTGCCACAAACGCTATAACACTTCTTATTGTTGCACACCATCTCAGACTCACTTTGTTTTTTTTTCAAGTCTATTCCCACACGTCTACCCCACCGTCTGTCCTTGGGCTATGTGGACTGCCCTGCTTTACAACTGCCCAGGGGAGCCTGTCTCTCCGTTTCCATCTGTCTCTCCCCATAGTCTTTCCTCCCAAGACCTGGCCCAGTAAAGTCTGTGCCATTCATCCTCACATCCTGGCTGATGAGGCTAGCACTCCCGAGGCCACCTCAAGATCTTGCCCCGTCACTCTGCCTGCTTTCCATTTTCTTTCCCTCACTTCCTCTGCACGCAATACTTTTGATCTGCCTGATCTTTGTATTCAAGTGGCAGGATTTGGAAACAGCCTCCCATGATAAGTGCATTGCACTTTTGAATAGCCTTATCGAGTTTTATTTTGTTTATATGCATTTTTGCGTAGTAAACGTGCATGCACCAAAATTACATTCATGACTTTGCAATATCTATAATTACCAACAACATCATTGCTCATTCAATGTCAACAATGGTCCCATGGCTCCTCCACCATCTGCTAATGTCAGGACACATTGTACCCAGCGCTGGACCACATTCCTCTGGGGACTGCATGAGCATCAAAGACCCTTGCCACAAGGTCATGTCAGCGCAGCATATTGGCAAGCAAAACGTACGCGTTAATTGTTTTATTACTGTCGAGAGCCAGGATTTTGACAGGCGGCCATATCGTTCTTTTTCATTTAATTGCAATGCACCGCAAGTTATATTTTATCTTTATATACCACCACTGTAAGAACACAAAAATAAATAGCAATACAAATGTCCAAGCCTTTATCAATCCACTGCTGGATCTAGGACTTTCCGATGTTGGTTGGTAACGGGGTCAGACATCACTCACCACTGATTAGCCACAGGCGGGGATCAACATTCCATTCAGTCGCTGAGTGCGCCAACTGCTGCTCGACTGCTCCACCCATCATGAATGCACTTCTCTATATATTAGAGACAGCTACTATGCTAGCTATATTTTCATCCTGACTAAATTACATTTCTGTGATATACACCACGTAACTAACAGTGGAGTTGACACAGCATGATAAGTCCTTCATCTAGTAGTGTATTGACAAATGGCTGAAAGTTATTGTTATTATTTTTGTATGTATGTTGAACTTCTTTTTCACTGTACGTGTAGCCAACCATGCTAATTGGAGGTGCGGGAGAAGGACTGCAAAACTAAGAACAAAATGCAGTAACTTAACCAATTCATTTTCAACTCAGATGATTTAAAAGTACATAGCTTCAGTGACGTATTAATATTGAAAGTGAAGAGCATTCCAGACGGCCGCAGAAGCGCATCTTATTCAATTCCTTTGCTTCAGGAATTGAATAAGCGTCCGGCTTTTTGGAGCAAAACGTCGGACATCAAAGCAGAACCACCCCGCTGTACGAGCTGAATCCACCACAGAGCATTGCCCCAGCACCACCGCAATAACTTTCAAAGTGGCTACTTTAGAGCGTGTCAACACTTGCTGCACTTTCTTTTTAATTTCCACTTGTGCCTGGTTTCTGAAAATGTCCATTCACATTAAATGCACGGAAATAAGCTGACAATCTGAAGGCCTGTACTGTCAATTGTACACGGTGCTTTTTCGGTCTTCGTGACACTAACATTGGGAATAATTATATTCATTGTTTAGATGACATTTATATTCTAACGGCTATTGTGCTGATGATTAATATATGCACATTTTTAGCAGCAATTTTGGAATGTTTTAATAAGCTTTTCAAAACATAATGTCAAGCATATATAATGATCACAATGCACACAGTAACCATGCTAATGCACTAATTACACAATGACACATCGTTGTTCTAATAAACACGCACACACGTTTTCTGAAATATGCTACGCTAAATTAATCTCTATTTAGTCTTACTGCACAAGCATACATTAAAGTAGTCTGTCTCAAAACAATCAGGCTTCAAGTATATTCCAAAACCATACACACATTAAAACCAGCCTTTACTGTGTAAACTTTGTTATGAATAAAAATGCTCTAATGTAATTACGCACACTTTCAAAACACATACCTACTCCTAATGACCTAATCTGCATTCATGCACGCAGATGAGCTAATTGCTGAAAACTGAAACAATTTTAAGAAATGATGCAGACTACATTCAGTATAAGTGCCCTTAATTTCTAGTAGACACTCACCATTACCTTTCAGCCAAACATTTATGTAACTCATTTAAAAAAAGAATGCACATGATTTAACAACCCAAGATAAAAACCAAGCTTGTAAATAGATCTCATCTCATGTACCTTTCAAAAGCCTGTTTCACAACTGAGCATTTTCTTTGAAGTTTTAAGTTAAAAAAACAATCTCATTATTTACCACCAATTACCCCACACGAACAACTATTAAGCAAAATGCAAAATTGCATTTTATTTACTTTAATGATAACGTAGATAGCCATGCAACCCATCCAACACAGATAGCAAAGCCAGACATCTACATTTACAAACAGGCAGGCAAACAGGTCGACAGGCAGGCAGGAAGCCAGAGAGACAGTGCCTACAATATAGCTGATCAGTAATTACTTCATATGAAATATATATCTCATATATTACTGAAAGGAAAAGCATTTATGATATATACAGGCTTATGTTTAGTGCAGTGGCAGAGGTTCTCTTCATATTACCAATGCAATTGCTGCTCTGTTTGCATAAGGCATTCCAATAAAAAAAGACCCCTTGTATGCCTTTGTGTGTCTAAAGTAATTAGCTAAGCACTTAAAATCGCATTACAAACTGCCAGAATGCTGGTTAACATAGGAAAACAAAACAAATTGAGTCTGTGCGCTCCCGTAGCATATTCTTTCGCGTTATCTGCATTCACAATTGGAATGGCCGCATCGGCCACATCGGCCATTACAATTGAGAATAAGGTCGGCCATTGTTCACGTTTATTGAAACCTTATTTCACTGTAATACAGGGTGTGGTGGTTAGAGTGAGCAGAGGACTTGTCTCGCGAGAGGTTCCACGTACAAGGGACAGAAGCCACACCAGTCGTGAGAAACACACACTGCGTGTGCATAATTGAGGTTTTTTTTGGGTCCATACTCTTTGGTTCTTTCGGTAAAGTCATGTCGGTGAAAATATTTGCATTTTTATTTTCACCTACGTGACTTTACCGAAAGAACCAAAGAGTATTGATCCTTGCAGTCACGAAAAATTCAAATTTAGAAGGGCTTTTTGGGGTTAAATCGCGTGAAAATATAAATGTGTCGTTAAAACCCGCCACCACCCGACACAGCCAACTATTAAGGGTTGTCACGTAAACAGAACGTGGCCAATTCGTCACTAGTACAGCACACCGGTGTGTTGGAGAGCCAAGCCACAACATTTACGATCTGAGTGCGACTGCGTGTGCAATGCGCTTTTCCAATGTCAGAAATATGCAGGCATTTCCTGGCATATTCCATGATTAAAATAGATTTTTACACTCGTGATATGAGCACTGCATTTTAGATGTAAGAATCTAGTATTTACAGTACGTGAAAAATATGGTATTATTACGTTTGTACCAACAGGACAAAGTTGTACAAGCGATTTCAAACCAAGAAACAATACACACGATGGTGTAGAAATAAAAATAAGTAGGATACCTGTATCAAATCATTGGCCTAAGTCGTGAAGGAATATGATTACAGATTAGCTCAAAAGCTGGACTGTACACTGAAATAGAAGAAACTTGGCTAGTCCAATGAGCACGGTTGGCTACGTACGGTGCGAAAGAAGTTCAACATACATGCATAGTCGTGACATGAGAAACCTGTAAAATTGTTGATGTTTGGTAACGTTGGAGATAAAAAAAACTAATGGATACGAAAGATGGATGGGAAGTGACGTACATGTAACCAGGAGCACAGTATACCGATGATATAACGCATCTCAAAGTTGCAGAGAGCGGAGCACTTCCAGGTACAAAAATAATGATATGAAAGACACAAGTTAGGTTATTGAACGTGTAATGAGAAAACAATAAACTGATTATAATGTTTGCATTGTAAAAATCATATGTATCCCTTAAAGCCAGTGGCACACAACTGGGAGTATTTGATGCGAAGTTGTGGAGTAATGTCATGGAAAGTGCTAAGTGGAAGAAGGGCATGATCAACGACATCACTGAGCAAGGACATCGAGAGAGTGGAGTAGTTTCATCATGACGATCACAAATATTCATGAGTGGAATGGCAACGAGAGAGTTACTGCATTGCTCCCGAGATTAATTTGAAAGTCATTGAAATTTAAGTGATTATCAGATGGTTACAGTACTTGCAGACAAATTTATTTGTGCCAGTGCTTGAGTCAACCGACTCATCTAAGTGGGTTTTTGACTTTAAAACTGGATGCAATTACCCTTGTACGTTTTTATTTCCACACATAAATGGAATTTTTGGTATGAGTTGATTTTTGGGGAGGATTTATGAATGCCAATTTTCTAGAATATTAATTCCTGCAGGCACGAAAAGCTTTAAGTCAAGATTTACCAATTTTCTCTTGGTCGATACCCTGCTGTGCTCCTATCGAAAATCTTAGAAATCTTAATAGCCTGATTACAGTTTTTTTGCCGAGTGTCAGGGCATCAGAGCAGCTGTCCACTTATCCGTACACTAAAATTATTGCCCCTCCATGCCCATTCTCCAACTGTCTCGATTGTCATTTTTTTTGTAGCGCATTTCTTATCTATACAGAAAAATTGTACATTTAAATAATTCCTAAGCCCAGTGACTACCCCTCTCCGAATTAAATTTCAAAGGGCAATCAACTATGTGTGGCAAGCTAAGTCAACCAGTCGCTGGTCACAAATAGGATGCAATCATTATTTTGCACGAGATTTCAGCCTGTGCCCCCCCCCCTCCCCCAACATAAGGCACTGCGCGATTATTTGCTGTACACAAGTGTGCATTCGGCATTTTTCAACGAAATACAATGTAATAGCGTGTGCTACAGATGGCAAATTAAACGCAATAAATTATAGTGATTGTGAGCTCTTCGAAGTGATAACAATCATGATCGCAGATGTATATAATGTCCCTCTCCAGGTCACCGACAAGGCCAGACTAAGATGGCATCTCAGCTGATTTAGAGTGATCACAATAGTAATGCATTGATGTTACCGCAAAACTTTTGCGATTGCGCCGTGTATCTCTCCAGTGAGTATTCGGGTTGTACCGGGAATTGTTCAAAGCAATGTCTAATGAGGGTTGGCACTTATGCTGTACAAAACAACCAAGACGTATCATGGGAAGATTCATCTCTCGCAATGCCAGCCTAGGGGAGGCGTACATTTCCATGGGTTTTTGTAAGTTGTGTATTTCGATCATTATTATTATTATTCTCATCACATAACTGACAAAAAAAATTCCCCAGAGCATCTTAATGTTCCCGGAAAGGCATATTAGATTTCCCTGGACAGATGCTTTAAAAAAATAGGCCTATCCCTGGGAAAACGAGGACTGGTGACAGCCCTACGTTCATTGTTTTGCCCAGTGCCCTGGGAGCTTCTTCAAGAACTCGATTCACCTCTTTAAGAATTCAAACGATGCTCGTGGAGGCTTTCAGAGTGTGGAAGAACAATGCAATACAACCTGGAAACACACACACACCGGAGAACTCTGTGTTTACTTGATTTAACTGGCGTATAAGTTACCTTCCCAAAGGCAGTGCAGAATTTCTGATAATCTGTGCATAATCTCTAACCTACGTGGTGGATTGACAACCCAATTGGTCAACCTGTTTCCCTTTTGGGCCAGTGTACACGAGGGAGTTTTGACCTGTTTGGCTATATTGTGAGATATTGAAAAAAACACACACCTGCAAAGTGGATATCAAACACCCCGTGACCTCACTTTGTATTCGTGTAACGGCATCAAATCACAAATTGCAAATGCACAAAGCAGCGCCGATTCCCCCATTTCATTATTTAATAGACAGGTGTGGTTGTTGTTACGATGTAATAACATTAATTTACAGTCAATTCTCTGCTGGAATGAAAGACACCACGGTCACGAATCAAACCCAGGTGACTGATTGCTTTGGTGACGCTGCGTTGGCAGTGGGTGCACAAAGCACAAATAATGAACGAAAAAACTATTAAGAACTCAACACATTCGTCAATAACACTTTGCCCTTAAACAAAAAAGAACGGTGACTTAGTTTGCGACTGAGTTCGCAGCGCAATTCACGAACCGCTCCGGGCCACTGCTTCCCCAAAAGGGTCACGATCTGAATGAGCGCAAAGCAGCGCCGATTCTTTCGTGCAATATTCAGTGCTTTTAAATGTAATTAAGTGTTGACAGGACACGACTGATGTCGCTAAATGTCACGATTATTGTACGTAGGATAAAATGCAAGAAACACATCCAAAAACCTTTCTTTGAATCACTATATTTCACATGAAAGAGGAACTAATTTCTTTTTAACTTGAATGCTGCGATAATAACCCACCCCCCGCCTTAACCAAACTATTAAAACATGTATCAGAGCTCTGATCAAAAGGCCGTGCAACATCTTAGTGGTTTCTGCACCTGGCGTGCAATCCAGCAGCAGCAGCAGCAGGCGCGAGGTTGAATCGGACACACCGCAATGAGCTGGTGTCAAGTTATGTCACAAGGACTAAACTACCAGGTTACAAATCAAACAGCTCGCATATCACAGTGGTGGGACACACAACCACTGCTTGTAATTGGAGTTTTATTCTGTTCTTGCACAGAACTCTCTTCGTCCTGCGGCTCACAACGCGTTCACACTCAAAATAAACACAACCGCGATGCTCTGTTTCTGTGCTGCTAAAAAGGCCATATTCTTGGAAATGGCCACGTAAATTATTGAATGCTGATATGGCCAGATATGAGTTTCAAAATGGGTGTTACACACAATGGCGACTGAATGTTATGCATGGGTACGTGCGTTCGTTTCATATAGTGTGCATTGTGTGCGGCAAGGCTGCAATTATAAGACACCCCCCCCTCCCAATATTAAAATTTGCTCAAAATGTCCCCCCCAATATATTGCTATTAAAAATATTTTTAAAAATTATAATTGCGATGCTATGTAAATAAAAACAACAATTTGCTAAACCTTGGCCACAATATCTGGACTTGTCTTCATATAACAATGCATAGATTTCTGTTTATATGATTGTGGTTATGGTTGAACTTTGAATCCCTAATCTCCGCCATTACATACAATGAAACAAGAAAAGGTAGAAAAAAAACAGAGCAATGTAATACAATACAATATTACACATTATTGTTAAAAATAAATAAAAAGTCCATCCCATGTGTTAGTGAATTTTTTATATTTTAGACAGGAAATGGCAGGAAATGAGTTTTCAAATTTAGATTTTTTTTTCTGGGGGGGTGCGGGGGGAATCCCAGACCCCTTAGAAGATTTGGTCCCCCCCAATGTTGACTCCATGGCTACGGCCTTGGTGAGCGATGTTGCAACAGTTAGCGGTACCTCTCCATTGGCATGGTGAACCATAGTTCAATCCCCAGCCAAGGCTAACGGCAGCGGCGAGTGATATCTAACTGGCCCTGGCTTAGCCCACCTTGACCAGTAGGCACTGACTAAAGTGTTGAAGTATGTTTCTTGCTGTGGTTGTCCCACCTGATGACGGACGCTTGTGTTGCGCCCGAAACGTCGTGATTTTTTTTTATTCTATACCTACGTGACTTTACCGAAAGAACCAAAGAGTGTTGAATTATGGTCAAACTTAGTTGGAGGGGGCTGGGCGACATCAACCAGTGGATTGCGAAGGGCTATCAATTGTGTCACTCAATGTGACGCACCGTGGTATAGGCTCTGATCATCGAGGGCCCATTACCAAATGGCCTCAATCTGTGATGACATAATTGCAATACAATGGAAATCAAGGCATAGTAATTTTATTGCATTACAATGGCAATCCATAATTTTACATAATGAGGGTAATGTGCAGTAGGAATCCTTAATTATGAACTGTTCTTCATACCCAAGCTGATTTCGCTCAATTGAGGCAGTGCGCAGTAGACACACGTATAATGTATGTCACGGTATCCAAAATGTGAAAGTAATTTTGTCTTGTAAAGCACTTTGCATTGCATGTTATGCACGAATTGCGCTCTATGTGTAAAGTTTGATTTGATTTGAAGAGCAATTCTTCCGGAGTGTTACAGAATCAGAATCTCTTTCATAGTGGAGGAATCCGATGAGCTATGAAGCTTTTTTTCACAGATTTCCAGCAGGGGGCGGGTCGGCAAGTTACAACAACAAACGATACATGAACACGATCGGAGTGCAAAGTATAAACTATGTACTGGTTTTGGGCCAGTTGTGACATAAGGTTGCAAAACCGGTTTTGCGAAAAGTGGGTATTTGACTCTCTCTTGTGCGTTTTATTCCGTGACTAATAAAACTAGGGCACACACACACACAAAATGTATTACAGACACGTCCTCCTGCCCGTTATTATTGTTATTGATAGCGCAACTACTTAATTATTCATTAATATGTAAATGTGAGGAATCACAACGGAAAAGCGGCTTCATCTACATCCTGCCCCCAGTGATGGCCTCGGAGTGCATTCCATTACATAGCATAGACAGTGCATGTTTAAGATGTATTGCATTAAAATGGCATGTCACGTTAAATATATGATAGAATGCATTCATTATGAGGGAAGCAGAGAATTTCACATTGTGGGCCCATAATGATGGGAAAGCTCTCGCAAGATATTTCGAGAGTCAGACTTCCCGAGTCACACACGCTCGCGGAACGATTTTTGCATAGAATAGCAGCTAAATATTAAATGAAAAAGGTCGGTTTCTTTAAAAGGTGTACATGATATGCAGCTAGAATCCAATACAGCAGTTAAACAAAAACTGTTTTTCTGCTCTTAGGACTAAAACTAAATCCAATAGATAATGTGTTTTTCTCTCTCTCTCTCCAGACATGCACAGTATTCACTCACCGTCATACGCTTCAAAAATGTGTAATCTGTATAGAAAAATAAAGACATACACACGTACGCACGAGTATGAATAAGTCTACATACGCCGAGTTTTGGAAATAAATCTGTGGTTAGTGACTCAATCACAATCTATAAAGTTTTTTTGGTTTAGTTTGGGAGACGATCATCTGGTGATTATACTCACAATGTGAGCATACACAGAAAATACTTTGAGTTTGCTGAATTATACAAAATGTAGTCCTTGTAGGCTATCCAATAATGGATGAAAGTAAAGTTTTAGTATGAAAATTGTTCGACAAATGTGTTTTACAGAGTTTAAATTGCTCTTATTCAGCATGTACTAGAAAGATTTATTTTTTCGAGTGGGTGCCCATTTGGATGAAGACCAACGGAAAGCCATGTTAGTCTTTATGGAGACAAATGCAAGCTTTAGAAACGAGGATATCCATTGACCTAGCAATAGCCTCATTAATGGCCAATTAAATATTTCACCTGCAGCCTTTAAAACAACACAGTTAGCCATGTGATAATTTCACTATGTTTTAGAAAAATTAATTTGCTGAACATTTACAATGTAAAATATTAACAAAATGTATTTTTTTGTGTTTTAATGAGCTAAATACAGTAATGACCTGCATGGATAGCATTTTTAGCATTTGAATATAGCAAAAACATGTGCACTGGACATGATTTGGCCAGTGTCTAACCATAATTAAATCTTATGGGAACTACTGAGTTCACATGCTTGGTTATATATTGCCGCATTTCCATTGCAAAATACATAGAGGGTCACTCTGGGATATAAACCCACAATTTGTAACACACATACAGTATTTATCTTTTACAATATATAAAATGACCATTGTGTGCAGAACATTGGCTGCATTGTATATTTAATCCTTATTCTCAGATGCATTTTAAACAACTGTTTTGAAAAAAAAAAATGTCCCACAATTACAAAAGATGCTCGTAATCGTCGCGCATACTTCAATTTATATTCAGAATTTTCAGCAGGACGTTTTTTAAAGACTTAAGGTGTTAATTGCTTTACAGTCAGTGCCGTTATTGATAGAGTGCTAACCACAGATGCAGAGCCAGCGCGAAGACTACGATGGCATTCACGTCACGTAGGGGCAGACAAATGCGGGGAGCTCTTGCGGTGATGTGATGTGGCGTGACTCAGTGCGGCTGGCGGACTAGGCCCTCGTGCGTGTGCTTGGACTCGTGTCTGTGTGGCGCGTGCGTTCGGTTGTGAGAAGGGTCTGAGAAGTCATATGGATGAGCGAGCGGTGATGTGGCGGTTAGCGCGCTGCCCAGCGAACCCCGGAGATCCGAGATCGATTCCCGCTCACGGCCAACGCCAGTGACGATTATTATGTGAACCGGCCCTGGCCCTCGCCTAGGTCGACTCAGCCTCAAATGAGTCGCTGGTGCAGTGTGTAAACATCAGCACTGGGGGAGACGAAGGCGGGCGGGCGGGCGGGCGTGGTGCTAGCCACACTACCCTCTCGTGCACGTTGCCTCCCTTAAAAGGCGCTTCCTAACATCACTTACCCCCAAGAGTTTGTATGGCTAAATAAGTCTTTGTATTACTTATGAGCGAGCCCTATCTATGCTGAATTGCAAAATGAGCACGCATATACTTGAAAGACTGTGACAATAATTCTGGAAGCAAGACTGTGCTGACGAGGTAAATTAGCCTGCGTGTCTAACTGCCAGATGCCCTTGAGGCTTTTGTTTGGTTAAATAGGCAGTGTCAAACAGGTATGACATAAGAGACAGAGAGGATAGTGGAGTGACAGTGCAAAAGAACAAGGAGTGGATTGAAGTTGATGCTGGCATATTCCAACAGTTTTATGGACTAGCTTTAGAGCAACTCGAATACAGAGAATTATAACAATTGGGGAGCCTCGGATAGAATGGATGCAAGTCATTGAGATTTGTTTAAATCGATAACGTCGGGTTACATCGTATGACCTCTTTACCAAGCAGCCCTCTGCCACTTCACGTGGCCTGAGAAAGCACTTGTGACAGGTTCACTGTATATAATGGTACAATCACAAAACGAGATGGAAAAAAGTCGTTTGTGATCCAGGGCTCAGAATGAACTTAGTGATGACGACTAGATAAATTACACAGTCCTGGCTATTTACGTTTTCCATTAATGTGTTGCCGTGAGAATGGCACGATGGAAGGCTGTGAAACTATCCGAGGCGTGAATTATGAGCAGCATATTAAAGTGACAAATAATGCAATGTTGAAAAACAGCGTAAATTGTAATCATCATTTTAGGTGATATTATGAGTTTGTCATATACTTGAGAAGAAATTGCTCTTTAACTATCCAGCACTCAACACACCATAAAACAAGATATCTATTTAATGAAAATGTGTTCAAGCTAGTTAGTTCACTTGTTGAAGCCAGCACAAACAAAATTCGATTTTTTAAATATAAAGTCAAAATAAAGCCATTCAAATGTACCAGCATATCCAGATATGTATGTCAATTTGACACATTTAGCTTTTCACGACATCTCTAAACTCATTAAAGTGAAGTACAATTTTCCCTGTGATAGGAGTCAAATTCCTTTATTATTGAATTATTATAAATTTGCATTATTATCTCAATATAGGTTGCGTGTGAGATATATAGGCAGTATATAGAAACACTCACACAATAATATAGTATGGGCGTTTGTCAATGCACTGTTGGATGAGGGCCTCTACGCTCCATCAGTTATAGGATTGATAATGTTTCAGTGATGAATGGAGAAGAGGGGGACAATACCAGGCCGTATGTAAGTATATATTGAACTTCGTTTGCACCGTACATAGCCCACCGTGATAATCGGAGGTGTGGGCGAAGGACAACAAACTAAACACAAAAATCCGTTCTCATGAAATTCGTTTTCAATCTACATTTTAAAATGCATAGCTCCCAGTGGCTTCCTCATATCAGAAGAAAGAGCGTTCCAGACGGCCACAGAAGCGCGCGATGCGGTGACCACCGTCTTTGTGTTCAGTGGCTAGCCAAAAGACGCTGCTGCTGCGAGGAGATGACCGAAGTTCGCGTGATGATGGTTTACGCTCCTTGAAGAGATCGGCACGGTATTGTGGTTCATTTGTGGAAAGCACTTTGTGTGTTTAATGAGTGCGACTTTAACAAATGAGTGCGACCTTCTAAGTTCATATATCACTTGCCACTCAATCCGCTGAGTTCATAGCGTAGTCTTCGAACCACTGTGCCACCACTCCATCTCAACTTATTGAGTATCATTTATATCCATCAAAATAGAGTAAAAGCAATTCCAGCCATTACCAATCCATCAATGGATGAAGGCCTCCCTACGCTGTGTCAGTCATCGGGGCTGCTTGACCTTACTTCACCACACAGGTCAGTATGGGTTGGTGAAGGCGGGGGGGGGGGGGGGTGCATGACTTGGTTCTGATATCACTCTTCAATGGTGTTTGCCTTGGTCGGGTATCAAACTCTTGTCGCCAGGTTCACCGTACAGCACAATGACCACATCGCCACCACTCCACCCCGCATACGTAATGAGTATGTAATTGTGATTGCCAACGGATATGTACGTAAAAGAACCAAGCCAACGGTGGTCATTAAGACAGAAAGCATGGCAAGAGTCGGCCACGGGAGAATGGTGCGTTCCAGCAAGAAGAGGACGAGAGGGAAACAATCCACGCATGATGCCAACAGTTCAAAAGGCAACCGCGACGGATGATGCAAAGCAGAGGTCGCAACCGAGTACCCGATACCCGTACCTTACCCGATACCCGGCTACCCGTACCCGGCCGGGTACGGGTACCCGTTTGCGACCCTGGTGCAGCCGGGTACGGGTACGGGTAGACCGTGAGTCACTGGTGAGTAACTGTTTGTCACTCATTTCCCAACGTCTTGTCTCTTCTCACAATTCAAGTTCCTAGAATCAACCCATCCGCGCCTGCAACATGGCTTCATCCCAGAGGTCGCAATCAGGTACTGATACCCGTACCCTACCCGTACCCGGCCGGGTACGGGTAGGGTACGGGTACCCGTTTGCGACCCTGGTGTGGCCGGGTACGGGTACGGGTAAGGAATCAAAACCCGTTTGCGACCTCTGATGCAAAGCTGGTCCAGATGAGTGAGCCACCAATGGCCCCAACTGTAGGGAGACTTAAGTATTTGATTATTATGATGATTATTTTGAAAAGCCACACCTTGTTGTGACTGCCTTCATACATAACGTAGAGCTGGGACAATGAGTTGTTTACGTCAACGAATCGACTAATTACGTTAATCGAACCAAGTGATTTTGCGTTTGATCATGCGGGCCCCTTTAAAAATGGCAGTTGCGCGCACATCCTCGAAGCCGCGCCCTTCAACAACTACTCTACAGCGGCACACGTGGGGACAGAGTAGAGTTTTTCCCGACTTATTTTTGTGTTCTCCGTTTAGTTGGGTAATTAACCAATACTCTAATCGGAAGAGTAATCGATTAATTCAATTATTGGAGATACTAGCTGAAACGTACTGTATATATGCAAGGCACACTTTGTTGTGTGAGAGACATTAATATGGGACATGGCTGCGTACGTTTCATTTGTCTCAGCACTACTTCAATTCTGTCCTCTCTGCCATGCAAATTATACATCCCGCAATAATTACAAACCCTTCATGTGTATTTGACATTTAACGTCTTTTTTGAAAGCACAGAATTGTACTGGGTTTATTTTAATATTCATAAAAATATATCCATTTCTGGCCAGTTGGATCGATGATGTGAAATGCCACCTTAGGTAGCATAAGCCAAAGTCATTTCATAACAAGATATGCATTTTGATAATACCACACACAGTCTTACCTGATGGGATTACGTGGATTTAAAGGGCTCAATATAAAATGCCCGAAGCTTACAGAGCCAAATTAAGGTACCGTAATATTACAAGGTCAATACTGTGGTGTATGTGAAGGCACAATCAATCAGGCAATCAATTTCATTTTCCAAAACTAGGTTGGGAGTCAAAATACACTCTCCTTGACAAAAGTTTGTGTAACGCCACACGATGGGATTTGTCACCATCGGGATGTCACACTGGGTCATTTCTATTTCACTTTGCAGGCAGACGTGGGAAACCCAACAACAATAATCTTAAAGACCAAAATCAGCATTACACATTTCATTTTACATTTTACTTATAGCCGGCCTCTCCGATTACTTAGATTATAATCGATTATTCTACAAATCACGGGTGAAATTACTTGAAAATTATGTCACGTGACATGCAAGGCATGATGGAGAGCTGATGTCTATCGGTCACAATCGTGACTTTTTCCGTGGTGAAATTATCATAGGATATATTATTAATATCACGGAGGTTGTTAGCAGTTTTAAAAACAGAAGGAATCAAAAATAATAAAATGATCAATTCAAGTGGAGTCAACACCTCAGATTATTAATATATATATAAATAACAGTTATTTGTTTCCCCAGAAAAGCCACACTTGTTTCAGGAGGGTACTGCACTGGGATCTTTGGCCAACATCAAATACATTCATAATAAAGGTTTTTGGGTTAGATCGCGTTATTTATAAATGTGTCGTAACCCTCCACCACCCGACACGGCCAAACAGTAAACAATGTGTCACGTTTACAAAGGACAAATAGTTCACTACTTTTGTTCACCACTTTAGAACTATTTGTAAACGTGACACATTTTTTACTGTTTGGCCGTGTCGGGTGGTGGAGGGTTACGACACATTTATAAATAACGCGATCTAACCCAAAAACCTGTATTATGAATATTGGTCGCGAAAGCCCTACGTGTTAAACTGATCAAATACATTATATGTTTCTTTAGCTCTGGGAGGAAAGCAGAGAACCCGGAGAAAACCCATGCAGAGCGAGGGGCAGAGCGTACAAACGGTACACAGGAAGACACCAGTCACCACTGTGCTTCACTGCTGCAACAATAATAGTCTGGATAAATTATGCATTTGAAAAACAATGCATGTGAGGGGATAAGTGGCAGAAATGTATGAATACACGGAATACGTTTGCATATTGGATGGAGATCTAGAAGCACCTGGTGAGCTCTGTTGGAAGGAGACAGAGGACTTGGGGAGAGCATGTGGAGAGGTGGTGGGTTGTGAAGGCGTTCTGCAGAGAGGTGTGAGAGATCTGATCGGAGGAAGGGGGCATGTGGAGAGGTGTAGAGTTGTGAAAACGTTCTGTAGAGTGCTGTGGGAGAACTGGGGGGGGGGGGGGGTGGAAGAGCATGTGGAGAGGTGACTGTCGCAAAGGGCGTGCTACCGGAGAGATGTGAGAACACTGACGGAGACGGGTTTGGCCACACGTGGATGGAGGTTGTGATTGAAGTCATGGAAAGAGTTTCGTAATGTCGCAAGCATTGTGGAATTGTGTTACTGTTCATCAAATGCAGTTAAAGTTCCTCCATTGTTATGGACATCGCTTTTGTGGTGGTCGGCTGAGCCCTTACATGCTAGACGTGCGACTCAATGCACGTATCACCGATGCAAATTGATTCAATTGTTCCCCACCCATATAAACTGACGCTCCGTTGCAAAAAAATAACGCGTGTCTTTTATATGGGCTCTAACATGCAAACAATAAAACGCATCGAATCAGACTCAGTGCTACCTTTTTGTAAATTGACCGGCGGCCACAAATGACACACAGACCTCTAAATTTTTTGCTGGCTCTGAGGAGGAGGGAAAAAAAGCACCCCTCCAAATGCTCCAGATATATCTACAATAGGAGCACGAGTGCACCTTTGTTATCCCCATGATGGACTACCGAGCACAAAAAGAGACAGAAGTCAAATCCGACTTAGCGTTATAGAGTAATCCCACTCTGTGCGTTCCATCACCCTGTCAGGCATCACCACTCATTGCCCCACTCCAGCCCTCTCTCAGCCACAGAGTCCAGTAACAAAAGCAGATGGCACCGAAGATAGCGATGTGTAGTCGTCTCAACACTGAAGTGAAGCCGCCGCATACCTCTGTGTTCTGTCTGAACTCAAAGTGCGACACTCTTGACCTGAATAACGCAATGTGTATAATTGTGCCCTTGGATATTATATGCGTTGTGTTGGGGTTTTTTTTATTTTGGTTTTACCAAATACCATCCTGTGTTTAATTTTTTTTCAGATTTTGTTCATATATCATAATTGGCGAGGAGGCATGAAGATGCATTCTGGTTTCTTTTGCACTTTCACCTATAATGATATTCAAATGCACACACGAGACAGTTGGAATATATATATAAATAACTATGCATCCAAACACGTAATTTCGCAAGAAAGGAGAATGGAATAATTTGACAGCGGGGAGTGTGGGTAAAAAAAAGAGTCTCGTGGAGAAAAATCCCAGTTACTTGACTTTAGATTGCATAGGATATGCTTATGGTGAGAAACGCACATCGGATTCCACATTTTTAGCTGAACAATGAAGAGCATCCATGCGGTTTTTTCCCCATCTTTGCCCTTGGCTGTCACTTCACCACCTGATGTGTTTATTAATATCCACCCCCAGCACCGCCCCCCCTCCCCCTCCCCCACCGGCAAAGGCCGTATTAATGATAGCGTGGCACGAGCATGGTCGGGGTACAGGCTGGGCAGGTACATCTTTGCGGAGGCCCTGCTAAGGCTGGCTTGTCTCCGGCTTTGAAATGCGCTGGTTGAAGGGCCCATTTCCATTGCAGTGCCGTTAAGAAGTTGTATGTCCCACAAAAGTAGGGCTTGCAACTCAGCAGTGCACAGGGTGATTTAACTTTAGATACCCCCTTTGATTTATAACGACCTTCTTGGATTCTTCTCAACAGGTGAGTGAATATCGTAAAGACGGAGGGCTCCATAACGCACGGAGGAGAGAACTAAGAGATGTAATACGGTGCGTTGAAATTGGTGAGATGGAGGCGTGTGGAGGCTTCTGAATGTTGCTTTATCTGTTCAGTGCTCACGATGATGGTTTGTGGGATTAATATAAATGTATCACTCCATTTGCATTCACTATTCCATCGTGAGGTAAATGAAGATATTACTCGTCCTAAATGAGTAATATACCCATTGAATTGCACGGGATTTATTATTACTGCCAAATTAGGTGGGGAAAAAACTAGGCAAATCCAGCTCCCATTACTTTACCCAAGTACAAAGATTTCAAAAGTGATTCCATAAATAAATCAACACAAATGTACCCAATGTATATTGGCCATTTAAGGAAATGACAAAGATGTGCTAACCTCCTGCAGCAACACATTTGAACGCAGAGAGCATCCATTGTGCTGAGGCGGTTAACTTTGCTCGGCAGAGCGAACATTCAAAGTACTAACCGTGGTTCTATGTAGAAGCCTTCCCATTGATTGAATGGAAGTGACTAAGTGGCACCCAGAGGAGTTGGTGTATTTTTGTGAGCAGTCTTTAACTGGAATATGCAGTGGAAAGGCTAAAACTCCCTGCTGTTAAGACAAAAAACACTTGCCATGCTAAAGCTTTAATACCACATTACATGTACTTATCACGTTGGGTCGATTGGCAGCTACCATTCACACAGGAGACTAAATAGAGTTTAACAAGTAAGGTTACACATTTGTTGGTTCTTTTTTTTCTTCAGAAGGATCATCCTGGGACAACAAAATGACACCACACAGAAAGGTGTCAAAAACGAATTACCAGGGTACATACATTCTCGACATTCACACACGTCCCTTTACAATCGAGAAAAGTAAAGAGGTATTTTTGCATGGTACATATTTAGCACAATTTTGTATCCTTCTCAGCGCTTTTGTGACAGTGATTAAAACACATACATGCAAGTTGAGACTCTACTCTTGTCCTAACGTCCTTTGGTACATTTATACGGAGTCACCATGTAAGGGGATGTTGCCGGGGTTGCGAGATGGTAATTCCCTCGCCTGGTACACAGGAGGTCGTGGGTTCGATCCTGACCCTGACGCCTGCTGTACACTTGGAGTTTGCGCGTTCTCTCCGTAGTCCCGTGGATTTTTATCCAGGTCCTTCGGTTTTTCCCTCCATGTTTAGAATCAACTATCGCACGTTTGGAGTATTTAGCTGCTGTCAATTTCTACACGACAAGCCACTTTGTTGAGCTATCATTTGTGATAGCCAGGTCGCTTCTGAAAAAAAAGAGCTGTATACAGTAGTTCTAGATTTGAAGCTTTCGTGACTGCAAGGATTCATATTCTTAGGTTTTTTTCGGTAAAGTCATGTAGGTAAAAAAAAATTAATAAAAGTAAAATTAAAATAAAATAAAAATCACGACGTTTCGGAGGCAACACAAGCTTCCGTCTTCAGGTGACGGAAGCTTGTGTTGCCTCCGAAACGTCGTGATTTTTTATTTTTATTTTACTTTTATTAATTTTAATTTTTTTACCTACGTGACTTTACCGAAAAAACCTAAGAATATATACAGTAGCTCCGTGGGTCCTACCTGGTAATATTAAAATAGTTCATAGTTAGAATTAGTAATTTGGACTTGGAATCCAGAGGCCACCAGTGCTGCGGTTGAAACAATGCAAGTTTCTTAAATCCCACCCACCCACCCACGCCGGTGCTGTCCGCACAGCACTGTAGTTATGAATGGATACCATACGGTCAATCGGTCAAGTCGTGTATAGTGAGGTAAAGTTATTCCCAACTTTTTCCAACACTTTTGGCCAAAGTGGAAGAGTAGGCCAAAACATATCCTCTCAAAGAGATCTCTAGACGTTCCTCTAGAGGAGCCCAGCAGTGGCCTCAGCGCTGCTGGCAGAAGGCTGCACCTTTATCACCTTCAATTTCAGAGTCTGATTCATAATGTTAGCTTATGCCTGGGGCGTGTTTCTTCAACACAACAATGTATTTAAGCGTAATTTCACAAGCCCAAAACGCACAAGGACTAATACGTTTGGATGTGTCCTTGTATCGGTCACAAGTGTAGTGATGGGCACCCACCCTAATCTAATGAGCCGGTTTGTTATATTTTGCCTTCTGTGTGTATGTGTATAATTATAGATACTATAACTGTTGGAGCAAGTACTGTGAGCGAGCACCTATGAAGGCCAACACGGCTCACGAGGTGGTGGGTGGCCAGCACCACGCTCTGCCCCAACAGTATTTAGAAATCACCAAAGCACACAAGAATGGTATGATGTTTAAAGCTTGCAGCTCCATTCCAGTGGCAACAATTTCGACAAAAGATAATTGAATTAAGGAATCTTCTGCTATGTTTGTTGCAGGGCATCTGCTGGGTTTATGCAAGCATAGTTTACATTCTAATTGTAATGGCCATATAATGTTGACATAAGCACACTTTTGCAGAGTTTCTTATTTTTTTTTTGTATACAATTACAGAAATTTTAAAACAGTAAACTAAAAAAAACAAGCTGCATAAAAAAAAAATCTCAATCACAAATTTTCCGAGAAAAGAATCCCTCATTTACGCTGGCAAACTTGCAAGTGGACACACGTCTGTATTTCAAAGTGATCATTCATGTGGCACATTTAAAAAATTAATTGCATTGCATAAGGGATCTGTGCCAGCCAGTGGTAAATGGAGCGTGCATGGGATGTGAATGGTGTGGGAGGGAGGGGTGAGGGGGGAGGGAGGGGTAAGGGGGGGGGTGAGGGGGGGGGGGCTTCATGAGTTGATTGGCTAGTGTCTCAAACAATTAGCCACCGCCTGAGGGCTGCACGTATTTGCTACAATCATTGACAATTAGAGTGTAAAGGGGCCTCTTTACACTCGATGCCTATGGCCATTCTGGCATTGAAGGGACAGAGTTATGATTAACAAGCAACCCAAAGCATATTTAAACGTATTTAATGTTTACTATACACTGCATTGCTCTAAATGCGTATTAGTCACACATTTGTCGTGTCATTTTTTTCTCTCTCTCTCTCTCCGCTCAATGTCATTCGAAAATGCCTATTCTTTATAACGGAACTCAATAATACATGCGTGTTGAGCCAATTAGTGCATTCGTACGTGTATATTATACCTGTAAGAAATGCTGACAACGCAACTAAAAAATACCGTGCCTTAACTGGTTTGACAAGCTATCAGTCGATCCTTAATCATGTGCACAGAAAGAGGACAAGGATCAATATCTAGTTTACAGCCTGAGGCTGATTTTGCACAGTCCATGGACAGTAAACTGATATGGCTTTCCATTTTCAGCAGCTCAGCTGAAATAGGGGACCGGGAGATAAGAAGGGGTCTGAGCTTGTGTGCAAACACATGCAGCAGGGCCTCGGGGAGGCTCCAGCATGTGTGGGGATAAAGTAATTCCCCATCCATGTGCTTGTTTAATAATTCACATGCCTCTCTGTGATGGGCAAAGGCTCAAAGCTTTTGTTTCGAAACCGCGCCATCCCACCTATACTTTTGCGCAGAACTAAACCTCCATTGGCCTTCGAGGCTCAAGTCTCCGAATTTGGCCCTTCACTCAATTATTTTGCCAATTTCCGTGTATTTGTAACTTTCACGTCAAGTATCACACTATATAAAGCGGTCACGGTTTTTTTTTTATGGAATGATAAAGGTTTAAAGCGCAAATTGAAAATTGAGATACAAAGTAAGGCAATGGCGTGTTGAGAGCTCTTAGAGCACGTAGTGCTGTTGTATTATGGTCCAGAGGTCGCCGGTTCACTTACGTCTCCTGGTAAGGCAGTTGAAACGATGGGCAGGTTTTTTTTAAATTCCCCTACCCATGTCCACCCTGCAGCATAAATAGGTACACTAGTGCGCCTTTTGGCGTCATCTGGTCCAACTCATGTGATACTAGGCTCTAAGGAAAGCTGTCTCGGGTGTGGACCAATCAACTTCAAGGACAGTGCATACATTATCAGAGTTATGTTTTTTTGTTTGCATTATGACTGCAGGTATTGTGGTCTATGCAAACATGACTCCTCGTAAAAAAGATGTCAGTTTTGTTGCCAGACAGAAGGGTAAAAAACCAATTATTATAGGTACACTACAGTTAATCAATTGGCAGATTGTGTTTCGGTGGTGGAGTAAAGTGTGGGTACTCGCACCACAATTGTGGTAGATTAGGCCAAAATACCCTGGAGAGGGGCCCTCTTGGGCTACCTATGAGGCCCTTGTGCCAGCAGTGACGTAATCATGTCATTCGAGGGCTGCGTTTTTACTTTTTTGTAGGTCATGTACGCAAGTAACAATACGTAATAATGTCTGTGAAGCACCAATGTTACTTTAATCTATCGTTAATAAATAAGTAATCAGGTACGCCACTTTATTTACTAAGATGACAGAATCATAACATTGCATTTAATGTATGAAAAATATATTAAACAGAATTTGTAAATGAAACATAGTTTTGTTAAAGTAAATCCGAAGTGTTTGATCTTTTTTTTACAACAGAGTTCGGTTTCTTTCATTGTACAAAAACAATGCATTATTAATCAAACAAATTCCCCGTCGACAGCAAACAGAAAGGACAGACTACTCTGCAATGTTCATTAGAACAACTTCGTTTGAAGGCTTACACAATATAGGCAATTCATTGACACAGACATTCAAACAGTGAGTAGGCAGCAAAAACTGACGAAACAATTATTTCTATACATCTTAAGGCTATGTTTTATTACCATCGAAATTAATTAACATTGTCTATTCACGCCTGGATGACGGCTTAACTAAATGCTCACCATCTCTTTATATTGTATCTTATTCATAACAATATAGCAAGGCTTTGAATACATTCACAGGTCTCATTTTCAGACACCTTCATGTCTTTTCCACCCGTGTAAATTTGTATTTATTGTGACAATATTTTCCAAAAAATAAATATCTAAAGGGGCTGGAACAGTGTCAGAGTTTCAAGTAGACTTCACTATGAACCCAGCAACTCGAGTTCAATATCTTTAGTTTTCAGTTTCATGTATTTGGTATAGCCCTGTGAACCATTCGGCTCTTGAATCGGGTGCAACCGCAACAAACAAAAAACAAAAACATGAACAAGAAACATCTTAAAGTGACTATGCGCAAACAGAAAAAGCCAGGAAAAAACTGCAAAGTCTTCCAGAAAAAAGCACCGTACACCAACGCTGTCTGCAAAAATCCCAGTGGGATGCAAGTCAAACAACAACAACCACAAGACAACTTAGATTAAAGCCATAATTCTAACTCCATACTACAACAAACAAACATGGCCAAACCAAAAAACTTTTCGAAATCACCAAAATAAAGCCATAAGCAATGTAACGGTGATCAAAGGAACTGTGACCGAAATTTCACAATAAACGACATAAACAACATGTACCACCAAACCCTGTAGCCATAGCTGGCTGCATGAGTCACTCCATAACAGCAGGAGCATCAGAGTATTGCGGTGCTGAGTGGAATGTGGACTGGCAATGGTCCTACCAAAGCCTTTAACAAGCTGCACTGGTCAGTGTAGTTAACTACAGACAAACAAACCCACAAATGACACAGTGAGGAAGCCTTCACCCAGAAACGAATTGACGAAGTTACCTATAAGATCCAAGATCAAGGTCGTCATGACAAAAGCATTTAATGCCACCACACCTCACCAATGCTTGTTTTTACCATTATTATTAATAGGCCAAAATACAGAAAAAAAAGTATTGGTATCTTCTATTTCATTACCTACGAACATTTCAATGCAGTCACATTTCCTGTTTAAAATGTTGACTTAAAAAATATATAGCGGTTTTATTACAAGGAGGGATCTACTTAAACTCAACAGACACACACAAACCTCAACTTAAGAAAAAACACTCACCTTAACTTGAACATTTTTAAAATTCATATTTACGCTTAATATGTATCACGTAATCAGGACGTGTTGTAATCAGAACTCTGCAGAAACCAGGCACTGGCTGGGCTGAAGCCCACTGCTGTTGCGTGCCAATGTGCCCCAATCCCTAGAAAGTGCCCTCTTGCCAAGCCACTTACCCCAATTTCCTGGCATGTGCCCTTGTGTGCAACCGGTAATCGCTAATGTAACTGAATAAGTGTGACAAATAAAATGTTAGTTGACCCGCACAGGTTTTCTTTCCCCAGCCACTTTTCCTTTTCCCAGGACATTCAAGAATGTAGACACGACCGTTACCAGCAATTAGTTAAAGCTTTTGCGAATTTAACCCCAATGAAGCTTGGAGAGCCGAATGGAGTTCAAAAGAAGTCAGAAACAAATACTTTGTGAAAGACCTAATGCAGAAGATCCCTGGGTTTGATCTTCCACGAAGCTCATCGTCCACCCTAAATCGCATTCGCACAAACCATGGCAGATGCGGATACATGATGCACAAATTGAACATTTAAAATTCTCCAATGTACGACTGTGGTCATCCAGAACAGGCCGTACAACGTATGACGATGCAATGCCCGATCCACAAAAACGAAGGAGACATCGCAGCGATACACTTCGCTGCTCCTGACTCGGTTATCTGGCTTGACCACCTGAATGCGAAATGATAGTTGTTGTTCTGTGATTTCTTACTCAACCTCCACTAGAGGACAAGCTTAAGAGCCCCTCAAGAGAGTGTTTTGGTCTACTCTTCCATGACAGTCATATTTTGGAGTAACCACACTCTACCTCACCACATGTGTCTTGTATTCTTACCTATAAAAGTAATTTGTTGTCTGTCTGTCTGTGTGTCTGTCTATCTGTGTGTATCTCTGCCTGTCCGTGTGTGGATGAAACTTGCGACGGATTTAACTTGCGAACCATGGGGTTTATGTTTTTAAAAAGTACCCAGGTACCACGCGATAGGCCACGTGGTGAGCCAGCACTATTCGTATTTCGCATCCGTCAACTTTAAAGTAGTTAAATTAACAATTTAATACTATTAATTGCTATATTACGCCGCTGAGCACGCGCCAAACCACGCATCTGCACATGCGCGACAAAGCCGAGCCGTGGTTGCCACTAGCAATGTACACACATCGGTGGGGGGAGGGGGGAATTCTCATTCGCGTTAAAAATGCAAAATTAATACACACAAGACTGAGGTAAATTCTTCACAGTATGATGTTCTCCCCCCCCCACCCCAATGTGTGCACTTATTACTATAGAGTCGCTAGATGCTACTACTAAAGACCGTAGATACTACTGTAGAGCGAGCGAGGGGATCGTGCGTGGGGGGGGGGGCAGCCCAACCCCAGCCTGCCAAGGTGCCACCTCGGTCGGCTGGGCAATCTAGGCGAGGCCAGGAGCTCTGCACGGGACTAGGCCCTCATCACGTCTGCGTGTGTGCGGGGTCTGTGTGGTGTTTGTGTGTGTGTCTGTGTGTGTGCAGTTTCAGCCTTCGTAGGTACTGTGGTATCTGCCTGTGTGTGGTGTCTTTGTGTGTTTGGGCTGTCTGTGTGTGTGGTGTTTGTGTGCGTGTGTTGTGTGTGTGTGTTGTTTGTGTGTGTGTAGTTCCAGCCTTCGTAGGTACTGATGTGGTGTCTGTGTGTGTCTGTGTGTGTGTGGTGTCTGTGTGTGTAGTTCCAGCCTTCGTAGGTACTGATGGGTTCCATAATATAGGTTTTTGGGTCGCGTAAATATATGTCGTTAAAACCCGCCACAACCCGACACAGCTAACTAGTAAGGGTTGTCACATAAACAGAACATGCCAACTCTTCACTAGTACAGCACACCGGTGTGTTGGAGCCAAGCCACAACATTTACAATCTGAGTACAAGCTAGATGAAGCTAGTTGTAATTACTGGCGAAACGTCTGGCAAAAACAACCTCCTATCTCCTCGTGGTGCCAGATAGCAACACTGTGGTGGGCAGTGCCGTGTGGAGAGGGCCAATTTAAATTAACCTTTCCCCTTATGGCATTTGTAACCACCACAGCGGCCAAATGGGGGCTCTGGATGGGTGCGAGGGGCTGGTAACCCCTCCACCTTCAATTAACTACCACAAAACCGCATTTAAAATATCTAATTAATAAGCTTGTGCCGGAGGCTCCGGGGGGACAGGCATCTATGACGTCTCCTGGCCAAACCCCATTTGACGTTACCAGGAGACTGAATCCTTACTCTCAGGGCTCCTCCAGTCGGAGCCATTCCCTGTACACCTTGGGGTGCGACAGAGATGTTCCCTGGCTCCCACATTATTTAACATCTATTTCGACCACATAGTTTGTGAAGCCTTCAATAGATGTACCGGAGGAATTTACATCTGGTACAGATACAATGGGAGGCTGATCAATGGCCCGGGTGCGGTCAAGGGATGGCTCCCTATTGCTCAACTATGTTATGTATACCGATGATCTGGTAATTGCTGCTCACTCAGAGGAGGAGTTGGAGGTGCTGCTGCTGAACCTGGAGCTTGCCACTAAGAGGTGGGGCCTTACCATCAACCCCACGAAAACTAAGCACCCTGCCTGGGTATTTTGTACCATCGGACGCTCCACCCCCACAACTCTCAATTGGTGATATGGCAGTTGTGGAGAGAGTGGAGAGTTTCCCATACCTGGACAGTGTGCTCATGACTGGCTCCGGTTTAACAGCAGAGGTCTCACTCCGAATCAGTCAAGCAGCATTATCTTTTAATCGGTTGCGTAACGCAGTGTGGAAGCTACCTGGTCTCTCGCTCCACATGAAGCTTCAGGTCTTCTCGGCCATGGTCATTCCCTCCCTTCGCTACGCTTGCGAAACGTGGACCCCCCTAATGGAACATCTTCGCCGGTTAGAAACATTTACGCTGGCCTGCCTATGATCCATCCTGGGTTTAACCAGGCTGGATTGTGTGAGGAGCTCACAAATCCTTGAAAGATTTGGACAAAGTCCCATCGGTGAGCTCCTACGCCAGGCAAGGCTGCGTTGGCCGGGCCATGTAGCCCGCATGCCCAGCCACCGCATGCCTAAACATTTTTTGTTTGGCCGAATCGAGGGGGCTAAACGGGCGCGGCATGGGCTAGCGAAGAGATGGAGTGATGTGGTATAGGAAGATGTGTAGCTGAGTGGACTTGCCGATGACTGGTACCAGCGGTGTAAAGATTGGCCTCTGTAGAGGAGGCTCGTGAAGGACACTACAGTCAGTAAATACGTCTACAGTCAGTAGATATCACTATAGTTAGTATATACTGCTGCAGAGTCGGTTGATACGACTCTAGAGTCAGTCAATACTGCTATAGTCAGCAGATACTGCTATAGAGGCTGCAGATACTGCTATAGAGTCTGCAGATACTTCTATAGAGTCAGCAGATACTACTATGGAGTTAGTAATTACTACTATAGTCAGTAGATACTACTATACAGTCAGTAGATACTACTATACAGTCAGTAGATACTACTATTGAGTCAATAGCTACTACTATACAGTCAGTAGGTACTACTATAGTCATTAGATACTTCTGCAGAGTCAGTAGTTATTGCTATAGAGTCGGTAGATACTACCGTAGAGTCGGTACTGTCCTTGAAGTTGCACATTATCAGAGTTATGTTTTTTGTTTGCATTATGACTGCAGGTATTGTGGTCTATGTAAACATGACTCCTTGTAAAAAAGGTGTCAGTTTTGTTGCCAGATAGAAGGGTAAAAAAACAATTATGATATTTTTACTGGAAAATGAGGTTCCAATGGTGTTTTTAAGACAAGTTTTAAAATATATTTTCCCCCCGGGCAATGCCGAGTATAGTGGTGCACACCACCACATAATCAACTGCAAATCACGTATCTTAACTAACATATTAACCCCCCAAAAATATAAAAGTTAAAGATGCAAAGGGTTCATATTAAAGATATAATAATAATTAATGTAAATACACTCGTAAGTGAAGACCTTCTCGCACCATGTTGATCAGTGCGGGGTTGGTGAAGGTGGGGTGGGTGAAGGTGGGGTTGGTGAAGGTGGGGTGGGTGAAGATGGGGTGGGTGAAGGTGGGGTGGGTGAAGGTGGGGTGGGTGAAGGTGGGGTGGGTGAAGGTGGGGTGGGTGAAGGTGGGGTTGGTGAAGGTGGGTTGGGTGAAGGTGGGGTGGGTGAAGGTGGGGTGGGTGAAGGTGGGGTGGGTGAAGGTGGGGTGGGTGAAGGTGGGGTGGGTGAAGGTGGGGTTGGTGAAGGTGGGGTGGGTGAAGGTGGGGTGGGTGAAGGTGGGGTGGGTGAAGGTGGGGTTGGTGAAGGTTGGGTGGGTGAAGGTGGGGTGGGTGAAGGTGGGGTTGGTGAAGGTGGGGTTGGTGAAGGTTGGGTGGGTGAAGGTGGGGTGGGTGAAGGTGGGGTGGGTGAAGGTGGGGTTGGTGAAGGTGGGGTTGGTGAAGGTGGAGTTGGTGAAGGTTGGGTGGGTGAAGGTGGGGTGGGTGAAGGTGGGGTTGGTGAAGGTGGGGTTGGTGAAGGTGGGGTTGGTGAAGGTTGGGTGGGTGAAGGTGGGGTGGGTGAAGGTGGGGTGGGTGAAGGTGGGGTGGGTGAAGGTGGGGGTGGGTGAAGGTGGGGTGGGTGAAGGTGGGGTGGGTGAAGGTGGGGTGGGTGAAGGTGGGGTGGGTGAAGGTGGGGTGGGTGAAGGTGGGGTGGGTGAAGGTGGGGTTGGTGAAGGTGGGGTTGGTGAAGGTGGGGTTGGTGAAGGTTGGGTGGGTGAAGGTGGGGTGGGTGAAGGTGGGGTGGGTGAAGGTGGGGTGGGTGAAGGTGGGGGTGGGTGAAGGTGGGGTGGGTGAAGGTGGGGTGGGTGAAGGTGGGGTGGGTGAAGGTGGGGTGGGTGAAGGTGGGGGTGAGGGGGGTACGGTTTCAGATATCGCTCGCCACTCATAGTTACCGTGGCTAGGAATCAAACCAAGGTCGTCTACGCACACGGCATAGTGCGCCTGACCAGTTACAATACGCAGAACAAAGAAAAAATTATCAGGCCTGTTGCAGCATTTGTAATATGTAATAAGTATAATTAAAATGCATTCAATTGTTACAGCAAATTATTAAAGAATACATTTTGTTCATGAATAAAGAATTTTAATTTTCCGGGAACATTTTAATTGGTTAAATGTTAATCAGCAAATATATTTCCCGCAATTTTCAATCTGGTGGAGTTTTTTTTCTTCCGATTGAGCAGTCAGAAGAGTGTCCAGCTAATTAGATATCATGCAGTATTTTTTACGCTTCATTTACCACAATGCTGCAATTTTTTTTCTCTCTCATCCTTTACAGCCATTAAAAGCAGAGTACTCGAATCTTAAATTTATAACAAAAAAAATAAAATAGGTTGCTGCGGGAATTGGTCAGTTTTGTTCGTAGTTTTCTAAAGGATGGAGACGGTTGTTCAAAAAGGCGAGTGATTTAAAATTTTAAAAGGTCAGTTTAACACGTAGGCTATCACGACCAATATTATTAATATGAAATGTTTTTTTGGTAAAATCGCACGATGATGCTGGACGTAAATTACCAGCGAAACGTCGTACTCAATTTGTAAACATTGTGGATTTACTCTACAACATACCGGTTGGGCTGCAGGATTAACTAATTGTCACGCTTTTGTTTCCGTGACAAACCTTACTAATTGGCTGTGTCGGGTGGCGGCTGGGTTAACGGCACATTTATACTTACGCGATCTAACCCATACCCCCCCCCCCTCTTTATCATAAATAAATGCGTATTTTCCCCGTCTCTTTTCATATGAGGCTTATATAGAAAAAAAGATAATAAAATATAGATTCCAAGAAAAAATACACCATTATTATTTCTCAGAAGTACACTGTCACGGCAGGCATGTGAGGAGGTGCAACTCGTTGGTGAATCGTGTGGGCTAAACCAGTGCAGTTCATTATCACAGACACATTAACTGAGTTTAAAACAAATTACATAGATTACGGATTATCGAAAGGAAGAAGGGCGTGTTTTGTTTGTTTAATCACATCATCGAGTTGTCATCGAGAAATATATTTTGTGAACATAAGCGAGACCATTTTTCAATTAGATACGGTGAGAAATGTTTGCAGCTTTACATTTTACATCTTATTTACCAATTCTACCAAACAGTAAATCCTGCAATTTGATCTAATAGGACCATTAGCTGATCCTAACTGTGCTGTTTAAGCCAAGAAACCAGTGGCATAAAAACTAATTGATGTGCTGCAGAGACCAGCTGACAGCTATAACTAATTGGAGCACTCTCGTACCTCTCCACAGCGGCAGAATGGCAGAAATAATCAACCTTCATACCCAAGAGGGAGGCTTGCGAGCGGTTCGTCTAAAGAATTTTCTGAATAAAATATTAGAATTTAACACCCGGGGGACTTTACCTGACGCCAACTAAGTACCGCGTGAACATTAACTTACAGGCACGTTCACATAACACGCGCAAAACAGTCAAGCTGCGTACTTAAAACACTGAAACATATATCTCGTCGGCACACAAATCCCCACCCGGGGTAAACCCTTCACGATTAGAATAACGAGGCAAATTCAGCTTTAAAAGCTCACAGGACGCACGATTGCACAACACTCCCATTTATATTGCACGCTCGGTGGCCGATGATCTCCACGAGTTCGGTATTGCTGTTCACCGTCACGTGACTCGACCTACGGCGCTTTGCAACTCGTGACACGGAGGAGATTTGAGATATCCACGAGTGACGAGCCACTGCAATCCACTCATTCGCCCGCTTTTTTCAATCCACTGGTCAATGAAGGTCTCCGCACACATATTGTGTTCGCTACGGAGGTTGTGTGACTGTAATTGTGCTGCTCATTGTTGAGTGGTCCATTTGGGTATGCAGGACCTATTCCGATGATACTTGCCACTGATATTAGCCGGGATTCAAACCCAGGTATCCAGGTTCAAAGCATTGTGCCACTGTTTAACTTTTCCACCGCATACAGTTCAATATATGACACACACTTTAACATAAAATCGAGATGCCCATTGATTACACAACTTACAAACAGTGCAAACATTTAAATGCATGCACGGTATATATATACACGCACACACATACATTTGAGGAATATCCTCATTCCCACAATATATGCTGGGGCTTCTCTGGTGAGCAGATATAGATATCTGTGCTGATACACAAACCAGAGGAGTAGGGGAATCTGGCGTGCCATTGCTGGACCTCCAATTTTCATGGGTTTATTTATTTATTTATAGACGACCTTAGTGTTTCCCCTCCACCACAAAGGCTTGCGGGACGGGGTCATGGGGTGGGTTGGGAGGTGGGTGGTGGGTGGTGACGATCTCCTTTGGGGAAATCATTCCGCCTCGGTCCTCTCCACGCCCGCGTACAAAAGGAGGCCAACAGCCGCGGCTGAAGCGCGTGGCATCCAGGGCCCCTGTGCGGCTGCGTTAAAGCATGCGGCGCACGTCCAAGGCTGGGCCGGGCGCTTGCGCTGAAAGCCGCCCTACAGCCATCGCTAACAACGAGGTAGTAACGCGCCTAATGACCGCAAGAACAATTATTCGCTTGATTGAATGTTCACCCTTTAATGCCTTCCGCGGAAGCAATGTAAAATCTTTCAATAAAAAAAATGTGCGCGAAAAAGCCCCACCCTGATATGTTTTACCAATCGTGATTAGCCGTCTTTACAAGACACGTGATTAATATCAATTAATTTATCATGCGTCAATGTTTTCTCGGTTTAGTACTGTGCAATACTTCATATTTTTTAAAGCCTTTACCATCAATACCTCTTCTTGGTTCTTTCGGTAAAGTCACGTAGAAGGGAAGTAATAAGCTTTAAATCGAAATTAATACCTCTGTTAAAAAACAATACTAGATTGCGACCCATTGTCAATCCAGAACTGGATGAAGGCACTTCCACACCATCTTGGTCATGAGATTGTTTGACCATACTTCACCACTCTGGTCAGTGCAGGTTCAGATTTCACTTGCCGCTGATGTGAGCCATGGACAGGAATCGACTTCAGGTCGCCAGACTTCATAGCATCGTGCACTATCCACAATCAAAATGTTTACTTATACTGGAGGAATCCGATGAGCTATGAAGCTCGTCTTCACAGATATCCAGTCGGGGTGGGTCAGAAAGTTACAACAACAAACAGTACAAAAGCATGATAGGAGTGCAACTTATATATTTCTAAAACACAATGAAGCCACAAAATTAAAATAAATGAAACATCGGTATATAAGTCAGATTTATCAACACTAAATGCAAAGCCTGGGTAAGGCAGCAAAAAAAAATTGTGCCACCGCTCTCCGTTCATTAAGAATAATCAGTACTGATGATATTATTACGTAATACTATTGTGTCCTGTATTACTCGTATAACAATAATAACAGATCTCTGACCTTTTCATGAAACAGCCCATTATGTAACAAACACATATTAACAATTTTGTACGCGACATTCGTTGTTGATTCCCCACTTCCTTCCAATTAGACGAAAATGTGTTACATTATATTTCCCCGTGAAAGACATGATGACAACAACCACCTCGCCCACACGCCTCCCCTCCCCTCCCTCCCCTCCCTCCCCCTCTCCCCTCTCCCCTCCCCCTCTCCGCACTTGCATGTTAATATCACGATATAAGAAAGCTGACCGCGGAGTGTTTTAACTTGTTGACGATACGTTACGGAAAAAATATCGAGATGGCTACACGATGGTCAATGAATCGGAATGAATTGGACGAAAGGAGACGCAATGAATGGCACCATGTGCCTACGCCTTGGAAGTGACGGCATCTTTACACGGAGTTAAATCATAAAGGGGGGTGGTTGGGCAACGGGAAAAACAAAATGCCGCACAAAAAGCAAGACATCTGTTACCTGCTTTTGTTCCTTAAGGAGCGTGAAGGAGCAGGGGATGAAATGAAAAGAAGAGAATAGAGAGAGTGGGGAAGGGGGTCATACCAAAAATGGGAGCAATTTAATACGTGGAAACTGTCGTGCTGGTGTCAAAGGACTTGCACGCTGAGATCTGGGAAAACATCACGGTTCGCTCAGCCATTGGGGGTTTCTGTTTGTTGGCACCCACTCAGGGAGGCTGTGAAATAAAGATCAACTTCTCTCTGTCGTCACGTCGTCTCGGTCATGTTGATAAGCAAATGCCTGTTAATGTCCTCGAGACAACATATTTTATATGGAGTATATATATAACTCTATAACGGTTTCGTATTGTTGTACGATTCACATTATTGGTTAAAAAAAACCAATGTAACAGCCACCAAAAAAGAGTATTCAAATATTCTTGAGAATGTTTTACATTAAATTGAAGAGAAAGGTGCCCGTAACATTCCAACAAAAGGTTGCAATCGCGGATGTGACTAAACCTGAGAAGTTAGGAGCAGAGAGGAGGTGGGAAGAGAAGGTTGAGGGAGGTCTTGAAAAAAGAGGAAAGGATTGGACAAGAGGAGAAATAGTAAGATAAAAAGGCAGAGAACGAACACAGAGACTGATGGTGATGTATACATAAAATGGCAAGCTTAATTCATAATAATCTGTATGACCATATGCTGAGTAAAACGCTTCTGCCTTGAAAGTACAATTTTAGACGTGATTTAACATTACAACTCAAAAATTGCCCACTTCAGCCCCACCAATCACGGTATCGCATGCTTCATCAACCACTAACTACCAAGCTCCATGTGAACTTCAAATGTAAACAAATTATAGAGTATCACAGTACACATCTGTGAAATGGATTTACATTTGCAAAATGCAGCTAATGCAGTCTGGAGGCAAGTGCTGCACAATCCTCGTTCTCCGATTTTACCGTTGCAAAATTTCTCACGATGAACAATTAAGCGTTCTTTTTGTATCACGAAACAAAATAAACAAATTATTGCAGGCCCATATGCTCGGAGGCAATGTATCCTGTCCTGGAAGCCTACCAAAACTAATTTTGAATGTGATTCTTGCAGCCGTCACAGCAATCACCATTGGGAAAGGTTAACGCAAGCAAGCCAATTCCCTAACAAGTTGAAATACTGCAGACGTAAAGTCTCTTAGGCGTAATTTTGAGAAGCACAATTAGGTTATTTGGGCAGACAAAACCAAATTGTCTGATTGGGTGGATGAGGAAGCTGACAATTCTATGCTCTTGCAAAGTTTCCAAGGAAATGCATAACTTTTGTTTTATTGCTCTTTAAGCGAAAAAGAAAATGGGGAATTGAGCCAGGTGTATGGCGCCTGATGTGCAAAAACAACAAAAAGGTCTGGGACGCCTTTTTCCGTTTTGAGTTGGGCAGTCGGGATGGTGTCACAGTTGGAAGGGCTGGTCAGAGAATGGGGCTGAGAGGGTATGCCGTGGAGGAGGAGGGGCACGGAACGACAAGGGCATGTGGTGGAGGGCAGCAGGGAGCCAAAGAACGAATCTTAGCAAGGTGTTGTGCATATGGTGTAATTACAGGTGGTGTCGGCTTGGCAATGAGGGGCTATGGTTCCCCACTGCGACTTGAATTAATTAACCATTTCTGCATCTCTGGCGTGAGGCACAGCATGAAAGGGCTTTTCGGTAACATGATCTGCATGTACATTAGGCCATACCTCGCGGGAATCCACGCGACGTCTTGCATACATACATACAAACAACCGACGAGCTTCTGCAATCTCCAACCAGCCGGCTGCTGGGAATTTATATCGCGTAGCCATGGACCACAAAATTAGGCAAAGTCTGTGCCCAATAAGTCAATAAACGTACTGAACCATTAAACTGTAATTAAATGTGTTGTCGCTTCCAGTGACGTGGTTTGCCCAAGAAAAGTATCTGGGCTTGGTGCAGGACGCGTTGCTCGAGGAGATGAGAGGAGATGATGGCCCGGTGGTCGAATTTGGCAATGGAGTGGCAGCCAGGGCAGGGGAAATGTTTCGAAAGCATGTTCACCGTGGGGATCGAGTGATGAAATCAGCTCGTGGACAACGGCTAACTGACTTGTAACGTCCCAGGGCCGTGTGAGATGGGTGATCGCTTTGCGGAGGTTGCCATCCAGCAGTGCATTGTTTGCGGATTGTGAAGAAATGTTATGTATCTTGAACTTCTTTCGCACCGTACGTACAATGTTTCATAATCAACGTTTTTGGGTTTAGATCGCGTTATTTATAAGTGTGTCGTAACCCTCCACCACCCGACACGGCCAATCAGTAAAAAAGTGTCACGTTGACAAAAGACAAATAGTTCACTGCTTTAGCCCACCTGTGTGTTGAAGCATGAAACCACAACATTTACAATTTGAGTACGACGTTTCGCTGGTAATTGCATCCAGCATCATCGGGCAATTCATATACATACACGCAATGTAACAAAAACTTTTTTCCACAACTACCGCACTGCTTTTTTTCGGTCGCGCAAAACTATTTTTTGTTGAAAGTAAATTTTAAATATAATATAACATGCCCGACTTAAGTGCCCTATACACTGTACGTTTCTCATGTCTTCATCCAGACAAGCAATTCACATTCAGCCTGAGACAGCAAGTCCTGGCACTTTAGACATTCACATCCTAATTGCAAAGCACCTTGTCTGAGCACCAAGTGCCGACAAGGTACATTGCACAATTATTATTTTACATATATATTTTATATATATTTAAAGCGGACCATTATGCAAGAATAAAATGCCACCTGTGCTCCGGTGTATATACTATCCTGTAAGTTCGCACAACTGAGAAGAGGATTACTTAAGTTTGAGGAATTGTAATACAAGTAAACATTTACCTGCGATGCTGTTGGATACGATTATGCTTTGAAATGCGTGTTCTTGCATTGATAAAATTAACGAGCGCTGATTATAATTTATTGCAAGCCAGATTCAGATGTACGAAGACTGCTTCCAATCATTTATGTAGCAGTGCCCTGGCCACAATATTCTGTTTCAATCGTATTTTCCTTTGTTTGGAAGAAAATATGAAAGCTTAAGTAAAGCAAACTAAACAAATTAATCAACAAAAATAAATTAAAGAAACGAATTAGCATGGACCGTAATGTTGGTATGCAATGTTATTCTCTAACTGCCTGCAAAATTGCCTAATTATTCCACAGCCACATAATGTTCTTTGAGAGCAATTTACAGCCCAATATGAGATAACAATGTGCAGCATTAATATTAAAAAGCCTGATTATTTCTAAGTGACAGGAAAAAAAACCCTCGCAATATTGATGTCTTTTGTTAGGATTGCGAGCTACATAAGCATTCCCTGAATCTCACTCTCATTGACCCCAGTATTGATTTTAGATTACAGTTAACTTTACGCTATTCAATAGTTGGTGGTTTGCTGAAATAGGTCACAAAAGAATGAATGATGCTAAATTTACTATAAAATGGTCAATAGCCATTATTTTTGTCTCGCATGAAATCTTACTTTTGCCATGACGCTCATAAGATTAATTATTAACAGTGTTACTTGGCAGTAAAATAATTGTATCCGATGGTCTATTTTTCGCGTCCTTTTAAATGTAACAATGAAATTATATTAAACCAAAAGATAATGCAGTATAATGTACCAATGTAAGGAGCGGCAAAACTGGGGCAGATTTTGCCCTGACGAGGATCATGGGCTCTCTTCATATATTAGAAATATACTTGGCCATAAATGCATCGCACTTGGGGGATGCTGCAGTGACCGAACGGGTAGAAAAGTTGACTTGCAATCCAAGGGGATCCAGTTCAATCTCCCGGTGTGGCTGATGAAACAATGGACAATTACACTGGTCAAAAAAAAAATTCTGGCCTGGACTTTTGCAGCTGTTTTAGACTAATTTCAGGGTGCTGATTCCAAATCTGATCTCAGATTTGCTCTATCACATCATTTTTATGCTATCGGCATACCCCATTTTCATTGATTTTACCCGAAATTAACTCTGTCACTTATGATTGCAAGTTGTTGCGAGTCAGTGACTGCTTTAGTGTTAAAATATGGTGCTGTATTTTTAGGATAGTGTGTTTATAATATCATTTTATGTAGATATCCACATTTATTTAATATTTTTGTTCTGCAGTTTTTATTGAAAATGCAATATTTGATATCTCAAAAACCTGATGTGATAGACAAAAACTGATGCCAGATTTGGAATCAGCACCCCAAAATTACCTTAAAACCGTTCGAATACCTTATGCCAGAAAAAGTGTGTTGACCAGTGTTATTTTAAATATTCTTGCCTCTTAGTTGATTCGGAGGTTGCATGTGTCTGGACAGCCAAGAATTCTGGCCAGCATTGAAAGGAGGCCGAAGGCCCTCTAGAGAGAGAGACTCTCAAGAGACAGACCCCTCAAGTGGAGGCTCTTCTATGAGCAGTGGCATGGGCAAGAATGAGCAGTCCTGCTCATTCACCTTTTTGCACATCTGCGAAAAAGAGCTTTATAGCTCATCGGATTCTTCCACTATAAATACATGTTCGGATTCTGATTTTGAACCCTTTACATTTGCACTGGATTTTACAACACAAATTACAGATTACTATAAAGCCACCAATCGGGCTAGAACAAGTGCATTATTCGGCTGTCTTGAAACTCATGAATATATTATAATATCTTAGGGAAGCTTTGATTTAACAACAGTGACACAACTTGACTAAATAACAAAGCACACCACGAGTATCATGTAAAGGACACCTTTGTGATGCATTTACAGGATCATATTCATGAAATATTGTGCGAGGAAATTTAAACACAATGTAAAACACCATTGGAACCTCATTTGCCAGTAAAAAATATGATAATAGGTTTTTTTACCCTTCTATCTGGCAATAAAACTGACACCTTTTTTTTACAAGGAGTCATGTTGTTGTGCGCCTTTTGGCGTCATCTGTTCCAACCCATGTGAGACTAGGCTCTAAGGAAAGCGCTCTCGGGTTTGGACCAATCAACTTCAAGGACAGTGCATATATTATCAGTTATGTTTTTGGTTTGCATTATGGCTGCAGGTATTGTGGTCTATGCAAACATGACTCTTTGTAAAAAAGGTGTCACTTTTGTTGCCAGATAGAAGGGTAAAAAACGAACAATGTAAAACAATCAATTATTTAAAGACATTGCGTATGCATAAATGTACCAACAAAATTAAGCACCGTACACAGCACTGTCAGTTGGGGTTGATATCGATGTTTTTATTTTTGAACACTTTCTAGTTAATCTTCTTGGTTCTTTCGGTAAAGTCACGTAGAAGGGAAGTAATAAAATAATAAAAATAAAACACACACGACGTTTCGTCGTGAGAATTATTTTATTGTGTTTTATTTTAATTATTTTATTACTTCCCTTCTACGTGACTTTACCGAAGGAACCAAGAAGATGAATCCCTGCAGTCACGAAAGCTTTAAATCGAAACTTTCTAGCTAAGTTATAAAGCATTCACGTATTGGCTGTCCGTCCATTTGTATTAATGTTCGTCCGTTTGTTTGTAACACGGGATCACGGCGACTCTCGGAAAAGATTATCCAAAACGAGTGATAATTTAGTAGGAAATATATAGCACTTATCCTATAGAAAAATGCAAATTTATCAAAGAGTTGTCCAAAACTAGCAAATTAAGTTTGCCCTGACTGCCACCCATGGCTTCAGCACTACTAATTACGTAATTAAATACTTCCATGCCAAAACATGTCTTTGTTACTTACTTCCCTGTTGTGTTCAACAATCTCACATTACTCAGGTTGTATTAAAAACTAAACTTTTTTTTATTTATTTCACCAGGTAAGGCCCACTTAGCTATATAGTTCACATATACAAAAAACAGTGATTTGGGAATGGATGTTATTTTTTATAGTGCTTTCCTTTTTCTAAAGCAAAAAAAAGCTATACTAAACTTGCGAGCTTGCTTAAATAAACTCTGCTCGATAATATTGGTCCAGAAAGCCAAAATACCATTGGACTAAAACACACTCGTTATTTATATGTGGCGACAGAATTAAATTCTGCTTATATAAGCTGTTATTTTTATTCACTTTATTTTTATTATTTTATTGTTATTCTATCTACGTGACTTCACCGACAGAACCACGGAATATGAATTCCTGCAGTCACGAAAGTTTTAAGTCAAAACTTACATAAGCTCTATTACAAAACATGTTTTGTTTAAAACAATACTTGCGTGTGCATTTTGATATGCGTGCACTTACAAAAAAATCACAACGTGAAAAAGAAAGCTTTAAAATGCATCTAAGGAATCAAGAATTCTAAAGTCACCACCAGTGGGTTTGTTTATGAGTTGATTGTGCAAGAGAATTACACTGGCGTCATTAATCTGAAGAGCACACGCTGCGATATAATTAACTCATTTCATGCAAGACAATCGCATACACTGCGCGGCCAAAGGGCCCCTTGGGTTCATTTTGGTCATTCTCCAGAACCATCCGGAAGATATTGGGAGCTGTGAACAAAATCTCCTGGCCGACGCTTGAGAAAGAAAGAAAAAAACATAAAGGAAAGGGCCTTTCATACGTGCCCTATACCCTTTCACCCAACCGTATCTAATATTTCCCCTGCCTTTTCTCCCCTGACCTCCCAAGCACCTTTGCCATATCCACCGCATCCCCCCCCCACAACCCCGAGCTGCCTCAGCAACCAGCCACATCACCGCCTTAGCAAACACCTACCAGTAGGCAGGCGGCGGGCAGGAATGTGCAAGTGATGGGTAAACATCGTAAGTTAATGACTCTGTTTGCACACAGTGTTTTAAGTGGATAAACTACATAAATGTGTTCGATCCCTCGCCCCCAAAGCAGAAGCTGCCAAGCTTATTCACAGGCACGGAGTGGGAAAACGCCAGCTGCCAGGCTTTTCGCAGCGCAAGTGATGGTCTGTTTCATCAAGTACCAAAGCAGAGAATTCACTGGTTACCAGCGTTGCTAGCTGTATCCATTATTATAACAGGGGGGTGGGATGCAGGTGGGTATGTATTGTCAAATAATAATAGTAATCGCTTGCCAATAATTCTGTATACGTTATTCTTGCTTTTAAGTCAAGCTATGAAATTGTAAATGACAAGGTCTCTGGGTTTTGTTTGCAGTCCACATGCAGGTATTGTTATTGTGGACAACACAATAACAGTATCCACGCCAACACAATTATTGCCGTCGAAAGACTTCACATCACCCTTTTAGGTCTTAGAAATTAGAAATATTTTTTAAATGATCACTAATATATTACAAATTGCTTTCTTTTTTTTTCTACCAACTTCTCAAAATAAAAACATGTTTTTAATTACGTATTAAATGCCTTGTTTAATGAACGTTAAATGCAAAGCGGCAATCTACTTTGCCCGCCTGCAATATAATTAAAATATTCTTCCAGACAGTGAACAATAATAATCAAACACTTTTAATATGAAAAATAATATTAATCTTCCGAGGAATTCAATTTGTATTGTTACCTATTAATACTGCAGAAACATTCTTTTGTTTTTGATACACTCCTTGCCCAATACATAGGGAAAGGATCATGCTTAGTTTAGTGAACATAAATACACATAACGTAGCTAACAGGAAAAAGTAAAGTTTATTTGGCACCGAGCTTTGGAAAATAGATCCACTGATGTGTAACTAGGGCATTGAAGATTAACATTTCTTTACCTCCCTGTGTGTGTCCATAAAAGTATGAGGTTTGTTCAAAATCACGATCCAGGGAGGGAAAAGGGGAGCAGCAGGGGTGGTGGTGGTCTTGGGGCGAGGTGGGGCTGTCCAACACAACGCAACAAAGGAGTGAGCGGTAAATAGGCTGACCGCAGGCTCCTAATTTGCACTGGGCAAATTCCTGACACAAAGAGGCCTAACCCAGCATGGTGTGTGTCCGCGCACGCTGTGTCTGCAGCTTTGTGCAGGTTTGTGTGCGTTCACTGCTCTGGAGAGGGAGGTCGGGAGGTGAATGGCATCCTAAGCAGGTGATTGCCATTCCGCACACGGCCTCTTGGCACAGCAGAGCATCGTTTCGGTAATTGTGGCCCTTGAGCTTGCAAAGAAAACCGCATTTCTTTCCCTCTTTCTCTCTAGTCTCATACCACACTCTTCCCCCTCCCTCCCCCGCTCACCCCCCCCCCCCCCCTCCACAGAAAAAAATTGCCAATCAAAATCCCGGTTCTGGTTTTGTGATTCAGTATAAAGCTGAGTGGCTTCACTGGTTTGGAACACCGTCTCGGCAAGCAGCCATCATAGGTGACCCACACAGAAGACAATATTATTTTTGGAAGGCTGTAGGTTATTCAGGCACAGATTTATTTGGTGTGAGCCAAAGGTGTCCTAAAGCACACATATATGGTATCAAAGAATGGAAAGGGCTATTTTAAAAATAAATAAGCCTTATATATCACCTTTCTTCGCTTCTCAAAGCAATTCAATATTGAAGCAATGCAATTTTCCACCGAAAACGTGGTGATTTCATCTTCCGTGATGTCATCCAATGAATCTTCCCAGACCAATTTAGTAATAGCATGCAAATAAGGGCAATGATGGTTACAACAGCTTATGATAAATGATGGGAAATCACAGCAGGTTGCCACATCCACATCCCCGGCTTTGATGTTAATGACTGCTGAGATATGCATACAAGCAGCTGCATTTTAATCGAGGAAGTATTAACAAATCTTAAAAATGCGAGGGCTTATCGTTGAACGGTTGTGCCCACGTTCACAAAGTGCACGTCATCTTATTGTGTGGGCCAATGAGCGTGAGTGCGCGTGTCTGTGTGTTTGCACGTCTGCTCCTGTGGTGCACAACCTCTTGTATCAACCATATCAGAAAATGGAATAGGCGGTTGTGTAAGTACGTGGGTATAAGGAGAGTGCCCAGGGAAATATATTGTGACTTCAGGGATCGAAAGTGGTCAGAATGCCGAAGCATTATTTATAAGAATTGGGCAGTTTGGAATTCTGCTTTGTAAAAAACAAGATGATAATGCAAATGCGATACATTTCTCTAAAAGTCCAAAATACTCATTCAAAACAACTGACAACATGATAGAATAGAATCAAAAATACTTTATTAATGTTTTGTTAGCATGTTCATCATTATAGTTTATTGTTAATCTAACAAACCCCCAATAATTAAATGCTGCCAATTTAAATAGATATCTATGAATGACCATTACTCTGAATATAATAAAAACATATTTTGCCTGCTTTGTAAAAAAAAAATTTGCTTTCACATTTTAAAAATGAAATCCCAAAAACAATATAAAATTACATGTGATTTAAAAAACATGAAAAGTAACAAATTGAGTTTAAACAATGTGTTATTTCATTGCAAATAAATGACACAAGTAATAAACACCAAAGGAGATATAAAGATGATTCTGTTTATGTTTCATTAGCTTTAATATTCCACGTTCCGAGAAAAGAAATCAGCATTTTGGTCTTAAAACTTTATTTGCGGAGAGAAATTAGCATTGGATCCTAAAATTGCACCTGTGGCTGGTATCATTATCTTCCGTTTTTTGTTCGAGCTGTGGAGATGGCTTATTCTTATAGCGCTTATGTAATCATCATAGTAAACATTAACATTATTTCCTTCTCTCTGCTCCTGCTAAATACTGCTTTTATGTTTTATTCATAAATTATTCTGGAATTGCTTGGTACAGTAAGCCAGAACATCTTTGTTCAGATAAAGAAAGTAAAGTTATCAGAATACAATAAAAGTTACGTACTGTAGTACTTTCAGAGAAGATAAAATTACCATCTTGCAGACATTTTTTCAGTATAAAAAAACTCTAATCACATTAAAAGTAAAAAAAAACAATAAAATTTGACAATGGCAATTATTTACTTATTTGCATGCTAATATATTTGCCAAGTAAATATTATTACAATAAAATAATACAAATGCAGTATTAATTATTAAGTAATAGTGTTTACAATTGACTGTGAAATAGAGATGTGCAATGACAAATGTAACCTTATGTGGGTATGTGGGTATACTTGGGCTGTTTTTATATATAGTATAAATTGATTATCTTTCATTTAATTTTATTTTTATTTTCTTGTTTTATTTAATTTAAATTTATGAATGATGCCCTGACTGGTGAGCATTTTAAATTTCGTTGTACTGGTGACAATGACAATAAACTATCTATCTATCTATTATCCAGACGTAATAAGTCAGCATCGCTTATGCAATAGGCAGATTGTGGTGGATATTTAAAGGCACGCAGCTGTGAAGTCATGGTATACGTATAAACCACTGCCAGAATTTAAATACAAAGTAATTGTTTCTGACAGGATACCTATTACCGTATGGAAGGGATGGAATAGTTTCCCGTGCGCTTTCCAGATTCCTGATAAAACCGAGATGTGTCGTGAGTATGTTCAATCAATACTTCCCTTTAAGCGGGTTTTCATTCACCAGTTAGTTTGATAATGCCTTTGTAAATATCAATACTGTATACGAAGGATTGGAGACTAGAGTGATTCTAATAATATATATGCCTCACGGTATTACCCACACCTCAAGTTATCAGTGGGATTCTAGTGAAGTAACAAACAAACAAGTATAACCCGTAAAAACAAAGTTTTTCACTCTAAATCCTTTATATGCGTGGCGGCTAGAGTCCTCTCGTCCTCTGGCTTGAGATGGCTGCCACCTATGGGTCAGATGATTGTCTGCCAGTATTAAACAATTGTAATTAAATATTTAATTTGTTTGCCCTAAACAGTGTAAAATTTTGGAAGCATTTTTTCACGAACATTAATTGTCTCGCACAACGAGTCTGTGTGCAAAATGTCAGCTCGATTGGATCACGGGAAGTGGGTTAAAAAACGACCGAAAGGTTTGCACGGTCGTAAGCAAGCAAGCAAGCGAACTTAATATAAAGGATTTCAAAAAGGCAAACGGTAAATAAATGCTGACTGTATTCGTAATTATTGCAAGGGGACTGCTTTTAGTAGTGCAAATAGTTGGGATTATTCTAGATTTGAAGTTTTCGTGACTGCAATGATTCATACTCTTAGGTTTTTTTCGGTAAAGTCACGTAGGTAAAAAATAAAAATAAGTAATAAAAATAAATAATAAAAATAATAGAAATAATAATGGAAATAAAATAATAAATCACGACGTTTCGGAGGCAACACAAGTCTCCGTCATCAGGTGGGACCATCACAGCTACATTTACTGTATCAAGTGAGGGTAAAAAATCCAAGAGACAAGCTCTTAAATACAATATCATAATTAGTTTTTTACCCTTTTATCTGGCAACACAACTGACACCTTTTATTACAAGGAGTCATGTTTGCATAGACTTTCGCTACTGGCAAATGAGGTTCCAATGGTCTTAAATACAAGTTAAGGGGGAAGGGGGAGGAGGGGCTTATCTGAATATGGCTGCGCGGCAGAGGAAGGGGGGTTTCCGGGCGAGACCAAACAAGCTGGGGCACATGACGAGTAGTGCTTGAGCAACAGAGACATCTTCCAGCGCATCGTGAAAGCCACCCAGGATGTAAACACACAAAGTGTGGGACAAGACGCCGTCAGACAGGTGGAAACATGCGACGCACTTAGCGACTCAAACCCCCCACAACAAGGGGCAGGCCCCCCCGTCGTCGAAAACACATTCTCCCCCATCTCTGGGTTTTTTCTTGGTTCTTTTCTTGCCCATTATATATTCCGGGCTTTTTGTCATTGTTGATTTGCAATGACATCAAATATTTGTCAGTGCGGCAACAGAAAAATTAATAAAAATAATTCTGCATACTTTTCGTTTTTTCGACGAGACGTTACTTAGAGATACACTCAACAGGAAACCAAAGTCAATTAAGTCAATTATTATTTGATTAGTCTTCGTAGACGTTTAATGTTCAGAATATTTGACCATTTGATATTTGTTTTTATAACAATACAAATCATTACAGATAGATTTAGTCATACATATGTAAAACCGGCTTCTAATTTGGTCACTTTTGACCATTATTTCCTGGCAAGACCCTCCCTTATACAACAATTAATACCTTTGTAAAGTGTGTGTATAAATAGTTTAAAATAACACACGAGGAAAACTAAAATCAAAATATTATATAGCGCTACATTCATAAAACATTAAGTGAACAAGCGGAAGTGTGAACTTTGAGAATTATGCGTATTCTAATAAAAGTTAGATTTAAAGTTTAGCTTTGCTATTCCAACACCGTAATACGTCGTAAAAGTAATGGCCGTGTTTTATTTTTCAAACCTACCAATAAAACAAACTTTCGCGGACAATTTAATACGTACTTCACATTGGTAATTAATAGACCACTTTCATACTCCGATGACAAACTATAGCGTCCAGGCTCAGATGTAACAAGTCCAAGTCCTAAATCTTTGCCTCGTCTTTAGCCGGCCTTCAGCAGGAATCTAAATCGGAGACCCCGGGACGTATACCCATTTTTCTCAAGGGGAATAACAGCGCTCTGGGAGGTTAGCTCTTTAGAGAGAATTCAGACCGCGTGGAATGCGTGGAGGATGGTGGGATTATGTTTTTGGGGGGTTGGGGGGAGGAGAGCTTCACTTACAGCTGCGGTCAGGTCACATGCACTCTCACGCTTCACTACTTCCATACACCTTAATCTTAGTTTGAACATTCTTTGGGATCTTTCTTTTTTCGTCATTTACACATTCTGAAGTCTGATTCAGGATATTAAGAGAAACTTGACCTGACCTCTCGATGTTTGGGCGAGCCCCTGGTCTGCAATCAGCGTTATTGACACCGCAAAACCAAAAATGTAAGAGGATTTCGGGCCAAACATCTGCAACTTTGCTGATAATAAATAAGTACAACATCACATACTTTGTGAAACTACAAATAACAAAACATTCAACTTTCTTTATTTCCAGCACAAAGAATTCCCGTCGCCTTCAGAAATTAAACGGAGCATTGTGTGGGGACTTGTGAGGTCCAAAGTCTTTGTTGGCCGTGATGCAAATTCCGAATCTACGGTGATAGATTTGATATTTATTTACTTTGTATTAATAAACCAATTGATATGATGTATTGAGAGTGTGCATGTGTGTAATTTCATATCATGTTCTCAGATATGTTTTACCATCATAAATATAGGTGTTCATTCTTGCCAAATTGTAATTAGCCAAGCCATTGCAGCTAAATGTAAAATTATTATTGCATGTTCACTAAAGCCTTATCTTATCTAACTTTAATCCTCATTCTGCAACCCTTAACTGTATTCTCTTAAGTAGTTTTCACATTAGCATAAATGTGCAATTGTGTCATATTTCACCTTCACAAATGGAGCTTTGACCACATTTGCAGTTTTCATTTTAAAAGCTTACATTCTTTAGAAAATTTAAATTTTAGCATTTTATTTTTGTTACGCAATTTTTTTTATATTCCAGCTGTCAGACGAGGGTCACCGCTCCTGGTGGTGCTCGCTGTTTTAATACCGGCTCTGCCAGCTCCTGTACGTCCTCACGCTCGGCTCAATGTCCTTCTGCACGTTGCTCAAGTTCATCTGCTGCACCTCCGTCACAAATGAAACACAATTCCTCGCCGATCTCGTCAAGGAGCATAAACCATCACGTGAACTCCAGTCATCCTCGCAGCCAGCGGCTCGTGGCTAGTCGTCGAACAAAGACGGTCACCGCATCGCGCGCTTTCAGATTGCATATCTGCGGCCGTCTGGAATGCTCTTCCTTTCGATATTAGGAAGCCATTGGAAGTATGCACTTTGGATCATCTAGATTGAAAACTCATTCCTTTAGAACTGCTTTTTGTGTTTATGTTGTTATCCTTCCCCCGCACCTCCAATTAGCATAGTTGGCTACGTACAGTGTGAAAGAGGTTCCACATTCATACACACATACTCAAGATGAAGTCATGTTTGCTCACTCACTCACCCTTTCTCCTCATCAACTACTTTTTCAAGCTTCTCCGCTAGCTCATGAAAATCTGCAGTCTCCTTCAACTAGAAAAAAAACACTACGTCAGCAAGACAGGACGAGTTTTTTTTTATCATGCCAAGAATGTGAAAAAAGTAAAGTTAAACTTTTGTTATTAATTTTCACTTGCTCAGGATTAGTTGTACATATCGGCGATGGAATGCAGCAGAATCCAGAGAAAACTCGATTAAAGTGTCCTTTTTTGAGACACTAACAACATTGTTACGTATATATATATTAAACTACAGCTAGAAGTGAGAGGAAACATGCAAGAAACTAAATTCATGAATAGCTTGTGGAGAGTTGGGCAGTAGGCTAAAAATCACAATCATTAATGAAAAACAGCTGGACAAGTTGAGACAAGTTTAAGTATCCGGGGAAGTATTCTGACAAAAAGCAGTGGGCGCTCAAATAATATTGGGATTATTATCGCCATGGAAAAGGGGGTGCATGCCATGAAGAAGCTGCTCCTGGTAAGATTAATGAGAAGGGAATTGAGGAAGGAGCTCAAAGACTCTCGTATAGAATGTGGTGTTAAATTTCAGCAGGCAAGTGGATGCTGGGAAGGGAGAGGGGGTGGACATAAGTGAACTGTAGAGTTTTGAGTTGGAGGCGAGGCATCAAATAGAGAAAGTGAGCTTGACATACATAATTGGAGAAGAGATTTTCCCCTTTTTTCTGGCAACAAAACAGGTGTTAAGATGTTAAAACACCAAACTGAAACCTTTGGCAAGGAATCATGTCTGCATTAACCACAATACTTGTGGTCAGAATGCAAACAAAAAATATACTCTGATAATATATGCATTGACAGCTTTCTTTGGAGCCTAGTCTCAAAAGGTGTTAGACCAGAGGATGCCAAAAGGCCTTTTAGCGTCCTCTGGTCCTCTGGTCTAACACCTTTTGAGACTAGGCTCCAAAGAAAGCTGTCTCTGGTGTGGACCAATCCGTTTCAAAGACAATGCATATATTATCAGAGTATGTTTTTTGTTTGCATTCTGACCACAAGTATTGGTTAATGCAGACAAGATTCCTTGTAAAATATTTGAGTTTGGTGTTTTAACATCTTAACACCTGTTTTGTTGCCAGAAAAAAGGGGAAAACCTATTCTCATATTTTGGTTCTAGCAAAGGAGGTCCCATGATACATAATTGGCCATTAAATGTCTTAATAACCTTAATACACACGCACATAATGTTGCAAATTTAATCTGGCCATTTGAAAGCAGAGAGTAAATCCACGACATTTACAATCTCTCCAACACACTAGTGTGCTGTACTAGTAACGAATAGGCATGTTCTGTTCACGTGACAAACCTTACTAATTGGCTGTGTCAAGTGGTGTCGGGTTTAACGACACATTTATATTTACGCCATCTAACCCAAAAAAACCTGTATTGTGGATGATATTGGTCGCGAAAGCCTACGTGTTTAGCCGTGTCATACATGTGTATATATATATATATGTACAGGTGCAACCATTACATAATGCACATGCAAACAATAGATTTCCTATTTTAAGAGGAGGTCCATATGTATATGTATTACTGCCATAAAAAAACACATCTGATTTATGTAAAAAAACAAAAATTATATCCCAGAAAGCTGGACCTCAGATTGCTTTAGAAAATGCAGTTTACAACGTGTATGTACAAATTGATAATAAAATATACAAATAGATTATATTTTTGTTTAATTGCCTGTGAAATTACAAGTATTTTTCAGTTACTGAGCAGTATAAGATGCATCTTCCTAGGTTAATTACAATTTTCGTACATTAAAAATATACACCTTACAATGTGGACAACCAATGAGCATATTAGAAACTTTCTTGTAAATAATTGCATTGTCATTGAAGGGGGTCATTCAGCTATTTTAACCTTTAAACTCAGGGTCACTGACTAAGGCACATTATTTCAGTCATGTAATTTACAAGCAGCCATTTGTTACTTGCCGACAATTCATCAAACTTGACAGCCAGCCAAATATATACACAAGAAAGTGTTTCCTATATCTGTGTCTACCACGCAACATTAATGTCAATCAAGACACTCCTTGTATGTGCACAATGTTGACCCGTGTTCGCCTCCAGGGGAAAATGTCCTGCAGCAGCGTATACATCTACTTAATTACATAATGTATGAATGGTTTTTATTATTTACAAAAGAGATCACACAGAGGACACACAACATACCGTGTGCACAAATACATTTTACAAACTGGTAAGAGAAAAAAGAGTGCTGTTGGTCAAAACAAACTTCATACTGGTGCACTTTGTCGAAAGCATTGCCCCAGCTGGGATTGTCCATAAATGTAGTCGTCTGTTATCCACCACATTTCTGTTACTCAACTTAATCCCAATGGCAATTTGGCCTCTGGCCTCCACTCCATCCTGCCTCTTATTTATCTCCCTAAAGCTCACCGTCTCTCAGGTTATGTGAGCCTTATAGTCTAGGCAGACTACCCGTTGAGTCAACGGGACTGCCTGTCCCAGAGCCACCATCGATGGGTGGCACCATAGCTCTGAGTGACCATGAGTCCAGTAAAGGATGTGCCAGAGTAGTGGGTGGAATAAGTTGTGCTCGAAATGTTAGAATGCAGTTTTCATTTATTTAGCGAATGCTCTTTCACGTGACTTTACACAGTCAAACCACCATGTAAATTAACAATATATGTCGATAAATAAATACATGTTATTTGAGTGGACGTCAGCCCACTTTTCAGCCTCCTCCTCAAGTACAGGGCAACCAGTCCGCATGCCCCATCCATGTCCGGAAATGGCATACACTCTCCCTGGTCACATGGGAAACGGTTTAACTGCTCCCATTGGCGCCTGGAGAGGTCAAACACCAGAATGACATTGCAATGTTTGCTTAATTAGAGAGCTCGAGAGCTCTTGGCTTCCCCACGTCACGTAGATCATGTTGGTCGCTGTTCGACCATGCTTCATAACACATCACACCAAGTGAAGGGTGTCCAGGGCTGCTTTGGTTATCACTCACCATTGGTGATATCCGTGTCCGGGAATTGAACGGGTCTCTGCATTCATAGCACAGTGCATTGACCACTGCCGCCACGTTACAGCCCTTGTTGGTTTACCGAACTGGTATTATTTTCAAGGCTCGTTGCTCAGAATGCAATGTACAATTAAGGCCAGTGAATTGCCAGAAGTGCATGATTATAGATTAAAGAAACTGACCACCATCAATAACACCGTGTTATAACGGCAATATATCGTCAACTCGTTCTCCCTGATCTCCACTTCTCTCAATATTCTTTCCCCACAACTTCAAAATATGACCTGCAAGATTGATACCTCGATCCTTTGCATATTCCTGGATGTCTCCATCTCCTTTGAGCAGAGGCATCAAGGGTGCCATCTTGTGAGACATCTGAAATTATCATTTGCCTCATGACGTTGGTTAGGAGCCCAGTGAATACCCAGTGCCCCTTCCTAATTTCTTCCAGGCCTTAACCACCAGGACCCACTGCCTCACCAGTGTTATTCGTATTCTCAGTTGTCAGCCAGCCAGCTGGTCATCGACCAGAATCACCACGGAAATGAATTAAATAGGCATCGGCCATATGTTTCAATGGCGATTCCACTCTGCCAGTCTTTTGCAATTGTCACGCCAGATTATTTTGGTTGTATTGGACCAGTTCCATGCACAAGTCATTCCGGTTGCCTGGAGCTTGTAATAATTCACCTCTGTGGTGAGCTGGAATTAGCAATGGTTAGATAAGCTACATTAGGAATGGGAACTTGAGATATTTCCTTTTATGACTCGAATCTTCCATGGCAAAATCACTGTTAGATTCCAGGTTAATTGAACTGAGAACATAATATGGGAATCACCCATAAAAAAATTGTGGATTCTCACAACAATCAACCAATGTGGAATCAGGAGAATTGAATATGCTTCCTGCATAAAATATCCAGATCTAGGAGATAATTTTGAAAATAATAGAAAATATCCACACTACATTTCTCAGTTTCCGAAATGATGCATTTGTTATGCAGCATTTATTTATATAATAAATGTCATATTTATAATATCATAAACGTCCTATCTCAACACAACAGAACTCACACGTGCTGCCTCGAGGTGTGTACCATACATTTCTAATGACTCAAGACAGCCAAATTGCACGGTACGAAAAAAATATATAAAAATCCAATCAACGAATACATCATTTTCGAGCATAGTGCTGGAAACTGAATGGAAACAAGAGAAATATTCAGTGGCTAAATCACTTCCAGAACAGTGCTTTTAAAATTAATGATATAATCCAATGTTTTATATTCCATTTGAAACAATTCTAAAACATGATGTACATTACACATATACGGGACCAATTGGCCATACGCAAATAATCCGCCTTAAATTAGCTCGCTGCACATCACATGCCGTCGACATGAATCTTTTCGAAAATTGTGTTTAGTATTCATCCTTTGTTATTGTCCAATAGAAGAGATCTCACTGAAAGTGTGCTATTAACCCACATAATAAGAAAATGTTCATATTAGCATTGGAACCAACACTCCATCCGGGTATTGTGAAGTTCACCTGAAACTCCAATTCCATTTCCCTTTGATAAACTCTCGGAATTAACTGAAGAGAATGACCTGCAGCACTGTAACCGAGTTCAGTATGTAAAAAAAAACCCACTTAACTCTCCCATGCACTTGCTGCACATTTAATCAACGTTCATTCTATATATTTTTACATAACCACGAACAAAGCGTAGATTAAATTTAATGGCATCCATGAAGTTTCAAATCTCAATTAGGGGTTTGTGTATGGGCTCGGGGCATGAAAATAATGGAGGCCACAAATATAGTTTGGGTATGTGTTTAGAAGAGACAGAGAAGATGCAACTAGAACTTGGCTTATGGAGAGTATGGTGCAGGGCGCGAGGAGTACAGAGGGAGACAGCGGGAGAGAGAGAAGCTTCGTGATGGAACGAGAAATGAGGTCAGTAAATGTGAATAGAGAACAGGCACAGAAGGGAGAAAACATTATTATTCAAACAGCTGACCCTCATGCAATAATGGGGCCTTAGCGTATAAGAAGTAAGCTTGCAACAGGGTATACGTGTGGTGCATGTCGGACCATTCATATTATAGCGTGGGGAAAAAAATTGTTTAATTATGGTGGATACTCAGAAATTACACTTTAATATGGGTGGATATAAATGCAAGGGCTAGTGTTGGATTTAAAGGTACACTTATTAAAAAAAATAAAAATTCCATGAACGAATGTGATCTGTTGTGAAATAGCCAAGGGAGACGCTACAAATTCGCCCAAGTGTGAAGCCCAACACTTGAAATCTGCATAATTTCTTCTACTAAGAATCTGCATCAAGTCCTTTTTTTCCCACTGTCATTAACAATAATAAATTATCTTTCTCTTTTAAAGAAAATAATGTGAAAGTGGGCGATGAAGAGCTTGTGTAAGACAAAGAAATGGTGCTGAATTTGCAAACTTGGAAAGTATGCCTGAGCTAACACTCGTTACTAATTACTTTAATTTTGATATTCATATTATTTAACTGGAATATATGGGGCAATGCCATGAGCCAAACACGATGTTGGAGTTCAACAGAGCAAACATTTGTATGAAATGTTAATATATTCACTCGGAGTGCACATGAAGCGTACGATGAGTTTAAACATACTATGGATTATCACGAGTGGAAATGAGAAAGCAGCAACTTTGAATTGCTGCTTATCTGGCATTACCACGTGACATTTTAAATCCATCCACACTTAAAGATAGTGCGGCGAAGAGTGTACTATTAAGTTAGTGTCGCTTTGTAATTACCATTCTGCATTAAAGATGAAGTTCCCCCATCATCGCGTTCTTTAAACCCAATGAAACAAACACAATGCACCAAGCTCGGATGAAATTAAATACACGAACAACAATTCATTTCCCACCTTATACCTTCAAGTGTTCACATTAAGCTGTGTCAGACTCAAGGGGGACTTTATAACAACCGGCCCTGATGGCTGGAGGGTTTTAAGTATTGAGAAACAGGCTTGTGATAAGGCAACAAAAGTCCCAGGAGAACATTGCAAATGTTCCCAATAGATTGACTAATCGGAAACAAAAGCCAGCCTTGACCTAGACAATGATGAATTGTGACAATGATGAACAGGTGCGGATCAAGAGGATTTATGTGGTTTTTTTGTTCATATAGGGTCTGCATCTGTAGGCTACAAATACAGCAGCCTAGGAAGTCAGCCGGTGATGAGAGATTGCTCGTTATAGCCGATAATTGTCCTTTATTGTCAGCTCAGACAATTTAAGGCAATTTATATCTATTCATGTATGCATGCTTGATGTAAAACGTGACAAAATATGGCCGGTAACTGCACAGTTTTGCACACTATAAATTGTGTTAACGTTTATAATTTAATAGCACGCGATACATAGCTACTCATTGACTCACCTGTTGGTTCTACATGTAAACATGTTGCTTTTTCTTTCCAAGGTTCTGAAGTAGTCATTTAACGTAGACAAATACAGAATTAAACTTTCTATAAATACATACAAAAACTGTCAAAACAAATGAATATTTTTGGAATATATTTCAATTTCCCTCGTGGCTATTTTTAACAATATTAAATGTCTTACCAGCTCTGCTGAAATTCGAATAAGGGAACAACAGAAAATCTAAATTCCAGGATATTCATGTTGCCTCAATGCAAATACAATTATTTACAAGGATTTTGAAAAACGCTGCGAGCTGCCATTAATTGCATTCCCCGCAATAAACTCTGAAGAATGGTGTGAAAAAAGTACCAAAATGCAAATTACTTTGAAGCCAACTTTATTTAAATAAGTGTTGAATAATGCATGCATGTGCCTTAGGGAAGCCCTAGGCAGGCAAACAGGCAACTCATTATGGGCTTTGGTGCAAGAGAGGATAGGGGGTGGGGGGGGGGTAAGGAAGATGAGAAAGGGGGAGTGGCAAGAAAAGGGGAGGGACTGAGGGGTGGAGGGATGTCAGAAAGGATAGGAGAGATCTTATCTGTTATCTCCCTGAGCCTTAAACTAAACTCTTTTTTTGGCAGGTAAGGCCCACGGAGCTATATAGCTTTTTTTCAGAAGCGACCTGCCCATCACATATGATAGCCCAATGAAGTGGCTTATCGTGTGGAAATGTACAGCAGCCAAATACTCTCAACGCACGTTCATTCTAAATATGGAGGGGTAAAAAAAAAACGGAGGACCCGGAGGGAAATCGACACGACCACGGGAAGAAGAGAAGGACGACATGCAAACTCCAATTATACAGGAGACGTCAGAGTCGGGATCGAACCCACGACCTATCCTGTATACCTGGCGAGGTAGTTAACATCTCACCACCGTGGCTCCCACCCTTACACTCACTGTCAACACATGCGACTTAGGGAACCAGTGCCACTGTCTCTTCCCAACTTGGCAATCATGCACGAATCCGTGCAGCCCACCCACCGTCGATCTGTTTCATTATTAATACTGTGGTGCGTGCGGTCGTCGCAGAAATGAATTTGATGGCCATTTGTGTAATGCTGAATTATGAATTAAAAAGTTAATATCTTTTGTACAGTACATGATGTTTAAGGTATTCATATATATTCTACTCATTAACATGTATTTTTTTATATGCACGACACAAGATTATCAATGTGTTACATATGTTTATCACGTTTTACGGAAATGTCCAATTCATGAAAAATCTAAATGAAGCGAGCTAAGCGGCATATTATATAAGTGGCATATAATTTATATTAGCGTGTTACAATTTTACGACCTTGGGATTGGTACGAAGGACACATTTTTTTGACTGAATTTTTTTTTCCTGAAATTAAAGAGACATTACGCTTTAAGTGTTCATATGCACGAAAATAAATTCTGAAACAATAATATATGCAATCTTGATTTGAATATATCCAAACAAATAAGTATAACAATCTAGATACGATAATAAAGAGAAATATATACACATATATATACAAAGGACAAAGCAGTCCCCATTGCAGAAGAAATAAAAATTAAAACAGTTTTTGCCCTTTGGGATATTTAATATTTTAAAGCGTTACCTGGACAATAGGTCATCAATAACAGCTTCTATCTTATCCCCCCAGGGTTTCACTTTATTAAGGGAGGCCTGCTTTTATCAAAGGTGTGAACTTCTCCCTGCAGATGGTTTATTAAACTGGGGTGGACTTTGTTGCGAGGTGTGGAAGCGCTTCATAGATGTAGCTCACAAGACAAATATCACCCATAAAGCCTTAACAGAATGTTGGGGTAAGTACCCTTACCAAGCACCTACGAAGGCCGCCACGGTATACGAGGGGGGTTTGGTGGCCATCACCACGCCCGGCCGCCTTTATCTCCCGAGTGGTGATATTTACGCATCGCATCCGGTACTCATTTGAGGTTGAGTCGACCGAGGGGACGTTCATCGCCGATTCAGATGATCGTCACTGGTGTTGGCCGTCAGCGCAACTCAGACGTCGGTTTCTAAACACTCCCAAGAAAATCCGTTCACAAAAGTTACTAAATTTGTTCTCACTTGGAACCTTTCAGAATGCACGACAACCTATGTTTTCAGCTGAAATGTTATCTTACGATATTAGAAATGTCATTGCAAATATATGATTTATATTAAAAAAGTACCTGAGATTTTTTTTTTTACTCATGATAAAATAACAGAGTTAAAACACTTAGCTCCCATGGTACTGTGATGAGACAAAGCAATAATGATGAATCTACAGTTTTAGAAACATAATCATCACCAATTTAAATCCTTTAAAACTTTTTTTTAATGCTGGAAACAGTTAAAAAATGCGATTTTTTAATCGCCAAGTCAAGGCACATTTAAGCTTTTTTTTTCACCTGCTTGTTAACCCCACCAATGTGGTTCATTATTGACATACAAGGTCACATCAAGCTTTGTTGTGACACTAAAAAAGCCCAACGCACCAAAGGACCGGGCCAAACATGGGCTTAGAAAAAAATCCCTTCTGAAGCTGAATGTCTTTGGCACCTATTTAAACATTTTTGTTCACATGAAAGGGAGGGAGGGAACGAGGGTTTGTTGGGGGCTAGGCCGACAGACTTGTGGGGTTGGTTGGGAAGGTTACAGGTTGTCTCATTAGCATTCCTCTGTGTGCCGACCTCCCCCCCCTCCGAAGCAAGTCTCGCTCTTCCAGCCCCGGCTGACCCTACACCCGGGCGTGACTACCCAGATTGCTTGTGACAACACTGACAGCACAAAGTTTTCATCTGGCGCAGTGGCTGATGAGAGCTGATGGTCCTTGCAGTATTCATAATGGTTGGAATTTATAATGTATGCTAATGAGTCTAATTAATGCATTTGCCCTCTCCGAGGGTGGTTTTCTTTTTCATTCTGCACACTTCTGAAGACGATGCTTGAGGCAAACCTTTTATTTTCTTTGAGCAAGCGGCCAATCATTCAACGCTTTACCGGCAGTGGTTAAAATGCTAGGGTTGCTATTACACCCAGTACAAGAGAAACAGCTTTGCGCGCGGTACATTGAAATAAAATCCCATTCTGACGAATCTCACTTTTTGTGAGTGGAAACGTGTTAAATGTTCATCTTGCGTAAGCGCATGCAGCAATTAATTCATCATACCAATATGTCGGCAATAGTAATTCTTACATTAGCAATACGACATTTTGAAGTACGCGCACAACTTATAACAATTTACAATTCACACGATCACTTTAAAACACGGCTACGCATTGCATTTAGTGCTTGTGGGAGGGGGGTGGAAATAACATTCCCAAAGCTGCTTTGCCATAATTGTATATTAATCCCTGGGCCTCAACACTTTGGTGATTGAAGAGTTAATGCTTGAACTCGGCACTATGCGAGCAAATGCCATGAAGGCGTAGATCAAAGTGCGCCTCCTAGTGACAACCGTCACGGTAACAAGGGGAGCCACCTATCAAGTCGATGAAAGAAAGAAAGAAAAAAAATCAGTCACCGTGGAGATGGCCAACCTCCTCACTCATATCTGTAACACGTCCCTGACGAAGGGCTTCTCGTCCTCTGTCTGGAAAAAAGCGAAGCTTAAGTCACCAGGGTCCCCAAACAGCAGGCTGCACAGATGTGTGACCAACAATAGCGCATCTCTCCAAGGCTGGTGTCGAGCAAGCTATTAGAAGACGTGGTGGCCAAGAGGATTGCCGAGGATATGAAAGCAGCCTGAAGCCCCCCCCCCCCCCCCCCCGCCTGTCAATATTGAAACATGATGGTCTCCTCTGGAGTCTATTACCTGTTCAGTGCAGGACCAGGTTCACAAGGGAACCTCAGACACTGGGCCATTATTATCCCATTTCAAACATTGATTTTTCCCAAAGCCATCAGCCGCATCAACCCTTTCCCTTCTCTAAAAAGAAGGTTCCAGTGTGACACTATGAATAAATAGCTTATTCTCGCGATGATTTTCTGACAAATGACACGTGACCTCTACAACCTTCTTACCCGACGTTGCAGAGTAGCAACGATTTCTAAAAATGTGCTCTAGACTCTAAATTATTACTCAAAATGTGACCAACTCAGAACTGTCAAAGAGCACACCTCTAAAGTCGTTATTATTAAAATGTTATCAAATGTGCTACGTAATTCACACGTATTGATGATTGCAAAACAGCATGTTCCATAGGCCACGGGACGCAATAATGCACACTTTGCGAGTCGTGATGCTTCCTGTAAGAAACGTGTTAAAACTAATTCTAAAAATCAATTTTGCAACCAATGCCAGTCAATCCCAATCAACGAATCACAGTTTAACTCCAGATGCTAACCCATTGTTAAACACGGCGTCTTTTACAGAGGAAGCCTTCGTATAAGCAAAATAGAGATTTGGTATGTTGCATCAGAAACATTCGAGCACATTATTTAGCTTTCTTGAAAAAAAATCTACTGATTTTTGTACGTACGAGTTTCGAGCTATGTACTAGACGCAGATTGGATTTGTAATATTTTAAGGAGGTGTATTAATGAATAGTTGGAAAACCCCTCCACCGATTTCGTTTTTTTTATCGTATTATCTTTTAGAACAATCCATTACGGGGTTTTGGTTGGGTTGATGTGCTCTTTACACTTTATTTGTAGGCCAGCCTGGTTAGCATCAGCATTAAAATTTAACCAATGTAATTATTACAAAGTAACCAGAAAAATGGTATGAGTATAGGTGTAATTTTAAATACGTTATTATAGAAAAAAGTTATTTTTTTAGTACAGCCTTTATTGGAATCTCATTTTAATCCAAATGCATAAGCAGGCATTATATATGTATGAGTGCAGATGTAATGCTGCTGAATACCACTGCAATTCAAACCGGTGCTCCTAGCATTGCCCATCTGTAAACTACTCACAACCCACGCTACCTCCCACCCCATCAATAAAATTGGACCTGCTACCTACACCTAGAGGCACTGGCAGCTGCAATGGCCTCAGGAGACAATGAATTCAAAAGATTACAACACCCTATGTGGGCCACCACGTAAGGTAGATTAAAAAAAATCTGTAATGGATTGCCTGCAGGAAGGGGATTGTAAGTGACCCAGGTTTCTCCTGGTGATGCCTTAGGAATGAGATAAGACTGTACGTCTCCTGACAGCTGACCCCCTCTAACACTTATTTCACATACATTGCCATTCACCGAGAAACTCAATACCTTGGCTGTCTAATCAGGTCCTCCTCATCAAAGCCACATATGTGTGTGACTGCCTTGTCGAGGAATTCTATCTACATTACATTTTTTTTAATATATGTCACCAACAAAGTTCAAACCATGGATGGATAGTGTAGCATCTTTTAGCAAAGTTCATTCATGTGGGATCCAAAATGTTATAATCGTCACATTTAAGAAACCGATAATCAGCTTTACAACACCACGAGTAATTAATTCAACCTTTTGCTATATTATCTTTAAATGAGAAATACACATGTGGCACTCATTAAACTATAACACAGGTACCACCTTCCATTCGCAATGGTGGGTTATTATTTTTTATGATATCATAAATACATTTCTTTCTTGTAATACGCATACTTCCGATGGTTTGTCTCGGGCAGATCTGGACAGTGGTTCACGGAGTTGTTAAACTAGTAGGCGCACACCTCGTGAAATGAATGACTCAAAATGAACAAATGTGGCTCCTGCAAATGGTTCTCATGGCAGGCCATTAAACACCAACCATCTGCTTCGGTCCTCCAAGTTTCAAAGGCCAGCTGGCAACGCACACCACACTGAGCTTCAATGCACCAGCACCTGCCGGTCACAACTGTAATTTCAGCTAATTGACGTTATTTTACACTTAAAGTTGAGAACATAACACCTTGTTTTTTTTTTATCAAGTGAAACACTGCGAATTATATTGCAAATTGTGCTCAGGCAATGTGAGCTGAATAAAGCAGCTCCAAAAAAAGACGTGCTTTTAATTTAAATTTAAAAAATAATCGGTGAAGTTAACGGTTCAGTAATACAGTTGCTTGCTTGTTGGCAGAAGGACCACGACTAAGATGAGCTCTAGAGAAGCGCTCTGGAAGGTGTTTTTGGCCTACTTTTCCACTCCGGCCAGATGTCTTGGAGCACCTACACTTTACCACACCACAACCTGCCAAATCGAGTCAAGTTCACGACCAACTGCGGTGTAACCCATTATACCACCTCTGGGTGGACAGAGACAGGGGGAATCGTGAAACTTTTCAATTTCTTTAAATACCACGCTGGGAGACTGAACCCGACAACATTTGGGTTGCAAGACCAGCATGCCAATCCCGACACCACGGCAGAAACCTCAATAAAATAATTTTAATGAAACACAATTCTAATTAAATACATTTTAGGATGATCAAAATTATCTGTAAAGTACATTGCCAATACAAATGATAGGATTAGAAAAGGGTATTTTCTTCTCGAAAATTGCTATTATTAAAAACTCTTCTTAAAAGGCTACTCAATCGTGCATAAAAACTTAATGGGATGAAATAAAAAATCCATTTTTTTCAGTTGCTTTAGCAATACGTTTATATGTAATCATCGCTACAGTATTCTGAGATTTTAGAGGCCAAGCAACCACAACGAGCAAGCTTCATTTTGGTTTTACAGGTTTCCCTCGCTTAATGCGGTCACAGATGCTTTCCAAAAACAGGTGGACAAATCGAAACCGAATAACAAAACGAAACAGTTACCCTATTTATTATGTACGTTGAACTTCTTTAGAACCCTACGTAGCCAACCGTGCTAATCGAAGGTACGGGGAAGGACAGAAAACTACACACCAAAAACAACAATGCACCGCACGTAACAGCTGCCTGCCGAGGTGCAGATACAGTACATTAGACAAACAATGTTGTCCCACGCCCGACAGCATAGCCGCATATGAGTGAATTCAAACCGCATTCAGTATAGCGAATTGTGGGTAGATACGTTTCCATCAAGGTTATTTGTGGTAATGTTCATTATATATATACGCGAAGTAGCACAAAACTGAACCCGCATTAAATGAGGGAAACCTGTACAACCATTAACCGCCAAGCTGGTTCCACAACAGGCAAATTAATTTCAAACATCATCATGTCTGGCTGTTATTAATTATGGAAAGGCTTCAACTGAAAAAGTCATCCAAACTCCCGCAAACCAAGGCCTCAATCCTTATAATAACACGTATTTACAGAGAAGGAAATGCTATCATTAGATTATTGTTATTGTTAAAGATCTGCTTGTTTAACCAGGAAACCCTCACTGAGTCTCAATGCACTTTTTCCAGGAAGGTCCTGCCAAGTGTTTAAGCCAGGGGTGATGATGATATGTGTAACCCCAGTTGCGTAATTAATGTGGTGTAATTTTTGTTACATTCGGATCCTGACGCATGAAGACAGCATCACGCTCCTAATAAGAATAGCAGTTAACGCAAGGTGACACGTTCCCATCAAGGTTAATTGTGGTGATGTTCATAAAATATCCTCGATAAATTGAACTGAAAAATAATGGCATGAACGTAAATGCGGCAAGAATGGTCTGCCAGGTTTACAATGTACAGTATTGCAGGAAGCGAATGAATAACTTAACTTTACAAGACATCTGCAAAAATCTGTACTTTAGATACACCAAAGTAAAAAAAGAAAGGTCAGGGGCAACACATTTGCCAAAGGAAATATGTTTTTGCTGCAACACAACTCAAAGGTGCTGTGGAATATGCATGTGTGGGATAAAATGTGAAGGAGAAATTAGATCAAAAAGGGGCCAAAGAAGAGGCAAGCCACAGCATGAAGGAGCAATTTTGGAAAGTTAAACTTGATTATGAGAAGAAGCGGCAATACTGATGTGCACGCGAGAGGAAAAAAAACGTTTTCATTCGGTGCATCGATGCCAGCTATGACTTGGATCAAATACGAAACCGAACAGTGCGCAAGGTAGCATGGAGAGGTTACGCATTCGGAATTACACGGGGGAGCACATGGTTCAGGGAACAAACACAATTGAGTGACATCATGTGTACTGTTAGGAAAAGCAAGTGGGCCCGCGTAGGAGGCATCGCCAGAAGAGGTGAAAACCGAAAATGTCGTGGACAGAAAGGCAAAAAGGAGAGAGTGCATCTGGGAGGACGATTACCAAGAAGATGGAGCAATGAGATGATATCACGTGCTGCAGTGAGATATTATCTTTTTAGCACTGCTGAACCACGTGGGGTGAAAGAGACATCGGAAAGTCGTCATATACCAGTGAATAGACGATGCCCTGTGACGATGACAATAATCTAGATTTAAACTGGCAAGTGGGTTACTGACATAAACAAAACATGACATACTTTTTTCTAGAGTGCTAAAGGTCCATTAAGTTATGCTGGGGTGTAATGGTTAGCACACGAGTTGGAGTCCAAAAGTCACTGGTTTGATTTCCTGACGTGGCAGTTGAAACAATGGTGCACGTTTCTAATACCCCCCCAACCCCGCCTCTGATCACCCAGGCGTATTAATGGGTCCACCACAATTAATTTGATTGGCAGGTCACGTGTGGTGGCGTTCAAGTGTGGGTACTGCTCCCATCTCTTCCAAGACATTGGGCAAACGTGGAAGACTCGGACAAAATATTCTCCAGAAGGACCTCTCTTGCGTTCTCTCCCAGTCGAAGCCTTTCCACCAGAGGTGGTCTGATCAAGACACTGCACGGCTACATCTTTGGCTCTTTCGCCATGCTGATGAATGCAGGTCCTGAGCCTTTGGCATGGAGGTAAAAGTTCTACAGTTTGACCACCGAAGCAATCAGTTTCACTGTCATACCTGCGAGAAGATTCAACATCAGTCGGAATCACATTATTGCCCAGAGCCTGATGGTTTAGCAACACTTTTTTGATGCGCTATAATGTGGTGTATTGATCTACCCCCTCCGGACAGAGTGCGGATCGCAAGGAGCTGCTTACATCCTTAATTTACGAGCAACGGCCGCACACTGTGTTCCACTTGCGCCTGCCGCATTCCCCCCGCTGTAAGCCCATTTAGAATAACGGCAGCATTGAGCCAAGAGCTTCACCTGAGCGTCTGTTATTTGGGCGCGTGGGGAGCTGGAGAAATGAGCAGCCGTGTGTCCTGCTGTGCTTACTCTCCAAATACAATTAAATAAAATAAAAATAAAATGGTACAACCCGAAGCATCACAGGGGGATTCCTTTTGTCAACCCTAAGAACTGTGTTTTTGCTCCGCTCACCAATTTTCAAGGGTTCTGCCTCTGCCGTGTTGACTGCCAGTGTGAATACTGGTACAGAGGTGACGGTGCAGCCCTGCAATTGCTCGCTCTCGACACTGCTGGTGGAAGGGGCCTCAACTGGAGGAGACTCTCGACAGCCCTTCCAGAGTGTATTCTATCCAACTCATGCACGCTGGCCAGATGTCCTGGTACCCACCGCTTGATGACACCACACACGACCTGCCAATCGACTCAGAGTGCCAGTACCCCCAATTATACAGCTGGGTGGACAGGGGTCGGGGTTTTAGTTTACAAACTTGCCCATTGCTTTAACTGCTGCACTGGGGGATCAAACCAGCAACCACTGGATTGGAAGTCCAGTGTGCTAACCATGACACCCTGGCAGCATTTCGTACACTGGTATATCACGCGATTAAAGGCGTTGCAAGAATATGCAAGTGTGCCATATGTTAGCACTTATGGCTATGCATATTTCCAAACACCAAGGTTATGGGTCTGTCGCGTGCAAATGCTTTCATTTTTGTGTTTAGATTGCAGACTGTTCGTTAATTGGATGTAAATGAGAGTTTGTACTCTGGCAATAAAAACACATTTCGAAACTGTTTTATGACAGCTTTAAAGGACACATGGTTTCCCAGGCTCAACAAGGCCCATGAATTGTTTAAACATAAGGGCATATAAAATTGTGGGGGGGGGGGGGGGGGGGGTTGATTATATAAATTATTATATGTTTACCATGACAACCAACATATATTATTGTCATCATTTTAAAACATATTTAGTTTAGTTGTATGTAGCATCTCAATAGGTGCTAAGGTGGCGAGATGTTAACTACCTCGCCTAGTATGCAGGAGGTCGTGGGTTCGATCTTTACCGTTACTCCTATATATTTGGAGTTTGCGGTGTCTCTCTTCCCGTAGTTGCGTGGATTTTTTTTCGGGTCCTCCGGTTTTTCCCTCCACATTTAGAAACAACATGATCTTAGAGTATTTGGTTGTAATGCATTTCCACGTGATAAGTTACTTTGTTGAGCCATCATTTGTGGCCAGGTAGCTTCTGAAAAAGAGCCACATAGCTCAGTGGGCCTTACCTGGTAAAATAAAAAAATAAAAATAGTTAAAATTTCGATTTAAAGCTTTCGTGACTGCAGGGATTCATATTCTTGGTTCTTTCAGTAAAGTACGTGAAGACAATGTGATGTTCATGTTCACATTTTCAGAAGTTCACATTATTTAAGATCTGATTAAAAATAAACATAATTCTGTTTGTTTGTACAAAATATAACACAGTTTCTTGGTCGTTTTGGCCTTCCACACTTGTCAACGATAAAAATGTGATTAACCACTGGACTGGTTTTGACATTTTGGTTCCATTAGCAGAGTGAGCCTTGTTAAACAACTGCTGCTTGAACAGGACAATGTTGAACACAGAATAAATACTGCCTAAAAAACTCATGCCCTGTTGTGAGGCATTTTTCATTATTAAATACACATCCCTCCTTTTGTCTCTACATTCATTTTTTTGTTTTTACTTTATCCAGCAGCAGAAAAAAAAATCACAGCTGCATAGGCTCTTGTGGTTAGGCTGTATCTGATGTGTTTTTTTGGTTGTACCGTGAGTTGTTTGGCAATTCCTAAAGAAGCTTCGAGCATGTGGAGCAAAATGGTGGACATCATGCTGAACAAAACGCCGAAGGAAATGCGATACAACCCAAAAACACATCGGTGAGGAAACAATAATACTTAAAAAAAAGTTCCACAACAGCGCATAATATCAGTTTTGTTGAAGGTCTACTTAGGGAATACATTACACTATTTCATGAATAATTATTAGAACACCACTGGAACACACGAACCACGGCTATTAGAGTGTAAGTGTTATATGGGGAAGAAAAGCTTTCGTTCAAAAAGTTTTTTTTGAGTGAAAAAAGAAACCCAACCCAAAAATGTGTTAATGTAAAACATATTTCGTACCTGTGAGCTGTAAATACCTTTTTTTACATCGTGGCCTGCATGCTAATGGGTTTTTTCCCCACACTTGGGTGTCCGTGTGTAGCCATGCATTAGTTCCTTCGTCATTATGGATTCAATGCACGTGACGGCAAATACATTTGGAGAAACATCACAAATATTCGTGATAATATCACAAATATTGAGCTCTGTGTTACTCTGATTATTTTGCTTGTTTACCCAGGAAAGCCTCACCGTGTCTCAACACTTTTTTCAGGAGGATCCTGCCAAGTTTTCGCAGTTGGGGGAAATGATGCTATCTGTAAACCCAATTGAGTAAATTCTCAGGTAATAATCAGCATTGGAATGTGTGGCCATCACCAGTTACAGTTTATGCTTTTCTAGTAGATGTAAGAGGAAACTGGAGAATCTGGAGGAAACCTATTGAGAACAGCAGGAGAGAAATACACTATGTGGCCAATTCCAGTAACGAGTATTTGGCATGTATTGTATCATAAGTATGGCCATCTTCACTGATAGTAATAGCAAGAAACACTAATCCTGAAACACCTTGTCACAGGGCATATTATTGCTTGGCAAGCGTGCATTCGGCTTACGACGGTCTAATTCGTTTAAGCCGTTATAGTCGTACACTAGTAATGAAGTTGAAATTTAAATACGGCTATCATTTCTCCCATGTAAATTAATTTAAAACACAGTCTTCATTTCTATACAAAAATCACTTAAAGAAAAAAGTGCTTGGAAATGTAACAGAAGCATCGACTTTATATCAGGTTCGCTGTAATTGTTCCAAGGATACTTCTCTCTTGCAAATTAGTATAATATTTCGTAACTTGAGCATCCACAAATGTAACAGGCTTTACTCTAGCTACTAGGTTCGAATGGTGTGCTACTGCTCTACAGACACAAAACTGAGGGACGTTTATATTTTTTAAGCTTGACAAACCCAGGTCTGCAGAATTTGAGAAGACATTCAACAAAAAATGTTGGCCTTTGAAATGCGTCCTTGTAAGTGATGAAACCAGTATCGTTGGCGCCCATGACGATTTGTTGCCAGAATTGTTTTGACGGCAATATTCTAAAACATTACCACACATTTGCTTCACTTCAAATGTGCTTATGCTAATTTTTGTAAGAATAATGTCAGAACATAAATGTCAAAATACATTCTTACAACAGTTCACATTTCAGTCATAGCTCCCCCCCCCCCATCGGTTTTCATGTTTTTTTTTCTCTGAAATGTTGTTCTGTTTAATGTTAGAGCTAAGCTTTGGCACTACTGCCCATGGGCGATGAATAGGATTTGTTCAGACTCACATTTGGGTTTTTTGTTTTATTCTTGTGGCTGCATCAGCACAGTCCCACTTTACCCATCTCCCTGTTAAAAGCAGATACACACTGCAGAATCACAGAGCAGCGGGGGGGGGGCTCATAAGCAATGCACTTGCCTCAAATTCCAGGGTTCACCGATCTGAAACACAATCCTAGCCCCCCCAAGCAATTCGAGGTGGGCACAGCAAACATGAAGCGTAACATATTTTGAATGAAAGACTGAGCCCGCTGGCCCATCTTCATGGGTGCATTAGAGAGTTCAAGCTAATCCTTGCGGGGGGTACCATTCATACTCCTATCTTTGAGGCTGAGAATAACCAGTGTTTGGCGCAGACTTAAAAAACACACCCACACATACGTGGTTTAATTATGCTACACAATGCAAACTTTAACAAGCAATACTAAGCTTTATGACTTGCAGCATATCATACATTTGAAAACTCATTTCTTCAGAACTGCTGTTTGTGTTTAGTTTGTTGTCCTTCAGCTTGCACCTCCGAAAAGCACGTTTGGCTAAGTGCGGTGCGGGGAAAAGTTCAAAATAGGTACATTCCAAAAATTGGTTGTCTTTTCTCATTATTTCTGATTCATTTTACCGAGTTCTGTGAATGCAGGCTTGTATTGAGCATTCCCATTCCTTTTTATTATCTCTCCTCTTCCTCAGTAGGTCTTTTGCGGTTTATATTAACTCCTCCCCCCCCCCCCTTCAACATAGCTAAAAGAGAGGCAAACGATAATTACAGGCAACAAAGACTAAACAGCTAACAGCAAAATTCTAGGTCAGAACAGAGGCAATTTTAGACTAACGCAAAGCTACAGAATCCATGTCACGACTAAAAAAAAAACAAGAGTTAAAATCGGCGGACCAAATTTCCACTTGTCACAATTGCCAAGTTCGTTCATCAGAGAGAGGTTTCCTGGGAGCAATCCGTAATTTCCCTCACACCTTCCCTTAATTAATTTGTTAGAATGCGAGCCCTCGCTGCCCAGAATAATTGAGATTCGGAAATTGGGTCGAGAAAATAAGGCCACGTTATAGTGATGCAGAGAGGACAAATCCGGTCCCTAAACTATTACCACGCGAACACAAATTTACATACTCCAGCAATGAAGGCCTAGCATTAATTCAACACTGCAAATACTTGTTTTTAGGATGAGCGTAAACCGCCCAATGTTTAAATATTTCTTAAAATTATGTATGAAAAAGTTATCTGCAGAATATAACCTCTTAATCCAATGCGCTATTTGCATGTTATGCTTTAAATAAACGCTTTTTTTACGCCCCAATTTTCAAAGAGGCCAGTGAAGCAATTATGAGATGATGAATAGACTACTTAATAGAAAGCCATCTGCAGAGAGCCACCTAGTTTAATGTGATGGCATTTGTACCGTGTGTGATAGTATGTACAGTGACATACGATTATCGTGTGTTACACGAGGTAATATTGTAGGCATGCTAAATTAGAGCTTTGGCTTTCACATTTCTGCCAGAATGCTTGCGACCACTTGGTAAAGTTTATAAAGGCAGCGGTGAAGCCCTGCAATGTTTAATCTCAAACCACTGCATGGAGAAAGGTCTCCACTGGAGGCAGCTCCATAGAGACCATCGAGAGCAGTGGTACTTAACCAGTGGTTCTTAACCCGTTCGTAACCATCATTAGACCTCCTTTGCCAGTACCAAAATATAATAATAGGGTTTTTCCCATTTTTTCTGGCAACAAAACTGAACCAGTGGTTCTTAACCCGTTCGTAACCATCATATGACCTCCTTTGCCAGTACCAAAATATAATAATAGGGTTTTTCCCATTTTTTCTGGCAACAAAACTGAACCAGTGGTTCTTAACCCGTTCGTAACCATCATATGACCTCCTTTGCCAGTACCAAAATATAATAATAGGGTTTTTCCCATTTTTTCTGGCAACAAAACTGAACCAGTGGTTCTTAACCCGTTCGTAACCATCATATGATCTCCTTTGCCAGTACCAAAATATAATAATAGGGTTTTCCCCATTTTTTCTGGCAACAAAACTGAACTTTTTTTACGAGGATTCATGTCTGCATTAACCACAATACTTGCAGTCAAAATGCAAACAAAAAACACACTATGATAATCTATGCATTGTCCTTGAAACTGATTGGTCCACACCAAAAAAGCCGTCCCTTGGTGTGGACCAATCAGTTTCAAGGACAATGCATATTTTATCACAGTGTGTTTTTTGTTTGCATTTTGACTGTAAGTATTGTGGTTAATGCAGACATGAATCCTTGTAAAAAGGTTTCAGTTTTGTGGCCAGAAAAAGGGGAAAAACCCTATTATTACTGCTTGTAAACAGTTCTTAACCAGTCGTTCTTAACCTGGGGTGCATGCACCGTCTGGGGGTACGAGATGCCCTTTTGAGGGGAGGAAGGGGGCGAGACATGCCAGAATATTTTAGAAGGTAAATCATCGAAAACACAAATTAAGTTAAGTGCAACTACGTAAAATTTAGACTTAAAACTTTCGTGATTGCAGGAATTCATATTCTTTGGTTCTTTCGGTAAGGTCACGTAGATGGAAAAATTATGAAAAATAAAGTGATTGAAATAATAAAAAATAAAACCACAAATTTTGACTGTAGCCTGGTTATTCATTTATCTAAGACGATCGTACTTTGCAAGCCTACTGGCTATCAACAAAGATTCGTTCATGAAGCCATCCATATATGCGGACACAGTTTCAACCGAGAGGATGGTTATAAACTCAGCAATCATTGGAAAGATGTCATCAACCACTTTGGGTGATGACTTAATTTGTGTTTTCTCGTCAACCTCCACCGTCAGCAGTGTGGGTGTGTGGAGCGAGATGCAATGATTAACTGGAGGCCCCTTGATTGGTGTAGTTGCTTGTCTTTCTCCCACATTAACATTAGCTCCCCCGCCCATGCTGCTGACACACTTGGGCTACGCCCATCTCTAAACCTTTATAAACAGTTTGCCTGTAGAGGCTAACCCCTCTTCTCCCGATGACGACCGCTTGCGTTGCGATCGAAACGTCGTAGTTTTTTGTTATTTTTTTTAACCTATATACGTGACTTTACCAAAAGATCAAAAGAATATGAATTCCTGCAGTCATGAAAGCTTTAAGTCAAGATTGAACCAATAATACGTCTACATTATAGACTACCAATACACTCACCAAACTTAATAACCAGGCTACTGTCAACATTATAGATTGCCAGTACACTCACCAAACTTAATAACCAGGCTACAGTCAACATAGATTGCCAGTACACTCACCAAACTTAATAACCAGGCTACAGTCAACATTATAGATTGCCAGTACACTCACCAAACTTAATAGCCAGGCTACAGTCAACATTATAGATTGCTGGTACACTCACTCCGGTTAAGAACCAGGCTACAGTCTATTGATTGACTAACTGCGGTGCGCTCACTTACACTGCCGGGTGGATAGAGGCAGGGGGAACTTGAGACATTTGCCCATTGTTTGAACTGCCGTGTCGGGAGATCACATTGAACTGCCGATCACTAGATTGCAAATCCAGTATGCTGACCGTTATAGCAACACAGCACCCCCCCCCCCCCCAAGATAACACGAAGTGCGTATCATTTTATTGACGACAAAGAAAGTAAATTTGATCACGTGCGTTCAAATTAAGTTAGATATAATTGTGTTAATTTATTTTGAGTTCGGAATATCCCGAATGATCGTGACACACACTACTTACGTTTATAATTTCATCGGAATGCATTGATCATTGGTCCAACTGATTGACATCGACAGGATTTGATATTTTATTTTTCATTTAAACAAAAATACCCCCGTGGTAATATATTTACTGCTATACATACGTCACTTTTTAATGGACATTTGAGAGAGAAAAAAATACTTAAAGAAATTATTAACAATGATGAAACACGTTCACATAGAAAATCCAAGTTCTCAAATGCTATACGTGCCGATTAAGCATCGAGTATATCCCCAAATAATGAATAAGGACATCAATAACTGGGTGCAGAGGCGGCACAATTGAATTAATTTAAACATTAAAGAATAACAAAGTTATTATACATATCTATCCGGTAAGTCCTTTATATAACAAGCTGATATTGAGCTTATTTTGCGGGGCTATCCAGATGCTGAAGAAACACACGCTGTTGCTGCTGTTGTTGTTGTCAACACCAACATTAGAGTAAAAAAAAAAACTTTAAAGGCAAATATGTTTTCAATTCGAACTATAAAGAGGTAAACATGTACACACAAGAACCACCAAACGAATTATATGTACTTGCATAAACAAATAAGAGACAATGCCAAAAGGGGCTCACCATTGTAAACACATTCAGCCAATGCATCCTGCTCAGAATCCAGATTTGTACTTTTAACATGCTTAAACGTGAGGTGTAAATATTTAATGTAATTTACTGGTGTTTACTTCTCGATGGGGTTGATACCGTGGAGGATATATATCAATGCCGCGTGACACTTGATATATGTATATGAATGAAAATGCACCTTATATACTGTCAAAAAATGCATTCTTGGCATTTTTGAAGCCTCAAAGGTTCACTTTTCCATGATTAAGGCGTTTTACTTGGGAGCTTTGAGATACGCGATATCTGCGTTTCGGTTTCCGCTTTGACACGCTACGCGCTCTCGCGTGCCTGCTCCATCTGCTGTGATGGGCAAGTGCCTCTTATGCAGCCACTATCACTCCCCATCCCATTTACACTCCGTGCATGAACTCATACAAAGCCTTGACAGATTTTTGGGGGTGGTGTGTCTGGGTAAAGAAATGCGCACGGCCGCTTTTGTCTCCACAAATTCAGATATTCACACACCGTGCCACATGCCCATTTGATGATGAATCAACCAACGGGAGGTCAGGACATGTTTATATATTTGTCACTGGATGTTAACCGTGGTCGGGAATGGAACCCAGGTTGCCAGGTTCACAGGGCAGCGTGCCAACCCATTGGGCTACAGCTTCCCACGCGCGCACACACACAAACTCATACAAGCGGGCTCACTCGCTCACTGACACATTCATATGTCTGGTTGTGATGACTTTAACATGTGTTGGGTCTAAAATGGGCCATGAGAAAGGTCACAGAGGTTAGCTAAAGTGTTGAAGGTCAACGCAATGATACAACATGGTCCTTATGTTAGCACTTAACCTGGTATTAACACCAAAGGTCACACACGCACACACATTGGTACAGAAGTCCACATTATAGGAGCAAGAATATCGTTATTTTGCTCATTAAAAGGGAGAAAAGACTCATGATTAAATGAGTGTTATAAGAGAGTTTCTTTGTTTGTTAAACATCACTCGCGTGCATTTTAATCACTGGAAGTGCAACGAAAATAACAGCACTTTCGCAAGAAGATTAGCTGTAAACAAAACCTTTCATCTCTACACAGTGTTAATATATTAAGGAGGAAGCGAAACACTAATTTCAGGTGGCTTCTGCGTATACTCATAGGTGCCAAAAGATATAGTTGACAACTTTTAATATGCAAATGTGTTATGGAACTTACAGAGGCCCGTTCTTTTTTAAGTCGTAAACTAAATAAAACAAACATGTAAGGGACTGTGTGAGTATGATAATGTCATTCCTGCTTTGCATATGAAAGCCCATATGAATGGTCATTAACTGCCAGCATGCACTTCCAAGTCATATACACATACCGACATCCTGTCGTTCATTCCCAATTGGTTGTTATAATGACTTATGTCATGAGCAAATTTGAGATGGTTAATACGTTCTCCACTTATGCATATGCCAAAATGTCTCCATTCCAATTTTCTGAATATATATCTGTAGTCGTGTGATCCTGTGAATGGCTTTGGTGAGAGTGTATCTCCAAACCTGACTACTTTTCTGATTAGGTTGTTTCGTTGTTACTGGCGACATGCAATCTCAGTATAGCTATTCCATCTTTACAAAGAGTTTTGCTGATCTCTATTCTGGGTTTTCTTCGTACGTGCCTGGATGGCTGCATCAGTTATTCCCTGCTTCAAATAAATGCCTTCCCATAGTAAAAAAAAAAATCCAGACAATAATATTTGATATTCATTTGTCTTTTCTAAAATCTGATTGATACTATGTGTCTGGCCATGATCGAGAACCCTTCTTTCTAAGTGCACGTTACTCACGTGGAGGCTTTCACGTATGTATGTTCCATTATTCTCTGCAGTGCGGTCTTCAGTTTGTACGTGGAATAAGTTGCAAATTGGTCAGAAATGCGTCCAACGAATGTGATCTCTTGTTGAATAACAAGATAGACCTAGGCCTCATTCCATGAATGTGATAGTTCATTTCCGTGTAAGTGTTTAGTGTACAAGTTTGCTAATTTCGATCCAACAGCCCGTCCTGCTTCTTTTATGATGTCCACAGTTTTTTTCATCTGATCCGGTAGTTCTCATTTTGAATACCATTTTTTTTCATTTGTATTGAAAACCTTTGATGTCAAACCTCGATGGTGGAATCTACGCCAGGAAACCAATCAAATAAATAACGATTCAGCGTAGGGAAACGGGATGTTCCCGATGTCACACCCAGAAGGACAGTGACCACTGTCTTATCCAAAACGTGTATCTTCGATTTGTTTTATGAGTGTAGATTTTGCGATCGAGGTTTGCATAACGTTACTCCATCCTGCTCTATACATTCTACTGTTTGTGATATATGAATCAACTTATTTTATATTGTTATCATGGCCACTCTTCCTTCGTTTCACAGTTTTAATAATTTGTTAACTTTGTGTTCTTTAACCTATTTTCTCAATTAATTCTGAATGGTTTTACAGAGTTGTATGTATTCTATCTATGTTCTGCACTCACAACCCTCAGCATATATCTCTTTTTCCTGAACATGTCTCTTTGTGAATCTTGACTTAAAGCTTTCGTGACTGCAGGAATTCATATTCTTTGGGTCTTTCGGTAAAGTCACGTAGATAGGTTCAAATAAAATAACAAAAAACAAAAACTACGACGTTTCGATCGCTTTTGTTGGGATCAACGTTTCGACCGCTTGTGTTACGATAGAAACGTTGTAGTTATTGTTTTTTCTTATTTTCTTTGAACCTATCTACTTGACTTTACCAAAAGACCCAAAGAATGTCTCTTTGTGGTTTCAGATAACTTGTTTTTCATTTTAATGTTTTGACCCCCGCTTTCAGCGAACTGTCCATTACAATGAGCTTTTTTAAAATCAAAGTTCTGACCTCCGTTTCGTCACTTTGCTTCTCTATGCATTTGTTCTTGTTGCTTCGAATCAGTCTTAATACTCCCACCAGGAGCAATAAATGTTGTTAATTAACCGTCTTGTTTTTGTTCTGTATTAACGTAACCTCTTTCGCGATGTTGAAATAACAATAACAAAGCACCAGCTCGTGATCAATTCCTGTTTTGAAATTTTAATTAAATGAACTGGAGGAAGTTATGACAGGAACAAGACTCAGTAGGTATCAGAGTTGGTCTAAAGAAAAAAAAAAGAGTCGTGCACAATGAGATCGCTGAAAAAGGAAAATAAATGTTTGGAGACACACGCAGGTGGAAAACCACAACGGAGTGTTGCTATTCGAGATGAACTCACGTGAACAAGTCAGCCTGCTCTTGGCACTGCAAGCCCGTGATGGATGGCGACTACGTGGGGAGGCCTTAATCCTGCAGTGGATTAACCGTGGCTTGTAATGATGAGTATCCCCCCCTCCTTCCCCCACACTAAGGGGTGAAACCCTCTGACTTGATGAGGACAATTCCTGGGCATAGCTAACGGCGAATGATATCGGGACCAGTCCTCAGCTTCCCTCCCCCACACCTTCACTAATTACACAGTCCAGTGTGGTCAAGTAAAATCAAACAGTCCCCATGACTAACATAGCACAGGCAAGCCTTTATCCAGCAGTGGATTGGCAAAGGCCTGATCAATATTTATTACCATCATACCAGTTATGAGCTTCGAAAAAACGTGAAGAAAATTTATCATTTTAATGTCTGATATAGTGTCATTAAATCAAGTCAACGTGAACAAGGAAACGTAAAAAAAAACATACACGCTTCATATCGCAAGCCTGAACCTGGCGATTGTGCCTTGCGACTAAAGCAGTTTATATTCTTCAGTCATGCACACAATCACACTGTCGGAAAAAGAAAAAAAAACATCTCAAAGACAACAATCTCACGATTGAAATGTTACGGTAAAGACACGTCGCCTGGACACCAGGAAATACATGTTGCAGTCAACTTCCCATTCAACCCATTACCCTTCCAGCAGTGACCTTTTGAAAATAATGTGTAAAATTTCCATTACGTTTAACACTACCGTACAAATAGAAAATCATTTTAAATAACGATACAATCATAATGACAACTGCAATGGCGCCGTAACATGGCGATCTATTGCAAGGGTGATGAACAAACAACAACAAACATTACACAGGAGTCATTAGTCCATTTCGGTGAGAAATAAATGAAGTGTCCCTCGCGGCTGTTGGCAGCATGAGTGGTTTGGCGTTGAGTGTTTGAACGACAGCAGTGATTCAGTCGCTCGCAAGTAGCAAGGGCTGTTCCAAGCACGTTGTCGGGCAACAGGCATTTCGTGTAGTCACCCAAAACATCATTTCCATTCATCAGAACACTCAGGTCACCATGCGCAGCAGACTTCAGGCGGCATCTGGACTTATTGGCAGATGCCGGCACACAGGCAGTTTGTTCGGACGGAAGGAGGCCAGCCTCGATGAGAATGAGCTTCGATCCGGCGACAGATGGGGCCTCCCACTCTAGAATCTTCGACACCACCCAAAGGTTCAACACCGCAGAGGGCTTCTAGAGCAACGGGATGCTGCGGGGACAAAACCCGTGGCAAGTGAAGCGTTAAAGAGGTCAGTGCCGTTCGGTGCCAGCAGGTCGATGTAGTCCTCGAGTAGCCAAGTTGGAAGTGGATCAAGCTCGGATTGCTTGGCTGGAGCGTCGCGAACAAAGCTTTATTGCATTGTCAATGCCCGGCGGAGTGAAGGACGAGAGCCGATTGTCGACTAACGATGTCAACAAACGTTGCTGACAGCACGCCCGCTGTAGAAGCGTGGGATGCCGTGGACCCTCCTGTCGGAATGGTCCTCAGAGTAATTTGCTGACAACAGCGAGAGTTGATCGTGTGCTGGTTCTTTGCCCTACACGCGACGTTGTCGAGGGAGTGCCACGGTTCCCTCAGGTTCTTTTGCGAGCCCGAGCTCTCGTCTTTGACAACCTGAAGGGCAAGGGGCTGACGTTCTCTGAGCTGGGGGCTCTAGATTGCGGTGGCGATGCACGTTGCGATTCTGGCACAAAGATGCCGGAACGTCTTTTGGCTCAATGGTCAGTGCGCCATCCTAGCAATCCTTTCCTACGTCGGTGGCGATGGCACCGGGGTTTACAGATGCATTCTAGATTTGAAGCTTTCGTGACTGCAAGGATTCATACTCTTAGGTTTTTTCTTTACGTGACTTTACCGAAAAAACCTAAGAGTGTTTATGGATGCAGCTTGTATTGTCGGTCTCTTTGACTCAGGTGGCAACGGGCGTGCACATCCGAGGACCCGCAGGATGCCCGATGGCAATCAGTTTGACGCAGACGGCAATCGTTGCCCTCGTGCCACGTCTCAGCCAGGCAAGGTACGTTGGGGTTCAGTGTCCTTGCATTGACTCTGTTCGTGGAGTTGACTTTTTATTGTTCGCAGAATGAATGCTCGCCTTTGCAAATGCACGGTGACGTGACGCCGAGACGGCATGCCACTGTATATGCGTCCTTGGCCGTGGCTGCTGGACGTGGATTAACTGGAATGTGCAGCCTTATTGCCGCAGCATCCTCCTCAAGTTGCGTTCACGACGTATGTTGAACTCGATTTCGCACCTCACGTCGTCAACCGTGGAAATAGGAGGTCGCGTCCCACCATGCGCTAATTACATCGGAAGTTGTGCCGAGCGTCTGGAAGTTTTTCCCAACTCGTGCATTCTCTCGACCCCGGTGTTCAAGCCTGCGGTCTCCTGGAGGAGCGGGCACCCACTTGGCGAGGTCGCTTTTTTCTCTCCACGGAGTGGACGCGTGCCGACGGAGTGGACGGACATAGAATTGGACGGTGCGACGCTTTGTGGGGCTCAATCAATGGCTTGCAATGTTCATTGGCACAAACAAGGGTCTGGAAACGAGGCCTGGTGGCGCAGCATGCCGCGATGATGCCGCCGATACTGCTGCCAGATCCTGATGGTGCCCATCAAATTCGTTTATACGAGTATGAGGTCTAAGTGGACGCACTTCGCTACAGGCGCCTTGCCCCCCCATGTGGAGTGACGTCACCTGATCATGATTATTAATGAGGAGCAGGTCCATGTGGAGGACGTCACCTGGTCATTATTATTAATGAGGGGGGCTGGTCGACGTGGAGTGACATCACGTGCGTTACACACTGACATTCTTGGGTAAAAATAGTAGTAAATCACCACCGAGCATTTAAAAACCAGTTAATCAGGTAATGGGAAAGTCAAGTCAAAGATATTTATTGCTCAAAATCAACATTGAGTAGGTACTCATCTCCTCTTTACAGCACTTACGTTATATAAATTCCTCATTACTATGGCAGGCGTGAGTTTATTCATAGGATGATTAAAGTGGTACTATATATTTTTTTTACTTTACCAGGTAAGGCCCACTGCTCTTTTTCAGAAACGACCTGGTGACAAATGATAGCTCAACGAAGTGGCTAATCATGTGGATATTGCTAGCAGCCAAATACTCTAAGTGCACGTTGGTAAATGTGGAGGGAAAAACCGGAGGACCTAGAGAAAAATCCACGTGACCACGGGGAGAGAGACACGCCGACTCCGAATATATAGACATCAGGATTGGGATCGAACCCTACGCGCTATTGTGTACAAGGTAGTTAACACCTCGCCACCGTGCTGCCCAACCCCGGAGCAATGATGGTCCGAATCAAACCCCAAACCAAGAGTTGATTTTGTAAACTTTCACTGCTTACTCTAATGCTAAGCCACATGGCCAGTCGGTGGAAAATGCCAATGTTAAACGTCTTCTAAGAGGTCTGACATTGTTTTCTTATGAACTATAGTTAGTTAAGTTTAATATACGGGGAAGTAATGGCGCAGTGGTTAGCACATTGAATCTGGTAACTTGTGTTCTATTCCAAGCCTTGGCTAACGTCGGTAGTGAGAGATTTGAAACAGTTCTGGGCGCTACCCTTCACCAAGCCACACTGCTGAGCAATCGATACATGTGTGAAATTATTTCACTTTAATATATTTCATATTCAATTTCTGATCCAATCCTAACCTCTCCCCCCTTCACCAACCCGCACTAACCAACTTCGTGAAGTATGGTTTAACAACCCCCATGACCGACACAGCATGGACATTCCTTCATCCAGTAGTAAATAGTCCAAGGGTTCTACATTCGTATGGCATTCATAGCAAATCAAACCAAAGAACTACCACGTTGAACTGCACACATTTATTGGCAGTTGCATCCATCCTGGATTTAATAACGACCGGTGATTATTGATTACAATAATGTTCTGAACGAACAAAAAAGGCAATTTGGATTGACATAAATGACAATGGTGTAGCACTACAATTGGTTTCTCACCCCACTGCTGGTAGAAGGGAGTTCGAGAGAGCCCCTTTGGAGGGTATTTGGCCTACTCTTCCACACCGGTCAGACTTCTTGAAAGCGGAGTACCGTAGCCACACTGTACCCCCATCACACGTGACCTGCTGATCGACCAATTACATTCCTGAGTGGGCAAAGGTGGTGGAATTTAACAAACTTGATCAATGTTTCAACTGCCAAGCTGGGAGATTGAGCCAGATCCAGTGTCCTGACCATTACACCGTGGTTGCCATCGTTATCATATTGAAATCAACAAAATATGATAACAATAAATACGATATCAATATGAACATTCGTCTGGGAAATCAAGCCAATCCCTTAAATTCTTACTACATGGCTTTTTCAATGATATCAATGTATTGATCAACTCAATAGTTCTGATGGTCAAAGAAAGCTCATTAAAAATATGGGAAATTCAATTGAAAAACGGTCCTTGAACTAAATATTTTTTTGCAGTTGAACCTGAGGCACAAGCAAGCCAACCAGCCTTAGATTGTCCACGGAGCAGACTGTGACATCGTGTAGTCATCAGCTCACTCATGTATGGAGAGCCAAGGTTGTGAACTGCTTTGAAAATGAGGAAGAGCATTTGTAATTAAATCTGGTATTGAACTGGTTGCCAATGGATAAGTCTCAGGATAGACATTATATGATGAGTTGACTGTACGGGTAAGAATTCTGGCTGCAGTAATTTGGCATAATTGAAGACGATGAATATATTTATTGGGGAGTCAGGAGGGAAAGCATTATGATAATCTAACCCAGACATAATGAAGGCATTTACTAGTATCGCAACATCAGTATGTACCAACTATGGTCACAGACGATCCATATTGGAAAATGACAGCTCAGTGATGAATGGTGACCATCAGAGTTGAGTTCTCAATAAAAAATAACACCTACGTGTATTACTGAAGAAACAGGTGCAATCATTGTATTATTAAGCAACCCAGAAAACCTTTTGATGGCAAACATGAATTATAAACTCGTATACAAATGGAATACATTTGGATGCTGCTATGGTGGAATAGTTAGCACTTACTCGACGTGAATTCCAAAGGTCGGTCACCACTTTAATTCGATCTCCTGACCGCAAGCACTTCAATCGATGGGGCACGTTTCTGAAATCCCCTTGCCGATGTTCACCGAGCAGTGTGAATGAGTACACCACAGTTAGTCGAGATCGGCAGGTCGTGTGGAGTGGGGTAAAATGTGGGTACTACCACCTCAACCAATACATCTGGCCAGCGTGGAAGAGTAGGCCAAATATCCTCAGTCCTACCCAGGGCTGGATTCACCTATTTGTTGCAGGTGCTCCTTTTGGCTCTCTATTCCACATTGAAGTAACAGCTGAGCGACGGTAGCAGGAGCATCGGAAATTGTTTTATGTTTGAAGAACGATAACAGCATTCGTGACTTTGCCACATCTAAACCTAGGAAATGTTTGCTTGAATAAATGATTGTAGTAAGTGATGTATGTTTGATTAATTTAATGTACCTTAAGTCGAACTAAATTTGTTAATTTTACATAGGTGTATAAATGTCTTATGGCTTCATAATTTTTTCGTGCAATATGTATTACATACTTAGGCCATTTCCTCCAATTAGCCTGAGGCCCCACATGACCTTAATTCGGCCTTGGCCCTTCCTTTACCCAAAATTGCGTTCACCAACCTGCACTGAGTAGTACGGTTACAGTGGGGAAGCATTCATCCAGCTGTGGATTGAGAAACGCCTGTCAATGGTTATACAATATATATGTGTTTTAAAAACTGTAATCATTGTCATTTCTATTGCAGTCTTAATTTTTTTTAAAGGGATTAAAGTTCACTTGTATTAAAACGGTAATGTACTACTTACTGCACACATTTTCACGGCTGTATTACAAAGCTCTCCCGTCAGACGCGAGGCTGAACAACAACAAGAATGTGAGCCGGAAACACACAGGAGAGCCGAAGCAGTCAATTCTTTAACAATTGTGAATATAGTGAATTAACATGACGTGACGCAAGAAAGACCATTCAAAGATATGCGTCGTTGTCAGCAGTTGTGGTTGCAAGCGCTGAAATTATGAGTTTCCTTCACCGCCTCTGCAAATATCTTTATTGAATTAACCGATTATGTCATCCGAATGGAACTCCATTTTACAATGAAGACATTTGCAGGCTTGCTTATAAACACAAAAATATCTATATTTTGAATAATTTGATATATCATTTTACATTCTCACAATGATGAAAAAAACTGCTCTATGAGTAATCTTAAAGGCTTTTTATCTGAGCGAAAAAGAACATTCTATCATATTGCCCCATTCATAGTCTCTAAAAACGATCTTTTTTTTACTTGACTTTATTTCAAAAGCAACAACAATACAATTAAACACAATAAGTTCCATGTCGATATTCTGTGGGCGATTCATTAAATAGAAATCCACATGCAGTCCATTACACATTTACAAATTCCTACAAAAAAAATAAATATTGTTTGAAAAACATTGGCAAGACTGTTTGTACTGCACCTAATAATATTATTGACTATTTATTTCTCTCTCGATATTATGCCATCAGGTTATCCAGATAATGTTATGACCTGCTAAAGTTTGGCAACCTTCAATAGACTTCTCTTTAGTTAGAGGGGGGGAAAAAAAAGAAATGTGTCAATTTAACACGATACATTTTTGTCTCGCACAATTATAAGCCAGCGTAGTGCATAATAGGGCGTTACATTTTTAGCCACCGGTGATGACCTTTACATTGATGTATGGCGCGTTAGGCGACAATGTAGTTTGGCCAATGTTAAGCCCAGCTGCCTTTGTCTTCCAGCAATGTCAACACAGCGTGGCAGATACGCAGTTTCAAGGTAGACTAACCCTTGGGGTGTGCCCTCATCATACGTGGTAGCCAAGAAGATGTCATTTCACACATTTTTCTAATTGGCGATTTACTAAAATAGAGGTCACCTAAGCAACAATGCATTAGGCTAACTGCTACACCACACACACACGCGCACACACGCACAAAACATTTCACGGACACGCAAACATGCGTGCATGCTGCCTTCTGTTGCCCTCCTCTCGATTTGTTAGAGTAACCTAATAACACAGCACCACGGAGCAATGTAATTAAATTCCAAATGCGACCCCTTTGTGCTTTAAAAAAAGAAACCTGCCAATTCATATTTGTCCCAAGCCGGTCATGTGAAAAGGTCAGATTTATGAAGCCCGTTGGCCCTTGCGCTGATGTATATCAGCCACCTCTCTGCCTACACACTCCCCTTGCTTGTAAGGCACATACATCCACGTCAAGAAACTGTCCCGAAAATGAAATTATTCCAAGAAAGTGGCCCCCCGTTTCATTTCTATTCCGCACAAAATCTGGTTTGCCTTGCAACCGTGATGCAGTGTAAAATGAGATTTAAGCCGGGGAGCTCGTGGGCAAAAATCTGGTTACGCATTGTGGGAATTGGCCCAAAATGAGATTTTGGAGAATGGGATAGGGAAAGTGAGAGAAAGAAAAAGGCAAGCAGAGACAGGTCCGTGTAATGCCAGGCAAAGATATTCACGGATCTGAAACAAAACGGGAAAAAAATATGTAATAATGAAAAATTAAATTAAATGAATGGCAATAGGAAATATAGCTTCATTAAAATATTAAAATTATAGCAAAAGATTCAAATGATAGCAAAATATTGTGAGGATACTAATGGAATTAAAAGTACACAAATAAAATAAATATAATTTAAAGGAGAAGAATAGAAAAAATATTTTTTTCGAGTGAGTAAAACATCTTTAAAAAAGGAATATCTTCACTCCTAAGCCAAAAGTCAGGTAAGTTATGCCTCAAAAATAAAAGAGGTCAGTTTTTCAAGTCATATGTGAACTATGTTGGAGAACTGTTATTTATTTACCAACACCTCAACTTTTAAAGCAGTGAAGTTTACTTTTCTTATAGTCAAATCACAGTATGCGTGTGAATGTATGCATGTCAACATAATACTCCACAATATTTTCAAATGGAGGATAGGATCAAGATTCCACACAAAAACTACCATTCCAGGGATTTTAATTCGAAGAAACTTGTATATGAGCATCTTGAAGTGTCTATGTGGGGCATGCTGCATGTTTGTTCCAGATCTTTGCTGTAAAATTCTGGAGTGGTTAATCGTCATCATTGTCAGCAATGATCAATCCACTGCTGGATCAGGGAACCTCCCTATGCCATCACAATCTCACTCGATTCTATGATCCCACAATCCATCTCATTCCTGCAGAGCTGTGGACAGCCTCGGAGTGTGTAAGTGGTGGTGACGCAGGTCTCTAATCCTCACGCTGTGGAGGCAAGAGTTGGTGATCGCACACGAGTTATGAAGCTCCCTTCCCGTCCTCCTAACACCTGAGTTGTGGTCTCTCTCTTCCAGAGTTAGCGAATACTCTGCGGCACGCTGTAAGCACTGAAATTATTGCCATATTAATATGATCACAATCACCAATTCGTTCCCGAGAGACATTTCAATAGAGCGATGAGGTTATTGCAGTCAGATAGACGGATAATGTTATTATATGCATTTCACAAATAACTTGCATTCGTAAATTAATTCTCAATTTTATATTAAACTGTAACATCACTAATATCTTGTCAAGATACTGTTAGAAATGAAGCCACACGTCTTAGTGGGATGCGCTCGATAATATACATTTTGGCATTCAGTAATAGTCATATTTTACCCAGGTATGCCTCACTGAGTCTAAACGCTATTTTTAAGAAGGGATGCTTATCCAATTTAATGATTTATTACTTTGTATATGTAGAAATGTGTGTTCAACTTCTTTTGCACCGTACGTAGCCAACTGTGCTAATCGAAGGTGTGGGGGAGAGGACAACAAACTTCACACAAAAATCAGTTCTAAAGAAATTAGTTTTCAATCTAGATTTAAAAGTGCATAGCTCCAGTAGCTTCCTAATATCGGAAGGAAGAGCATTCCAGACCGCCGCAGAAGCGTATCTGAAAGCGCTTCGTTGCATGTGGGGGGCAGCTGAGAGTACCCAGAGAAAGAAAACCCACGCGCACACAAGAAGATTGCACTCAAATGTCTGCACAGGCAGGTTCACTTGATACGTTTAGAACTGGCATCTCTCAGCTCACCTTTCAGCCCAGTGGAGGGATAGGAAGCTTCACAACTCGAACCACCAAGTCGTGCCTCAACAGCGATGCAGAATGCTGCAGATGATGATAACATCAAGACTCAAGGACCCCCCTGAATCAAAGGATTATTCTCAGAGTGCACGGACAAGGGTCCTTTTTGCTTGGTATTCTTGCGATGTTCAAAAACGCTGCTGCTTTGGTCACATGCTGTTGGTTTTGCATTCGTACGAACTCGTCGTACGTGTCAATTGAGGGACGAATTAACATTAAGCACCATACTCATTTAATTATCCTCTTCCCCAAACAATGGCTTGATGAGTTATCACAATTTCACGGTCCCGATTGTACTCGAGAATGTAATCATTCCCGTCTCGTTTTCCACCCCCTCGTTTGTATTGATTATTCTGTGTTGCTTCCGTCTCGCCCGCCCCATTAACCCACCTGTTAATATAATTTACGTTATTAAATGCGCATATAATTTATGTAAATTGAAAGTGATTGATTCTCACACGCGCAATTAGATTCACGATGTACAATCGGGAATGTATGTTAATCGATGTAATCGATGTATCGGGCACATGCCAAATGAGAATTGGCAGTTGCTCTGGTCCAACTCGAGGCTCGATAGCTAACCATCTTCCACAAGCTTTGTTGTTTTCATTGTGAGGTGGGGGAGGTTGTTTACACAGTGGCTGTGTAAAGGACAAAAACGTGGAGCAGCCAGCAACCATCAGCAATGCCAAAGGTATAGTGGATAAGAGTTAACACGTTTCTAGAATGGAACCCATGGTAACACTGTATAACATATTTGTATTTATCTTTTCGTTCCTGTGTAGTAAGTGTTATTTCCTCATTGCTTATGCCTCAAAACTACAGAAAATGGCTGAAATTCCCCAGAAACTTTGCTTTTGTGAACAGGACAATGATATTTTGAAATTTACCTATTTTCCAGAACATTCCAGATAGATTCAGTGCTGAATAAACTTGGAGTAACTTCTAGAACATTCTAGAACTTTCCAGTAATATAATAGTAATATAATACAGGGGCCTTAAGCCCACCAGTTCAGTTTAGTTCCAGCTGCCTAAGTGCAAGCATCTGGCAGACGCATTTTTCTATGTCTGTGGGCAATTTATTAAGACAAGAGCGAAAAAGTACTCTGTGGAAGCATCTGCTAAGATGTGTGAGGCCTACAAGGCATATTTTGGCATGCCTGTCGGAGATCAAGACAAATCCTGGGCACCTCATTTCACCTGCGAGCAATGCAAAATACTCTGGAAGGTAAGATGGACAATTGTTGCTTGGAATTTTACGTTCATAAAATTTGTAGAAGTTTTTAATTTTTAAATGTTATACAATTTTATTAAAAAGTATATATCATATATGAAAAATGTTTCAAGAATCTCTTACACATTTAAATAAATGTATTTTTGTAGGATGGTACAGAGGGGAAAAGAGAGCCATGAAGTTCGCTATCCCAATAATTTGGCGGGAACCACTGACCACTCAAGCAACTGCTACTTCTGCATGGTGGACCCTTCATAACGTCGGACTGGCAAGAATGCACCTGCTATCACGTATCCAGACGTTCCTTCATCCATCGCCCCGGTGCCACACTGCCATGAGCTCACCGTACCCACTCCTCCGGAGAGAGCAGCCATCTTTAGAAGAAAGCAGCAAGTCAGAGAGCAAGGAAGACGTACATCCAGATGACTATTTCAGAGGTGGAGCTGAGGAGAGAAACCCATACTACCCCAACCAAAAAGACCTCAACGACTTGATCAAAGATCTTGGTCTCACCAAGTCCAACGCCGAGCTTTTGACGTCTGGCTCAAGCAGTGGAACTTGTTGAATTAAAGTGTGCAAGTCACAGATCAGAGGAAGCGTCACCAACCTTTTTGCAGCTTTTTCACCCGTCAAGATGGGCTCTGCTTCTGCCACAATGTGACCAGTTTGTTCGAGGCAATCGTAATCGCCTATAACCAGAATGAGTGGCACCTCTTCATTGCCAGCTCATCCAGGAGCCTCAAAGCTGTGCTGCTCCATATTGGTAACAAGTACCCGTCCCTGCCCCTGGCTCACTCGGTGCACCTCAAAGCGGATTGCAACAGCATCAAGACCTTGCGTGGATGCCTTGAAGTATGATGAGTATGGCTGGGAGGTCATCGGAGACTTCAACATGGTGTCATTCCTGATGGGTCTCCAAGGCGGTTTTACAAAGTTTCCCTGCTATCTTTGCCTTTGGGACAGCAGGGACACCAAGGCGCACTATCACATGCGGGACTGGCCACAGTGGACCGAGTTCTCTGTGGGGAGGAACAATGTCAAGTGGGAGCCACTGGTGGACCCCCGGAAGGTGCTGATGCCACCACTGCACATCAAATTGGGCCTTATGAAACAATTTGTCAGAGCTGTAGATAAAGAGTCGGCAGCCTTCAAGTAACTTCAAGATTTATTTCCTAAGCTGTCTGAGGCAAAGGTCACAGCTGATGTCTTCGTCGGACGACAGATAAAGAAGATCCTGGAGTGCAATGAATTCCCCAAGAAGCTCACGAGTAAGGAGAGAGTGGCTTGGAACAGCTTTGGTGCAGTGGTTCGTGGCTTCCTGGGCAATCACAAGGTGAAAAACTATGTGGAGCTGGTTGAGACTGGTGAAGAACTACGGCACAATGGGCTGTAGGATGTCCCTCAAAGTCCATATCCTTGATGCTCATCTTGATAAATTCAAGGAGAATTTTTGGAGCGTACTCGGAGGAGCAAGGCAAGCGCCTCCACCAGGATATACTGGACTTTGAACGCCGCTACCAAGGACACTATAACGAGAACATGATGGGAGACGACATTTGGGGGCTGATTCGTGAAAGTGATTTACAGAAAAATCGTAAATCTCGAAAAGCTACTCACTTCTAAATCTTTTGTAGTTAGTTTTGTATTACTTTAGTATAAATACATGTAATTTTGATTCATATGTTGTTTTCTGATTTTATGTGACCGAAAAGACACAAATTCGCCCGTTTTCTTATTGAAAATAAGTACATTTCAAAATATCATTGTCCTGGTCACAAAAGCAAAGTTTTTGGGGAATAATAGCCATTTTCTATACTATATAGGAATAGGCAATTAGGAAATAAGACTTACTACCCAGGAACAACAATTGTGTTACATAGTGTAATTTTTATCATAGGACCTCCCCAGTCAACCGTTAGCTTATCGTTGGCATTTAATTAAACAACATTTTTTAATCTTCCTCTTTCTCACAAATGCACCACAGAAGACACTAATTTACGTCAACAAAACTCACACATTTTATGTCACATTATCATAATTTGTATTATGCAAGAGGCTTCCAAGTTATTTGAAGATAATTGTGATTCACTTTAGGCAGATAACATTCAAACTGTCAACATTAATGCCGGAGAGAATTGGACATTGAATTTGAGTGTTGAAGGAAATTGTATATTTGTACGTTTAAGCAAACATGAACCACGTGGCACCACGAAGCCAGTTGTATAATTGCATTGGATTATTACTCGTGGTTAATACTGGTCAAAACGCTTCTCAAGTCTGATTACTATACATTTACGATTAATAATGAATGCACGAATAATGACATTATTACCAACATTGTTAACTCAACATTCACAAATTAAACCGTTCCAAAATAAATGATGAAAAAAATCTCAAATGCGCACAGCCGTTATATAAATCAGGGAAATAACCATTTATAACGCCACACTATATTAGCATGACCGTGGTTTGTACACACATCGTGTTGAGCATCACAAAAAGCATCAACTATAAATATATTTATCACTCTTCATAGTTTAACAAACGTAGGACCTTGAAACCCCCTTTATGTCTGCTCCCCATCTCATCATGAGACGGCTGAAGGAAACCAAGAGTGACAAGTAAAGACACCAAGTAAAATAGAGTAATTTAGAAGCCAGAGCGACTGCAGACATGCAATTGAGCCACAAGTAATAAAACAACATTTAATATCACACTCCAAAATGTAGCTGCTAAGCCGATTGCATTTGATTTACTGCTGTTTTCTTCTTCTCTTGTACTAAAACTAGTAAATTGCTTGTTATTCATATCTGTAACATAGAAAAAAAAGTATCCATTACTTCACCAGAAATCATAATGCAATATGGATGCATATTGCATCAACCTGAAGCGGTGGGGTAAAATATCGCCACTGGGGAGACAAAGATGGTCGGGCGTGGATCTGGCCACCCTTGCTAACAGCACTTGCCCCAAAAGTCAGTTAAGGCTATAGGAGGGATCTTTGTCTGTGTGTGTGTGTGTGATGTGTTTGTGTGTCTGTGGTGTTTAAATGCAGCTAACATCTCAAGAAAAAAAATAAGAAGGCCTTGAGCCTGGACTTGGACAGGGGGCATGGATTTGACAGCACGGATGGCTGGGGGAAGGGAGTTCACGACGACAGCAAAAAGAAAATGAGTGACGTTACACTGAGCAATGGTTGTCTGGGGGCCTTTTATATTAAGCCTTCGTTCCTGCAGTGGACGGAGCGTGGAGAGGAGTAGAGGGAGATGAGAGGGGAGAGGTAGGAGAGTGTGTGGAGGGGAGTGAAGTGAGATGAAAGGGGAGGGATAGGAGAGTGTGTGGAGGAGGGTAGAGGATGATGAGAGGGGAGAAGTAGGCAGGAGCAAGTCCATTGAGGATCTTGATGATGTTGTGGGGGGAATTGTAGTATTCCTGGTGTGGGTGAGAAGTCCGTCAGCAGCATTTTGGGTGACCTGGATTTTGGGGATGAGACATTTTGGGAGGCTGTCGAGAAGAGAGTTGCGATAGGTAATTACAGATTTGATGGAGGCACAAATGAGGATCTCAGCAGTAGCTGAGGGTGAGCAAATGGCGGATTTAGAGAAATGTTGCGCAGATGGAGGGATGAGGTCCCGCCAAGTTGAGTTATGTGGGAAGAGAATGAGAACTTTGGTAGCGATGAAAACTCCCAAGGTGCCACACATACTGCCGGTGGAATATTTAGGTTTTGGAGGTGCACACTCAAGCCGAGAGTCGACTATTCACTGAGGTGTGGACTCGAGTCATGTGACTTGGACTCGAGTCAGACTCGAGTCATGAATTTGATGACTTCAGACTCGACTTGGACTTGCATAACAATGACTTTGTCCCACCTCTGAGGTGTGGACTCGAGTCATGTGACTTGGACTCGAGTCAGACTCGAGTCATGAATTTGATGACTTCTGACTCGACTTGGACTTGCATAACAATGACTTTGTCCCACCTCTGAGGTGTGGACTCGAGTCATGTGACTTGGACTCGAGTCAGACTCGAGTCATGAATTTGATGACTTCAGACTCGACTTGGACTTGCATAACAATGACTTTGTCCCACCTCTGAGGTGTGGACTCGAGTCATGTGACTTGGACTCGAGTCAGACTCGAGTCATGAATTTGATGACTTCAGACTCGACTTGGACTTGCATAACAATGACTTTGTCCCACCTCTGAGGTGTGGACTCGAGTCATGTGACTTGGACTCGAGTCAGACTCGAGTCATGAATTTGATGACTTCAGACTCGACTTGGACTTGCATAACAATGACTTTGTCCCACCTCTGAGGTGTGGACTCGAGTCATGTGACTTGGACTCGAGTCAGACTCGAGTCATGAATTTGATGACTTCAGACTCGACTTGGACTTGCATAACAATGACTTTGTCCCACCTCTGCTATTCACTAAGGAGGACCACTTCTGGTTTGTAAACATAGAGCTGGAAGTCATCGTGACCATGCCAAGATGAGATCGCATCAAGGTGGGATGTGAGAGTGGGCAGTGAAGGTTTAGTTCATGGAAACAATGGGATATCATCTACATTTCCAAATAAGCACATTCCTTATTTGGAAATGTGGAAGGCACCAACGTGGAGGATTACCCAAACGTATTAAATTTATTATTTATTATTTCCCTTCTACGTGACTTTACTGAAAGAACCAAGAATATGTATAAAATGTTTTTTTTTTTTACATGTAATTACGAATTTAACATTCCCATTCAGATAAATTAAATCATAAGACTATAACCGGGCTATCCGATTCTTTACCTCACAGTAGTCGATCGCTCTACTGATCATTGGTTAGATTACTCGACCACTCGGATAGCACGAAAATTGTAAGAATATATTTTTAAAAAGAGTATCGCCTCTGTCACCTAAGTGTGCTGCCGGACAGGAAGTAATGAATGGGGTTTGATGACATCATCAGCCGCATCACGGTGGGGGTGTGGCTCGAAGAGGGGTTTCCTGCCTTCACGATGCGGGATATTATAGGCGGCCATCTGTCTTTTAAAGGGACCCAAGAATTATGTTACAATACAGCACAGGTATCCCTGACTTTACGAACGGGCTGCGTTCTTTAAAAAAAAGAGACACGTAAAACGAAATTTGGTGAATCACAATAGCTTTCCCCATTTAATTTAATACACAAATTTTTGGATGTGCTTCGGACAGTCGTTCCAACTTTGTTCCTAACTTAAAAATATACACCTATATCACTTTTCACAACACAAAAACAACAAAAAATAACATAAATGTTCAAAAATGTAATGATATTGAATTTTAAATGAAAAATGATTAACCTTTTCAGGGAAACTTGCCAAAAGATCTACATTTTGGAAGGTGATGTGGAGGCGTTGCTGTTGACACCGTGATGCTGTTGCTGATGGATGACGCAGCCTCCCAGCCGCTGCTCCTTGTTTGATGATCTCACGGCGCGTGGCCGTAGTGAAATTTTATGAACGCGGAAATTTGATTTCATCAATCGAAAAGTGTCCACGATTTGTCAATTTCGTTCACGCGAAATTTTGCAAACCGAGTGTTCATAAATCGAGGGATACCTATCATTAATTATAATTTGTAGTCGAATAATCAACTTAACTGATCAATAATCCCTCTCCTACTTAAGATTATTCAGGGATGTGTGGAGTTAGAAGCAGCTATTCTTTAATAAACCCAAACAAAATAGTTTTCATTTTTGGTAGATGATACTTTTTTTCATATGCCTATTGAGTCTTTGCTTCCAAACTACTCTATATAAAGATTTATAAGGCCAAACAAAGGCATATGCATGCAGGAATAATGCAATAGGAGTTATTGCTGAGGCATTTTGAATAATATTTTCAATTCATGGAATCTAGGGCTGTGCTAAACTTTGTCTCTGGAGCTGAAACTGCTTCAGAAAGCTGCAGAATTTTACACGATGAAATGTTTTGTACATTATTTTTACATCTCTATTAAATAAACTTATTTCAATGAAGCCATTATTTGTTTTTTTCTTCTTGGTTCTTTCGGTAAAGTCACGTAGAATGACTTTACCGAAAAAACCAAGAAGATGAATCCCTGCAGTCACGAAAGCTTTAAATCGACCATTATTTGTTGTATATTGTCATTTCATCCATTTATTGACTCATTGGTTACCAGATGGTTATAAAGGTTACTAAATATCCATCTGTGAAAATTAATAAAATATAGAAACTTTATGAAAATTCATGCTAAACATTTGGACGATGAAGTCTTACCCATTTATTTTTTGCAAAGTTTAACTGATGATAATTTTTAATTGTTAGCTATTGCAACCTTAGACTAGCATAACCAGGCCTGCATGCCTTGCACATACACATACGGTAATGGATATTTAAATTACCACTTGAAGTAAGGTTATAATGTTATCTTCAGCACATTGCATGCAAAGATTTTTAAATGTCACCTCAAAAATATAAATGTAATTTTCGTGGCAGCTCAACTTGTTAATTTTAACACGGACTAATTGGCTTAATAACTAATTCCGTTCTATTGATTAGTTTATGAATTGCTTGAATATCGCACTCGGAAAAGACTGGCGTATTATGGAAAAAGTTAGGAAAACATGTCTCTTTTAATCTTCTGCAGGGAGTTAATGGGGATGAATCCATGGAAACCTTAAATATTTGTTTAATCCTCTGGCGGAAATGAAGGGAGGGAGATTCAATGCAATATTATGGCAGCGGGCTTTTAATTAATAACACGGTAACATTTTTTCGAAGTCACATATATTTGATGGGCAATTTAAAATGCTGTTAAGCTGGCAGCATAACTCATTGCAGTAATTAAATGTCCACAGTAATTGTCACTAACCTTTTCACCAATTGTATTGTGGTCATTTCCAACAGCCACTGTATGTGCTGCTGAAAGAGGGGTTTTTTTTCAGGCAAAATTTGGACGGCTAACAAATTAGGGCGCCAGTCGGATTTGTGGATTGCGCGAAATCGTGATTGGTGCAACTGTTGCATCATAGATGCTGTGAATTAGACAAACGCCAAAGAATTGAAGAATACGTGGGTTAAAGGATTAAGTATTGGGTTTCCAAGAGAAGTACACTGTTGGTGAAAATAGGTAACTGTTTCTGCGAATCACGTACCAGCACAACAACATGACCATTGCACAGTCCTTTTAGCAAATCGCTGCAATTTTGACTGCATTTTGAGCATTGGCCTGTACGTACATACATAGGGAATGCAGTGTTTTGATGACATTTTCATGCTTTATTAACAAACTCACTGATAGAACTGCTACAAGGATCTTGTCTTTGTCTTTCACTTACTACTGTTTGTTATTATTATTATTGTTAGTCAAGTCACGCTGGTAGAAACATCATGGCCATAAAACCGCATTAGTCAAATGCAGAGAAGGCAGAATATAGCTGCGGTCGTAGAAAAAGGAAACAATTGGGCTCAAATAACCATTTCCCGTAAAGGTTGGGAAAACATGATGTTTAAATTGAGCCCCTGAATCTTTCATCTTGGTCATGCCTAGGGCCATATTGTTGAAAAGGTAGAAATATATGAAAAAGGTAGAAATATATGAAAAAGGTAGAAATATATGAACGTTTCTTTTTTTAACAAGCAAAATAACAATAATCAAACCTGAGCAAAGCCCCGTCAGACTGTTGGGGACAGTGCTTTTGTAAAACAACTATAATGACCAAGTAAGAAGTGGGTTTCATACGACTGACATTTTGAACACGCATGTCAACAAATGTGTTTCGATGGTATGTAAATGAATATACACTACGCTGTAAATAAGCAGACAATATGTCTCCGTCATATATCTACATATACTCTGTGTTCATTTAGCATCTATTCGGACGTGAATTCTTCACAATTGTGAAGATGTGTTGCTCAACCTGAATACGATTTCATTCAGAAGCTCTATCCATGAATTTGACCTCCTGACAGAGGGCAAACAAATTGTAAATTCAGGACTGATCATTAGAAGGGAAAAAAGTCATTATTGTAAAAATAAAAACCAATCCAGATAAAAAATATACAAAGGGCAAAACATATCCTGATACACTTTGGCACACTTTGGTGATTTAAGCATGCATGTTAAATGTTTATACACCGTAGTGAATATTTATTTAAAAAAAAAAGTGTTATAAGCTTATCTCCCCCGTGATAGTGTTGTCCTCTGTGATGTTTTAGCACATTCTGCAGCCATGATTACAAAATCGGCTTCATTTCACTCTGAAAGGACAAATATGAATTTGTTCCGCTGTTATTAAACGTTAATTAAATCGCACTTTCATCTCGAGTGCGAAAGATCTGTCATGAACAGTGCATATCCCAAACGATGTTTACACTTTGTTTTTTTTCCTAGTACAGTGCAGTGCAGTGTTTTATTTCTAACGTGAGAATATTTTTGCGGAGACGTAAAGATACAAGACGCAAATAATTGTAACCTTTGCTTTTAACCTTTAATGCAATTTTGGGGGATTTTGTTATTCTACCAAAAATATAACTCGTAGTGATACAGACGCCTCTGCATAATTCCAAAAAATCACTCTCAGCACTAATTATTTTTTTATGCTACAAGCACGCTCGTTACTGAGCTTATCTGCCCAACGATAGGCACTGGATGGCAGGGAAGAGTGGTCAGCGTGACTCGTTCTGACCGCAGCCTGGCCACGGACAGATTAGGCGGAGTGAATTAATGTGCTAAGATCAGTTTTGCGTCAGCCCCACCACCACCACCACACCACCTCTCGGCTCACGGCGTTTAATCTCGATGCACGGTAATGGACTTGAGGAATTGCAATGGAGAGCCGTGATCTCCGCTTCCCAGAGACAGGGAGAGGGGGGCAGAGAAAAAAACGGTAGTCTTGTCCACGCCGTAAAGGTCGCCCGTGACATCTCCATTTGTTGAGGGGCTGCGATAAATTAAAGTGTGAGCCCAACAAAGACAGGTACTCGTTTTGCTACATTTCAGATGAAGAAAGCACGAGGAGGGGGGGGGGGGGCTGCATAGAAAAAGGGCAGGAATCACTGCAAAAGCCGGCTCTAAATTTACAATGACAGAGAGGTAATTGGATGATACTAGATTTACCTGCTTTTTTTATTTAAATTAATTGACAATTGTTCTCCTTTTGCATGCAACAGACAGTAGTTAGGCTCTAGCATATTGTCAGTTCATACGTAAAATTCTATTCATGAATTATACAACACCTAATTAACCTACTTATGTTGACATGCTAAAATGTGTGAATTTTACGTCATTTAAACAAAGTGAATTTTGTTCCGCATCAATAAAAAATGCACTACAAGCAAACTAATAATAATCCCAGGCAATAACAATCTGCATAATAAGGATTTACATTTTTTTTTTACTGTGTCAATATTTTCTGTTTTTGCAACATGCTTTATGTCAACCAATGAATTCACAGGCCTTGTCAATCCAATGCTAGAAGAAAGAAATCCCAGGCTGCATCGGTAAGGGGATCTTTTTGACCATACTTCACCATGCTGGTTAGTGTGTGATGGTTGAAGTGATGATGATAATTGTGGTGGCAATGCCGGTCGTGATTATGGTAGTGATGATGATAGTGATGATAAGGTGATAACAATAAAAATAATTATAATGACAATAGTTGTAAGGGTTATACGAGTGATGACGATGATGATGTGCATATTCTGAAAACATTAATATCCTCAAATATGCTTCATGCACAAAGAGGTGACATCACAAGACTATGCTGGCTGAACTTGGTTATTAACATAAATACTAAAAATATAAATGATATTCCCCACCAATAGAATTGGTAATACAATGCAAGATGCTTTTAATTAAATACTCCACTCACACGGATTCTATAATGAGAAAATTCAACACAGATATGCACCAACGCTAGCCTGCAGATATAAAACAGCAAACAATTTCAATGCACTTAACTGCAAAAAAAATCACTGTTAATTAAAATTAGGATAATTGAGATAGCCAAGTGGCTCACGGGGCTAATGCCGTGTCAGGGTACACTTTGCTGGTGCTGCTGAGATGTAAGAACGTAGAACTTCTTTTGCACCGTACGTAACCAACCGTGCTAAGCGGAGGTGCGGGGTTGACTCTGGGCAGCCGACTGTCCTCAAGAGTGGACACAGAATGCACTCCTATCATTTTTTTGTATTGTTTGTTGAAATGTTCTTACCCTCTCCGACTGGAGATCTGTGAAAAAGAGCTTTATAGCTCATCGGATTCCTCCCGTATAAATACATATTTTGATTCTGAATGGTCGCAAATTACTGAACACAACAAACAACAAAAGACTCCATCAAATTAAATTAGTGGGTTTTTTTTCTTCATTTAATTAGCTTATTTATATATATAAACCCCACAGTTTGATGTTCGAAGCTTAAACCGCGCAGGGCATATGAAAAGTGTGCTCCTCGTATGGATAAAGGGGCCTTATTAGGAAACTCTAGGAAGAGTTTGGTGATTTCATGTTCATTATAAGATGCCGATAGCACAATTGAATTAAAACTGGGAGGTATGAAAGCAATAAAGGATGCTAATTTAAATACGATAGCAATCTCTGCTTATCACCATCTCAAAATTCCATTCTCAGCCTTTCTGCTATCCAAATTCCCTTTTTAAACAATAAAAAATTAATGTTTTTGTTCATTTGAACCTTATGGCGGGACCCCGGGGTCCCATAAGCCTCCGGCTCTCACGTAAACATTATAATATAATGTTAACAAAAACTTTGCTCTTTTTCACCAATGCGTTTGAAGGATGGTGGCAAGTGTTGTCCTTTTACCTATGCCTTTAAAACTGAAAACTACTTACCTGCAGTACATCTATTTAAATACACTATCGAAAACATAATTTACACCCCTCTGTCAATCATCGTGTTTCTCAGTGTGGATTTGTGAAAACACTTTGTAAACAGAACATAAAATAGTACGCGTTTTCAATGCGCTGTTCATATTGTAACAAGCGTTTATACCAATGTTACTCTACAGAGTAGTGGGTCCGCATTGATACGAGCGGCATGTTGGGACTATGGCATAACCGCAAAAAAAAAAACTATCTGCACAAATGCATACGGACAAGAGAAGTATTATCAAACAGGATGAATTAACGGTGCAACGCATCTCATCTGTTAAATATCTGCAGGTAATAGGATTGTCATCGATTGATCCCTGCTGCAGATATTGGTAGGTCACAAATAATAATGTAGATAAGAGAGCAGTTTCACTGTATTTTGCATACCGTTATGACAAATAAAGGATTTAAGTCGTGTAGGCAGTTTGAGCAGCTTTGGATAAGACTTGTGATCCTGCCCGTACCCGAGCATGGAGTGCATTCGCTTGTTCAGCGCTTCTGCATTCGTCCTCGCCGCTGCGCTTGGACGACATAACAGAACAATTCGTGCCAGGCGGGTCGCGGTGTTTATGTGCGCGGTGGGACGGAGTCGCCAAAAATGCATTAATTAATTACGATTTTGACTTCCGATTATTCGGGACCCCGGGGTCCCGCCATAAGGTAAATTTGCTCTAATTTGGATAGGTCAACGAGCGCACTAATCAACAATTACTTGCTATAAAGTTTAATTACACTCTCTGCTTTATGGCATTCATCATTAAGTGCCCCGCAAATTATGAAAATCCAGCAGTTCTGTATTTAATCTCTCTCGTTTATTATTATTCTGCTTCTTCATTACAGCAATCTTGCCATCACCCAACCCTGATTCCTCAGCTCGAGAGACAGTCTGCTAACCATCTCTTTGACTGGTGGCACGGTGCCCAAGCAGACTGAACAGACATTGTCAATTGCGGCGAGACCTTTGCCATTATGGGAAATGTTATCTGAGCTCATGTCATGGTGTGTTGGTGGTGGTGGTTGGTAAGAGACGAACCAGTCGCCTCTCCCATTGTTTGTGCACGAGTTTTATCTGCCTTGGATAAAACTACGATATGGGTCCTAAATACGTCTACATATCATGTAAGCCAATGGTTAAACGTAAGCTACCAATAAAAATGTATTTATGCCTGTGGTCCAAATGTAATTAAATAGGTCCAATGTTCGTCAATGAGCCCATGTGTAGCCTATATGGGACATGGTAGTCTGTGGGTATAAATCAGAATCAGAGTATTGATATATACTGGAGAAATTGCAATGAGCTATGAAGCTCTTTTTCAGAACACTACAACGACAAAACAACAATATAAAAAAACACGATAGGACTGCAAAGTATAACAAATTAAAAAATCACTTAAACATATATACAAATACAACTAAACTATGTTGTTATCCTACCAGGTAAAGCTCACTGAGCCATTAGCTTATTTTTCAGAAGCGACCTGGCCACAAATGATAGCTCAACAAAGTGGCTTGTCGCGTGTAAATTTAAAGCAGCGACATTATCTAAATAATCTAAATGTAAGTCCCATGGGTCATAAGTCCGCTTAGAGGTGGTTGAACATTGAATAATTTATTTATGTTCAGGGAGGGTGGGCGGGGTGCAAGCACCTGTAGCATGAGATGGCATTGTTGCGTGAGAGACTGAGAGTGGAAGGAGGCTGGAGGGCGGGCAGGAGCTTTACGGTGCAATGGTACAGACCGTGTAACTCCATAACAGGGCGTGTAATGATACATCAATTAAAATTGACTGTTATGCGTAGGTGGCCGGGTTTTGCTCAAAGGTCAGGGCGGTTGAGCCTGGAATTTCTGAGATCCGAGGTTCATATTATAGGAAGGCGGGGGGGGGGGGGTCTGAGTTTTAAATTGTAGTGAGTTGATGGTTTCTGCCCAATGACTACGCGCAAGAGAATAATAATAAACCACCACGTAAAATTTGATTCTGCACTAAATGTGGTTATATCCCAGCTCCGATAATTTAAAATTGTATTTGACTGTCATGCGAAGAACATTACTCTCTTTATCAGAAAATTCAACGCATTTGTCAATAACGCTGAATGAAAAGGAAACATATATATACTGTAATAGGTGACGTTTGGGTAGTGGGCCTTCTTCATGGGACAAGGTAGTGTTATGGTGAAAGTGTTGAATATTTAGCTGTTTGTGCTTGTGTGCACGACTGCCAGCGCAGCATTACCAAATACAGATTCTTGCAACGGTGAGTGGGAAAGTACTGCCTCTACCATGTGCACCAAAGGTCACTCGAATGGATGTCAGAAATAGTTCTGTGAAATCGACCTCCTTGAACCGTTCTTTAACATGAAGGAATGCACCGATCTGTGAGAAATCCCAATGTAATATTCACTGATAGGATGAAGATTGGGGGCATACTGTATATATAGCTGGATGCTTCAAATTATGCATGTACAGATTATATTTTAAAAAGATTCGTGTACATTTTATAAAATTATTCATCATTATTAATTATAGTGTATGTAAGTGGTTCACATAAATCATCGAGCCAAGGGAGGCCGTACACTTTGCATAATAACAAAAAGAGTTACACTTTAATCAATTCACAACCCTAAAGTGTGGCAAAGCATTGGTTCACGAAGGGAGTGATTTGTTCAATCCCTACTCCAAAGTCTACACACTGGTGTCACTGCAAAGCTCGCGCTCAAGACAAAATTACTCTGTAAGCAGGGCTTTAACGATTCACCCCCGAGGTGATGCAATTGTCTCGATTCAATAAAAAAAAATGTGAGGACTCCCACTAATTCCACGATATACTAAGTGCTTGCCACAAATGAACCACAATACCTCACTGATCTCGTCAAGGAGCATAAATCATCACGCGAACTCCGGGCTCCATTTGGCTGTCCATTAAATAAAGACGCTCACTGCATCGCACGCTTTCAGACGCGCTTCTGCGACCGTCTGGAATGCACTTCCTTCTGATATTAGGAAGCCACTGGAGCTATGCCCTTTGAAATCTCGATTGAAAACTAATTATTTGAGAACAGAGTTTTGACTTTAGTTTGTTGTCCTCCCCTCGCACCCCCCGATTAGCACAGTTGACTACGAACGGTGCGAAAGAAGCTCAATAATCATATATAGTTCATGCCTTTCCAGTCTAAAAAAGTAGGCCAAAGTGTCCGCTTTCGGGGCCCTATAAAGATTAAATTTTTGCTTTTAATTTTACTCCTAAGTCCTCGAGAGAAACTCCCCTCAACCAAAAAGCAACAATGCTCAATGGGAGAAGGGATTAACCATGTTGATCTCATTTTATTTTAAGCATTCTGAACAATCACAAGGCACTGGTCCAAGCAGGACTGCTATCCATCTCAGCCAGAGAATGCAGTATTGAATTCTGGCAGAACCTTAAAAAGCGTTGCTATATTTATTTAACAAGGATTTAAGGGTGAATTTACATTAATATGTAATCCATGTTTTTGCATAACCTAAAATGACATATATAGACATCAAAGGATTCATAATGAGATTATTTGCGGTTAGATCATTAGACATGTGATGAGAGCGAAAATCCTCGACTACCTGACAAAGACAAACAATTCAAATTGTCATGTAGACAAATATGCCTATTGATTTTTTTTTCCAGCAAACCGGTTAAGCTGAAAAGCAAGCAAATTTTGAAAAGTTGACAGTTCTCTGGAGATTACATCTGGTAACATCAAGTGTTAGCAAGAGCTCAAATCTCGACACCTTATTACGTTTAAAAAAATAACTGTTTATTGTTTATCCTCTTTGCAGTAATTTCTTGCCTGGGTTTTGTGTCAATCATTTGTTGTTGTTTTTGTTCTTATTCGTTTGCAAATTCCCACCCTGCCATATCCTGTAACCGCAGATGGCCCGCAAACTGGAGTTGTCAACCCAATGGACCTTACCAGTTGAAATACAGCCTGGCTGTGGTCTGAGCGCCGCCGTGGCGAGATGTTAACTACCTTGCCTGGTATGCAGGAGGTTGTGGGTTCGATCCCGATCCCGACCCTGACGCCTGCTGCTGTATATTTGGAGTTTCCGTGTTCTCCCCGTGGTCGCGTGGATTTTTCTCCTGGTCCTCCGGTTTTTCCCTCTACATTTAGAAACAGTGTTTAGAGTATTTGGCTGCTATAAATTTCCACGTGATAAGCCACTTCGTTGAGCTATCATTTGTGGCCAGTTCACTCCTGAAAATGATCTAAATAGCTCAGTGGGTCTCACCTGGTAAAATAAAAAAGTAAAATCTCGATTTGAAGTTTTCGTGACTGCAGGGATCCATACTCTTTGGTTCTTTCGGTAAAGTCACATAGGTATAAAATAAAAATAAAAAAAATAAATGTATTTTAGTCACGTAGGTATAAAATAAAACAAAATAAATTAAATTTTAAACAACACAAAATAAATTAAATTTATTTTGTTTATTTTATACCTACGTGGCTTTACCGAAAGAACCAAAAAGTTAAAAAGTATAATTTAAAGAAAAGTAATCTCCAGTGAAACGTTATACAAAATGGTAAAATTTTGCTTACTTTGCAACTTAACCTGTTTGCTGTAAAATATAATCGATTGCCACATTTGTCCACGTGACAACTTGATTTGTTTGGCTTTGTCAGGAGGTGGAGGATTATAGGTCGAATTGACATTATACCTCCAACGATCTCACCCACAATAAACTAATTATAAATCATAATGTTGGTCGTGAAAACCTCCGTAGAAAAACTCATCGGAGACATCGTATTGACTTGGGCTTGACACATCGCTGATGGACAACATTGGTAATGAAATGGCAGCCAAAGGAGCGAATGTGGCTGAGGGGATGACCACTGTGGTGATGAAGCAATGACACCAGGGGACATGTGCTGGAGTGAGATATAGCGTGGCATCATAGAACACGAGGGATGGTGACGGCATGGAGAAGCGTTCATCCAGCAGTGGATAAACAATGGCTAATGATGCTCATTTATTATTTAATGAAGTAATACATAAGTCAGGTACAGATGTTAGAAAAAAAATTGACTTGAAAGTTATCATAATGTTGGCTGTAAAAGAGATTACTTATGTTTTATCCTTACCAGGCAGTTACGATTAATTTTAATAACTTGGTATTTCCTTTGTCGGTATACGTACAACATTATCCTAAATAATTATATTTGACCCATTTCATGTTTTATTTGGTAACACAAAGTCCTTTTGTCAATCCACTGCTGGATGAAGGCCTCCCCATACCGTGTAACTCATGGGGGTGGAGTGTACACTCACACCTCTGGCTGTCACGGTTGGCTCCATATGGTGCGAAATAAGTTGAACATACAGTACATTCATTGCAACGCTAGTCGGTGCGGGTTAGTGAAATGGCTGGGTCAAGGACCAGTTCAGATATCACTCACCACCGATGTCAGCTGTGGCCAGGAATCAAACCGAGGTCACTGGGGTTAACAACACGACACTGCTGCAACTCTAGTAATATCCAGATGAAAGCATCGCGTCAAGTATTGAAGTTTATCTTGCTCCGATATGATTATTTGAATAGAAGCGTCTCGGGTTTCACGCTTTATCTAATCACGCCACAAAACCCGATTCATCTCCCTCTCGTCCCATCCCAATTATTCCTCCTCAATGTCACACTGATGATTGTACCAGTGGAGCACTCTCAGTATACTCAAACACATCCTAGAGTTTTATCTACGGCACCTTTATTGCCAGTATTAAGATTATAAAAAGAAGAAAATGTATTACCCTTTCTGCTAATAATACAGGTGTTCATGCTCTTTGGTTCTTTCGATAAAGTCACGTATTTAGAAAAATAACTATTAGATCACGACGTTTCGATAGCAACACAAGACATCGTCTTCAGGTGAAACAATACAGCAGGCGGACTGCTGAGGTAGGAGGAAATGTCGTGAGAGAGCTACTGCAACCAGAGGTTATAGACGTTTGTGGTGGGTACCACCCAAGGGTAAGTGGGCGGGGCTAGGGATGGAATTTTCAAGTAAATGTAAGATCGCAGAGCTCGCATACCTCGGCTAATCCGAGGAGGGAAGGAGAGGAGGGGCTGCCGTAACGGCGAGAGGGTGAGGATGAAATGTACAGAGGGAACGAGGTGAAAGAGAGATAAAAGAAAAAAGATATCAAGTTTAGCAAACTTAGAAATGTAATGCAACTCAAAGAGTTGGCCAACACAAAAGTTAAAACTATATTTGGTCCTGCCTCAGCAGTCCGCCTGCTGTATTGTTTCACCTGAAGACGATTGCTTGTGTTGCTATCGAAACGTCGTGATCTATTAGTTATTTTTCTATCTACGTGACTTTACCGAAAGAACCAAATAGTATGAATTCCTGCAGTCACGAAAGCTTCAAATCAATACAGGTGTTATTACCCTATTTAGTGTTTGAACATCTTAACACCTGTGTTTTTGCCAGAAAGGGCATGAAGCCTTTTCTTCTTCTTTTTTACATCCTCGATTATTTCTAAACTTTTGTTTTTCAGGTTGAATGTATTGAAGGTTGTGTTTGGTTCATGTTGAAAGTTGTGTTTAGAAAAGTAGACTCAAATTTTTTGTAACCAAAAATGTTACTTGTTTCAGTCATTTTGTTTGGCAACAATGTGCATAAGTTGCGGTTTCACAGTGGTTAGCGCATTGCACTTTGAATCCGGTGAACCTGACTTCAATTCAGAACTCGGGCTAACATCTGAGACGAGTGATACCTGAACTGGACCTGAGCGTCGTCCCCCCTTTCATCAACCTGCACCGAAACAGCGCGAAGTATAGTCAATCGATCTCCATGACTGACACGGCGTGTAGAGCCCTTCATCCAGCAGCGGATTGACAATTGGGTTAGTTAATGATAAATTAATAAATAATGCTCATAGTAAGACCTCTCATGCATGTCATCACATTTTAGTCCGTTAGCTGTTTACGAAAACAAGAGTCATGGATTCTTTGGCATAGAAGCCTTTGAACTCAACATTTGTGTGCTACATTTATTTAATATGGAAATCAACCTGAAGTGGAGCTATAAGATCTAATGAAGAGTATTGGAAATTAAAAAAAAAATGTGATCCATATAGCTGTTTAATGTATGTGTACATGTGCCAAATGAGTAATATAATCGCTAAAGGTCTTCTTTCAAAGTTCTAAGTCGCTTACTGCACAGAACCCTTCAGTCAATCAAAAACATAGGCATTATGAGCAACTTTCAAAATGCAATCAGAGCTGCAAAAAGGATGCTTTAAAATGTATAGATTATAGCCCTTTCTCAATTCACAGCCAGATAAAGGCCTTCCCTGGCAGCATTGATTGCGGGTGTTTTTTTTACATACTTCACTATGCTGATCAGTGCGGGTTGGTGAATGGGAGCCCAGGGCACGTTCATAGTTCACCTCCTATTGATGATAGCCCTGCTTGGGAATTTAATTCAGGTTGGCCAGGTTCAGACTGCAGTGTGCTACTGCTCCACCAAATACTCTAAACTATCTCCTTTTAACATCTAAAAGAAACTCCAACTTTGTCCAATTACGGGTTATATTTACATTGATGAAATAATTAGCATTCTAAAATTGACTGATAAGTGTTTGAGATTAATTGGCATTTCATCTTGCATGCAAAGTGTGAATTTGTATGCATCTCTGTAAATACAGTACAGTTGTTATATAAGCAGCACAGAAAGCTATGCCTTGCACAAATTCAGTTTAATTATACAATTATCAATCCACTGCTGAATGACACCCTCCCCGTGCTGTGGCAGTCATGGGGATTTTTCATCATACTTTGTACTTCATAATCAACGTTTTTGGGTTTAGATCGCGTTATTTATAAATGTGTCGTAACCCTCCACCACCTGACACGGCCAAACAGTAAAAAAGTGTCACGTTGACAAAAGACAAAACGTTGATTATGAAAAGACAAATAGTTCACTGCTTTAGCCCACCGGTGTGTTGAAGCGTGAAACCACAACATTTACAATTTGAGTACGACGTTTTGCTGGTAATTGCATCCAGCATCATCGGGCAAACGTGTTAAACATACTTTGTACTTGTATTAAATTTTTGGTATCCCAGGGTAAGACCCATTGGGCTGGCAAGCTCTTTTAAAGGATGACCCCCAAAACTGAGCAAAGTAACATAATATATTTTAAAAATATTGTATATATGTATTGTATGAAATATGTTGCTTATATTATAGAAACCTGCTCGTGTAAAGGTGCAGCCCTGCAATTGTTGTTTTCTCGTGCCCCCCGCTGGCAAAAGGGCTTCCCGCTGAGGGAGATCAAGAGAGGCATTTGGCCGACTATTCCACGCTAACCAGGCATCCTGGAAGAGGTATAAGTAACCCACGCTTTTCCTCACCACACACTCGACTTGCCAATCGACGAACTTTGTCAACCCCAAATATACTTCTGGGTGGACAGTGGCGGGTGGAGTTTGAGCGAATTTGCCCATTGTTTCAACTTGCTGCACCGGGAGATGGAGTCAAACTAGTTACCTCTGGATTGTAAGTGTAGTGCGTTAGCTATCACCCCCAGGAGCATGCCTTTGAGTTTGTATGTGGCATGTGTATAGCGCAGATTTTTTTTCCCAGATGTATCTGGTTGGGCCTATATTGGCACTCATTTTCCTGAAAGCACGTGCATAAAAACAAAAGCTTTTGGCTCTCAGAAATGCTACTTACGGACTGTGGCAGAGCATAATAATTTCATGGATAATGCTTAGGAGAGCTGATAGAATTATGTGTCAGTGTGCCAAAATCTATTTTGATTCTGAAAGCAAAGCATCTATAATTAAACACTATCATAACAGTGCAAAGTTTTGACACAAAAAAGTCCTACCAAGTTTTAAGACTGATTTACAGAAGGGTCCTGCAATGAGATGTATGGCCGAGAAATTTGATGAATTTTTTAATAAAACTGAAAAACTCGGATATAATACACACGCACAAATATACAAGCATGTAACATTCACCATTGCCATAATATAGTCAATGACTATATTAGACCTGGAAAATCCTGGTGATCCCCCATTCAAATAACGACCAGAGTCAACCTTGCTTAGATTTTGAGATCCAACAAGATCAGGTATAATTCATGTAATGTGGTCATGGTGTGTTGTCATCAGCTAATAATAATCTTTATTTATACTGCAAGAATCTGATGAGATATGAAGCTTTTTTTCACAGATGTCCAGTAGGGGCCAGATTATGACGTTAAATCAACAAAAAATACAACAAATGACACACGGGTAAGATCGAGAAAAGTTAAACAAGTCACTCATAAATAACTAAATATAACACATTTTTATGTAAGTACCAATTGCACTCGTACATACATTCCTGCAGATTTCTCAAAGACCAAATGCAAGCTTGGGCAAGACCAGAATCACATTGCGGCCATCACTTCCTACCTTCTGCCAGATCCTTTGGCTGTCACGCAGTCATTAAGGGGAAGTAACACCACAACACGTCGAACGCACACACACAGGTAATCTTGACCAGACATAGCCGCGCACAAATCATAGGACACGACAGAAATGACCCAGACGGTGTGCGCTTATAAATTGGCATCGTAAAGACTTTCATATTTAAACGCACCTACGTATAGTTAGACTACCTCCAGGGTAGGATGTCAGGAAGAGATAAATAATGCAAGTGCACCCACCCTGTTTAGGGGCAATAAAATCGGGAACAAACAGCCATCGATTTCGGAAGGGCCCGGCTGTGGCAGTCAATGCACTGGCGACGTTAGGTCGCGTGCCACAGACCAGATCTAAACAGGCAACGGCTGCATGAGTGACATTCCGGCTTGTTTACCATTACGGTATTGAGGGCAAAAAAAAAACTCCAACAAAGTAATACATCGGTAAATATATATATATACAGTGTAAGCAGTGCCGTATTTCGAAAATGCATTCCCTGAAGCATGTAGAGTTGTGTTTAGAAATCCAGATTTATATTGGAGAATTTAGAATGTTAACGGAACAAAAAAAAGAAAATGTTTAATTTGACCCAAGTGACCTGTTAGCCTTGGCAGGGTATCCATCATAGTCCCAAACATATCATGCATTCATCAATAACATTGCACTCGTGTGCAGCACAATATTAAACAGCCTCGTCCTTGGAGTCTTGACACTCATTTTTATTTTAAGTTGTGACTGATAAGATTAATGGGTTATCGGTCACAATTAACGGCCTACGAATTTGGTTGGGTAAGCTGGAATGCGGGCCCTCGTTTTGCACAGCGTTTGCGGAAAGTAAGACAGATAAGGCTTATAATGAAACGCTGCCACAGAAAGGCGCACAAATTAATGTTTTAATGGCAAAACAATTTCCTTGGATCAAGACTCTCCCAGAAAAGAAATCAGAATATGAAACTTTTATAAAGCGAGTTAATGCATACAAGTAGATATTTTAATTTCGCATGTTACGTAACACGAAATCCGAGCGTTCAGTAAATAACAAAACAAATAGCATGACAAGCATAGTTTTGGTAATTTAATATTTCCACTTTATTCTATGAAACTAGTAAGAAGAAATGAAACAATAATTAATAATTGCATTCCAGTGCATTGCTTTAAGACATGCTGCTGATATCAAGCACACTCATCACATTATTCAGCACTTCTGGTATAGCCTTCACGCACATAAAACATGTTTTATCAACAGTTTTGCAAAATAAATAAATCAAAGACGATTCCGGTAATAAAAAAACACAGTTTCACGGTAAGACAAGGTCACACTATTTTATCAGCTATTCTGGCACGATGTGGTTAAAAAAAATCAGATCATAGAATTGAATTCATTTTTAGGTATTTATTAAGTGACTGCGATGCTGCTGCTGCTGCTGCTGTGGTGGCAATCGAGAAATCGTAGTTCGTTTCTTAATTTCACCCACCCCACCCCATCTCTGTCCACCCAGCAGTTTAAATGGGAGACAAAACAAAACATAGTCGATCGACAGGTCTGTTGTGGTGCGGTAAAGTGTGGGTACTCCCATCTTTTCCAAGACGTTTGTTTGTTCAAGTGAGGAAAAGTAGGCGCAAATACCCTCCAGAGCTCCCTCGAGTGGATGCCCTTCCGCAAGCGGTGGTGTGAGAAATACATTTCCGGGCTGCACCTTCACTTGTTAACTATGTGTGGATGCAACGTGTAATTTGTTTGGCAAATGTGGTTAATGTGGGTCCACAGTTCAAGAGTGTGAATCCAGACTTGTTAGCGGGCGTGGGTGTGAGTGATCAGTGGCAGGTATGAAAATGGCCTTCAATGTTGCTCATTAACAGCACTTGTCCCAAAAGTCTGTTAATAGCACCCCCGATTAGCGCGGTTTGGATATGTACCATATGAAAGAAGTTAAACATACATAGATACATAACAATGATTTGTATTGTATAAAGTGCCCTCCTATACACATGGGGCTTCTCAGAGCACTTCAAATCTCTCAAACGTTCGAAAGGGCACCCCCAGGTGCAGCTGTCCCTGTGTGGCGCGTAGTGAATTTAGCACCTGGATTGCAACTAGGCGAGTTGGGGGCAATGATTGCGATTTGCGATCCCAATTGAGTTCGTGGAAATGAGTTACGCGGTGTGAGAAGAGGTGTATATAATGAGAATGATGACAGCAAGGAAGGGGCAGGTAGTGAATTAACGGGGCGTGATTTAGAAAACTGGAGGTGAATTCGTGTGTGCAGTATTGGGTATTAAGTTGTGTGCAGAGTGACTGCGAAGAGATGTGTATGAATATTTGAAAAGCATCGACTGGGTAAACACATTGACAATTATACGTCACGTGGGAGCATTAGGGGGGCAGTTATAATGATTACTGGGCTTGCGTGGAGCGGGTGAGGGGGAAGCTAAAGTTTATGGCAGAATAACTTTAAAAGGAAAGAACAACATTTGCACAAGAGTATAGAAGGGTGGGGGGGGGGGTGCAGTAAATAGTGGTGAGTTAAAAAGAGGTGAGGTAACTCGAGGTGAGGTAAATAGTGGTGAGGTAAATAGTGGTGAGGTAACTCGAGGTGAGGTAAATAGTTGCGAGGTAAATATTGGTGAGGTAAATAGCGGTGAGGTAACTCGAGGTGAGGTAAATAGCGGTGAGGTAAAGAGTTGCGAGGTAAATAGTGGTGAGGTAAAGAGTTGCGAGGTAAATAGTGGTGAGGTAAATAGTGGTGAGGTAAATAGTGGTGAGGTAAATAGTGGTGAGGTAAATAGTGGTGAGGTAAATAGTGGTGAGGTAAATAGTGGTGAGGTAAATAGCGGTGAGGTAAATAGCGGTGAGGTAAATAGTGGTGAGGTAAATAGCGGTGAGGTAAATAGTGGTGAGGTAAATAATGGTGAGGTAAATAGTGGTGAGGTAAATAGTGGTGAGGTAAATAGTGGTGAGGTAAATAGCGGTGAGGTAAATAGCGGTGAGGTAAATAGTGGTGAGGTAAATAGTGGTGAGGTAAATAGCGGTGAGGTAAATAGTGGTGAGGTAAATAGCGGTGAGGTAAATAGCGGTGAGGTAAATAGCGGTGAGGTAAATAGTGGTGAGGTAAATAGTGGTGAGGTAAATAGCGGTGAGGTAAATAGTGGTGAGGTAAATAGCGGTGAGGTAAATAGTGGTGAGGTAAATAGTGGTGAGGTAAATAGTGGTGAGGTAAATAGTGGTGAGGTAAATAGTGGTGAGGTAAATAGCGGTGAGGTAAATAGCGGTGAGGTAAATAGTGGTGAGGTAAATAGTGGTGAGGTAAATAGCGGTGAGGTAAATAGTGGTGAGGTAAATAGCGGTAAGGTAAATAGCGGTGAGGTAAATAGCGGCGAGGTAAATAGTAGTGAGGTAAATAGTGGTGAGGTAAATAGCGGTGAGGTAAATAGTGGTGAGGTAAATAGTGGTGAGGTAAATAGTGGTGAGGTAAATAGTGGTGAGGTAAATAGTGGTGAGGTAAATAGTGGTGAGGTAAATAGCGGTGAGGTAAATAGTGGTGAGGTAAATAGTGGTGAGGTAAATAGCGGTGAGGTAAATAGTGGTGAGGTAAATAGCGGTAAGGTAAATAGCGGTGAGGTAAATAGCGGCGAGGTAAATAGTGGTGAGGTAAATAGTGGTGAGGTAAATAGTGGTGAGGTAAATAGCGGTGAGGTAAATAGCGGTGAGGTAAATAGCGGTGAGGTAAATAGCGGTGAGGTAAATAGCGGTGAGGTAAATAGCGGTGAGGTAAATAGCGGTGATGTAAATAGCAGGTGAGGTAAATAGTGGCGATCCCAATTGAGTTCGTGGAAATGAGTTACGCGGTGTGAGAAGAGGTGTATATAATGAGAATGATGACAGCAAGGAAGGGGAAGGTAGTGAATTAACGGGGCGTGATTTAGAAAACTGGAGGTGAATTCGTGTGTGCAGTATTGGGTATTAAGTTGTGTGCAGAGTGACTGCGAAGAGATGTGTATGAATATTTGAAAAGCATCGACTGGGTAAACACATTGACAATTATACGTCACATGGGAGCATTAGGGGGGCAGTTATAATGATTACTGGGCTTGCGTGGAGCGGGTGAGGGGGAAGCTAAAGTTTATGGCAGAATAACTTTAAAAGGAAAGAACAACATTTGCACAAGAGTATAGAAGGGTGGGGGGGGTGCAGTAAATAGTGGTGCGTTAAATAGAGGTGAGGTAACTCGAGGTGAGGTAAATAGTGGTGAGGTAAATAGTGGTGAGGTAACTCGAGGTGAGGTAAATAGTTGCGAGGTAAATATTGGTGAGGTAAATAGCGGTGAGGTAACTCGAGGTGAGGTAAATAGCGGTGAGGTAAAGAGTTGCGAGGTAAATAGTGGTGAGGTAAATAGTGGTGAGGTAAATAGTGGTGAGGTAAATAGTGGTGAGGTAAATAGTGGTGAGGTAAATAGTGGTGAGGTAAACAGTGGTGAGGTAAATAGTGGTGAGGTAAATAGCGGTGAGGTAAATAGCGGTGAGGTAAATAGTGGTGAGGTAAATAGCGGTGAGGTAAATAGTGGTGAGGTAAATAGTGGCGAGGTAAATAATGGTGAGGTAAATAGCGGTGAGGTAAATAGTGGTGAGGTAAATAGTGGTGAGGTAAATAGCGGTGAGGTAAATAGCGGTGAGGTAAATAGTGGTGAGGTAAATAGCGGTGAGGTAAATAGTGGTGAGGTAAATAGTGGTGAGGTAAATAGTGGTGAGGTAAATAGTGGTGAGGTAAATAGTGGTGAGGTAAATAGCGGTGAGGTAAATAGCGGTGAGGTAAATAGCGGTGAGGTAAATAGTGGTGAGGTAAATAGTGGTGAGGTAAATAGCGGTGAGGTAAATAGTGGTGAGGTAAATAGCGGTAAGGTAAATAGCGGTGAGGTAAATAGCGGCGAGGTAAATAGTGGTGAGGTAAATAGTGGTGAGGTAAATAGCGGTGAGGTAAATAGCGGTGAGGTAAATAGCGGTGAGGTAAATAGCGGTGAGGTAAATAGTGGTGAGGTAAATAGCGGTGAGGTAAATAGTGGTGAGGTAAATAGTGGTGAGGTAAATAGTGGTGAGGTAAATAGTGGTGAGGTAAATAGTGGTGAGGTAAATAGCGGTGAGGTAAATAGTGGTGAGGTAAATAGTGGTGAGGTAAATAGCGGTGAGGTAAATAGTGGTGAGGTAAATAGTGGTGAGGTAAATAGCGGTAAGGTAAATAGCGGTGAGGTAAATAGCGGCGAGGTAAATAGTGGTGAGGTAAATAGTGGTGAGGTAAATAGTGGTGAGGTAAATAGCGGTGAGGTAAATAGCGGTGAGGTAAATAGCGGTGAGGTAAATAGCGGTGAGGTAAATAGCGGTGAGGTAAATAGCGGTGAGGTAAATAGCGGTGAGGTAAATAGCGGTGATGTAAATAGCGGTGAGGTAAATAGCGGTGAGGTAAATAGCGGTGAGGTAAATAGCGGTGAGGTATATAGCGGTGAGGTAAATAGTGGCGAGGTAAATAGCGGTGAGGTAAATAGCGGCGAGGTAAATAGCGGTGAGGTAAATAGTGAGAGTAAAAAAACGATGCGGTGGAGTTCGTTTTAACGATTGGGTTGTTGGTGTGAGCGCCAAATGAAGGAAATTCGAATTTGGTGTGGAAAGTCCTGCAGCTATTGAGTGAGGGGCATGCGACACGATGGGAGTGGGGTTAGTGCCGGGGAGCTGGAGAACTTTAGGGTTGAAGAGGGCAACCGATAACCCGTGTAGGGGAAACCCAATAAAAGTTCACACGTGATTGTAACCAACGTTGGGCCAACGTTGCATAGCGCAGCAGGTCCGGGGACATTACGTTGCGTTGGTGTGCGGTTCACACCCGCCACACTGATTCATTATACACTTTGGATAGATTGACGCGCCTGGTTCGCACGCTTCTTTCGCATTTAAAAGGAACGTCATTAGGTTAATGCAAATTTAAATATGACGTCGAGGACATTGCCATCGCGATGTGATTCATGAACGTCAAGCTTCTATTTAGTACAGCTGTTCAACATCGCTGTGTTTATCGGTTGAAGAAGTTTGCTACTTTGTTTGCTGGAGCGTTGTTTTTTTATGCCAAATATTATATGCACTGCTGTACACTTACAGGGCAATAACACAGTCTTAAATGAGTACCTCCACTGGAGAGACAAAGGCGGCCAGATGTGATTCTGTCCACACCACCTCCTCATGCACTACGATGGCTTTCATAGGTGCTCACTAACAATACTTGCCCCACACAGCCTATCTGTCTATATAGGGATCTTGTCTTGTTGGTAGAGTCATCTGCTCAGCCACTGAATGCCAAAACAGCTCGTTTTTTACTGGTCAGATGGAAATAAATTGAGCAAAGCAAGCGATTGTAAACGGACAGCTGATGTGGTACAGGAAGACCTGGAAATGAATGGACTTGCTCATGACTGGTACCATTGAGCTCAGAATCGACCTCTGTGTAGGGGACTCATAGGACATGACTGAGCAGCTGGTAGCACTCACTCTCAATAAACAACTGGAGGTTGGAGTGCGATGTTCAAAACAATAAGCAGAACAACAGGTGACAAAGCCCAGGGAGTTGTGGGTAGAACATGTTATTATTCCTACGGTTGTTTACCCAAGAAGCCTCACTGAGTTTCAAGACTCAAATGCCAATCACCCTGGCCAGTAAACCCATAATAACGGAGGCTGTCCCGTGACTTCCCTGCCAGTGGGTCCTCACCACTTCGTGCAGCCTCAATAGCCACGTTCCCATGAGACATTGGAAGTGGCGGCTGCCATTCTATTAAAACTATTTTTTTTAAATTATTATTACCAGGTAAGGCCCACTGAGCTACATAGTTATTTTTTTAAGTAGCGACTTGGCCACAAATGATCGCTCAACGAAGTGGCTTATCACGTGGAAATTTATAGCAGCCAAATACACGAAACGTGTGATGTTGTTTCTAAATGTGGAGGGAAGAACCGGAGGACTCCGGAGAACCATAGGGAGAGACACGCAAACTCCAAATATACAGCAGACATCAGGGTCGTGATCGAACCAATGACCTTCCTGCATACCAGGCGAGGTAGTTAACATCTCGCCACTGTGGCACCATCTAAGCTGAAGCCCAAATTCTCCGGGGCCGATTTCACTTCGTGGGATGGTCTGAAGTCTTTATGTCAGAGCTTGGGCTGAGTACAAATGCATCACCAAACATGTTTATAGACATTTATTGTATGTAAGTGGCAAGAACATTTAATGTACCATCAATATTTTAATTGTCAAGGATGTATGGAAAGGTCTTAACTCATAAATGTTTTTTTTTTGGGAAAGACCTGCCGAAATCACACGATAACTCGATAAACTAAAGAAATGGAGGAAAATCCACCTTTTTGTTTTACTAATTCGAGTTGACCATCAAGTGTAGTTATGAGGGAAAAAAGTCCAGCTCGAGTGGGTAGTCCATTGAAAGTTGGTATAAGAGTACCTAGCCTGCAACATTATGTGGTGACATCACTGCCACTTAGTGGTTAAGAGGGGTTGTTGTTGTCGTTGTTTTAGAGTGTAAGTAGAAGATAAATGTTAGCCAAGCAGAACGAGCATCTGATAAGGTGATTGGATTTTTTTGCACGGTAAAATATCTTGCTTTAAAAACTATTGCACATATTGTTCTTGAAATTATTCTGGTTAGTGAGTTTTTCCAACATTAAGTTTCAGTTTAATATATTAGGTATATCCCTGTGAGCCATTCGGCTCTTAACTCGGGTGCAACCGCAACAAACAAAAACATGAACAAGGAACATTTTAAAGTGACTACGCGCAACAGAAAAATCCAGGAAAAAACAGCAACGTCTTCTATAAAAGCACCGTATATCATTGCTGTGTGCAGAAAGACACCTCGTGCTTGTCAAACGTTTGAACATTCATAGAACTCTTACAGATCTTAAAAAATCACAAATTGGATAGTCAAATTGAAATAAAACACAAACATTATAGGTATTTGATATATTATAAACAATAACAGTCAGAACATGTATTGACGCATCTTCTTTTGATCACGTTTATCTATATACATGCCAAATTTAACGTTTTCCAGGTGAGCAAATATTTTCACATTCTTTCATATAATAATGCATTTGATGGAGAACATGTGGTAATTTTGTGATAAACATAATGCCTGGATATACAACATAATGAGCTTTTCAAAATGTGCTTTTATATGTTTTATTCAACTTAATATTTATAATGTCAAATGCATCATGAATGGTAACTGCAGAGTTAATAATAATAACATAATAAGCAATCTTTTTTGTCTCACCAGGCAATAACACGTTTTAGATGCAGCATGTTCTATCATATATAAAGCATTGAGAGGTCAACCTTTTGCATTCTGCTGAGGTCAGATAGATTTCTCTTTTGAAGATAATTTTAACCTGCTTTTCCATGCTGTCAAGATAGGCTGATATACTGAACAAAGGCAATGCTACCACAATTTTCCCATGAACAAATTCCAGAGAATGCACCCAATCTCATCGGATCTTGGAAGCTAAGCCGGTTTGAGCCTGGGTAGTGCTTGAATGGAAGAAGACCACCATGCATAAAACATTTGTTGTAGGCCGCAGGACGATGTTTATGGGCATCAAAGGGCATCGCAGCACCATCCAGTGTTGTGCTGTACCTCTACGCTCCCGGGTCGATGATCCGCCGCCTTTACAAACACGCGCTGACGCACAGTGAAGTATATGGTCGAATGACCCCCATAACCTTCACAGTTGTGGATCGACGGAGGTCAGTACATGTACATGTTATTCATGAATTTAACTGCGCTGTGCTCATTCTCTCTGGTACATTGGCACATAAACAGTCGGACAACAATACATCGCCAAGGCTTTAGACACCGTGAAGGGGAAGCTAAATCAGTACGTCTGGACTGTGAGCCCATGCCTAGCATCCATCCCAGACAGGCTGCACACACAGTACATAGTAGATAGCATTAATAATTTTATACGTTCAAAATAATTTACATATGATTCATTCAGGTAGCCAATGTTAGAGGTAAAAAAATATATAATCTCGCTTTATTCTTTTGAAGTGTTCTATTAAGATATGCCAATATTGGCATGAGCACAGAAACATAGCCTTTCTTTTCCACACAAAAACTAAAGCATATAACATTCTTGCCAACAGCATTAATTCCTTTTCACGTAGGGATTTTGGCATGGAATTAATCAGGCCTCAGCATGCATAGCAAAACTAATGCGCAATGCTAATTACCCAACACGATCCTCCACCATCTACATAATGAACAGAGCACCACAAATTCATATATTTGCATACGTATCTCAAAATTACGTTTGACTATGAATTAGTTTAATGGAAGAAAGTGAAAAGTATTGTCTCCCTTAAGGATTTTGGTAGATTAGCGGATTTGCAGCGCTAATCGTTTTTTGCATTTTAATTGGAATTATCTTCGTCATCGGCGCACAGGGAGCGTTGCCTGCGTTGGACTCCAGTGGCCAGGCAGTGGCTTCATTTTGTCCATCAGATCAAATTGCATTCGGAGAAATTTGTTACGGTTTTTTTGCCCCGACGGGTTTCAAGCAAACAAATAGAACAAACAAGCGATTGGACAAATGTAAAAGCAGAGCCGTGGCTCGCACTGTCCAAACAAATAATAGTCCGTTTGTAATTCACGTGCCGATATTGACTTGTGACCTCAACACAGTTAATTTAAACAATTAGATACTGCTGCCACCCAATTTCTCAGGGGAAATGTAGAAATAAACGTCTCAACCGGTGTACATTTTAAACGGCTGAGATTTACATTGGATGCTAAGCGGGACGCAAACCTTCAACATTAATACGTGATACACCTTTATCCCCGTTCCGATAAGTGTCCTTTGTGAAATATTCCATTATGACTGTTAACAGTGAAATATGTTTTATTTTATTAACTTTCAACGTAAATAATTTGCCAATGCAGCAACGTTACATTGCCTTATTGCTTGTGATATTCGTTTTATGATTAAGCCCTCTGGCAAACATTCCACTCAATGGATATTTAATATTTTAGTGAGAGAGATAACTTTTTTTCTCCCCCTTCCAGGCATTAAATATACTCACACGCATACAGTTCCGCACATTGACAGTACTTGCGAGCAACGTTATCATGAAAAGTAATTTGAATGGCTGTATTAAATATAAAATAAAGTGTGGGAGGTTTTTTTTATCTGCTATTTTATTCCAATTGTGCTATTGCCGTCGTGTGACACGAGACGAGAAAATGTCCATTTGGATGTCTCGGAGGGCAGTGCCTCCTCACCCACGTTATAGACGACGATGCTTGGTACCGTATTCTCTGGATTATAAGACACTCGGGAACGCAAGACGGCACCCCCCTAAATATGCCCCGGGTGTCAACAACAACAACAAATCTGCTCTCAAACACACACCCCTATCCGGATGATAAGATAAATCCCACAAACGTTGCTTGAACACACAGAGTAAAAAATAAAGGTATTTATTATAATCTGGAGTGTACGGTAATGCACATTACCTCTCCCTCCTTGTGTACAAGGCAAACGCACACAAGGCCAGCCCCTATTATTCATTACTCTTTATGGGTGCTGTAAGAGCCCTTTACATGTACTATTCCTCTTCAGTATCTACGCTCTTTCTTTTCATGTATCTAGCTAATTAGTGGAAGGAAATTTTGATGGTCTTAATTTTTTTCTACCCAAATAAAGGATCGTTTGTAAAACATAAAATGTTTTTTAGGTGGTTATCATTCATGCGCCAAGTAATTTTACATTAATGATGAACTCTTTCCCACTTTTGTGTGACCACAAATGGCGTAGCTCGTGGAAATGGTGACTAACATAATTCACTATAAGACTGAGATCGTTACTGATGGCAAAGTGAAAGAAAAAAACTCGCATTTTTTAGGCGTACTATACATCCAATTACAATACTGTATATGAAAATGTCTATTGTAACGGTGTGTTAGATGTTGGCTTTTCTTTATTGTAATGGAATACATTTTTCATGTTTGTGGAAAACATGCTACGATCTTTGATCTATAATTATTGTAATTTGGTTCATAAATATGGAGTTAGAACGTTTGAACTGTGTTTAGCCTTTGAGCATAAAAGAACACACACTTCGCATTTTAAACATTGCACTATGCAGAGTATCCAAATTATATGCAGTGTGGTGAGAGTGATGCTCTTAAACCTTTTGTATGTTTACAACAATTCAATATAGATAAATATAAACACAATTTTGGAGTAGGGATAGGTTTGTATGGACTCACGGGGTGGGGGGAGACATACAGATGGAACTGATCATCTGGCAGAGCATATCTGGGAGAAAGAGAGAGAAAACAAAACAAACCTTTGCTTTTCTTACAATTAACATAAAAAACCGACAATAAACACTGCCTGTCCTGTGTAAAGGGACCTCCCTCTGAAAATCTGACAGGTGGCTGTCAAACAGAAGTGTGGCTGGGCAGATTCTGCAAGGACAGTTAATCTGAGAATAGGTTTTCCCCTTTTTTTCTGGCAACAAAACAGACTTTAAGATGTTAAAATACCAAACTGAAACCTTTTACAAGGAATCATGTGTGCATTAACCGCAATACTTGTGGTCAGAATTCAAACAAAAAACATACTCTGATAGCATATGCATTGTCTTTGAAACTGATTGGTCCACACCAAAGAGAGCTTTCTTTCAAGCCTAGTCTCAAACGGTGTTCGACCAGAGGACGTCAAAAGGCGTCCAGTTAATCTGTGTAGACCAATAAAATAAGTTCTTTGTCAAAAGTGTCCGAGTGATAAGTGGGCAACAGGTCACGTGATCTAAACAAAAACAAACCCAATATAATGAAAAGATGTGGCCAAGGAAATGCTGGACACCTGTGATTAAAACAAAACAGATAGGCAATGGGGAAGATAAAGAGGATAGATAAGGATGAGAAATAATAAAAATGATAAAAGCGATATGAAGGCATAAGGATGATAGATACAGAGTTGAGCAGACGGTGTTGGACAATGATTTGGAAATAGATAAAAGACTGGTAGAGATTTGTCTGAAGAAATATCCCCCTACTCTCTGCACACTATCATTCTTTATACAGCTGGTCACATTCTTCAGCTCTCTACATCTTAGCTGTCAAATATTCAAACCCTCCCCAAAAAAAAAATAGGGCAATACTTTAATTTATAGGCTCACCATAAAATCAGCGCACCAATTATATGAAATTCTATTCATGCAATAGCTCTGTCCGAGCGTCTATTTTGCAGAGAGGGTCATGATCACTCTCATTAAGATGATTTAATGTGTAATTTTTTTGTGAGGGACTTTACTCACCCTACCGAAAACCCAGTGCAATGTTGGAAGGGTTGCCAAAAACTTAGAATGCTTAAAAGAGAAAACTTTTAAAAACAAGTCGGTGACGTCACATGCTTCCCCCTCCACCCACCCCTCCCCCAATAACATTATAATCACGTGATGATGTCATCTCGTTTTGAAGCTTTGAATATAACATAATTATTATTATTCCTCACGCTAATTCAACACGTCTGTTGGCAAGTTTGACAAGCCATTCATGTGTGATTTTTTTATATTTATTATTCTACCTCCATTGTGTGATTGTGTGTCTTTTTTTAGACGACGAGATTATATATAGACTGTTAAACTTTCATTGCCATAACGATGAGTTGTCCAAAGATCCCAGACTTTTAAAGTTCTTTATTTAAAGTGAGTGCCAAGGTACAACTATTTATGCCGTCATATTTAGAAATATTTCGCTAAATAATTTACTTCCACCATAGGCAGAGCGGGGTGATGTGCATTCGCGACATGACCACACTCAGACTGACAATCAGACCTGGGTTTTTTTCCACTGCAAAGGACGGCATTGATACCAAACGATTTTTTTTTACCATTCACTGAGTTCTACAACTAGCATTGGACATCCAAAGAAAACATTTTGCATTTGGAGGCACTGCTCGTAGTGCTATCTTCACACCCAGCGTGTGTGTAAATGTGCATGTCTAAAAATATTAAAATCAGCTCGTCACTATAAGGCAATTTCAGGGAGCATAGTTAATACACAATTTCACACTGTGGATTTAAACCATGATTGTTACTATTAAGATATCTGGACGTGTAATGACAAGTTTTGAATTAAAGCATTATCCAATTGTGTGTCAAATCAATTATTTTAAAGACATCCAACAGGCATGAGGGCGGGGGGGATGCAGTTTTTCATGTGGCAATGACAAGAACGTGCATTTTGATTCTCATTTATGAAGAATGTCTTAAGAGAACCCCGTTTCAACGTGCTTTTCCCCACGTAGAGAAACTGGGCCACATCACGTGGCGATAAGACCCCTCTCCCGCCCCCCCCCCCTTACGTCCCTCGTCATAAATACGACGCCCTCTGAGTAACACGAAAGCAGCTTCAATAAAATAAAAAAAACAAATGTAAGCTCCCGCTACTGCATGTCCTTTGATCTTAAATAAGCCAATTAGATGCAATATGTATTCTACAAAAACACACACACACGGCCCTCTTAGAAAGACAAAACAGAAACCTTCTGTGCCCTCTCTATTGCATCTGGAGATGACAATAAATAAATAGTGGGGGTTTTTTTCCTGGCAAACCAATGTGACTGCATAATGAGGCAGTTTCATCCGGGCTCTTGAAGAAAGCCAGTGTCATTTTTGTTCGGTATTATTTTTTTGAAGTGTATTTATTGGTAGATGCTGGTATTCTCGTTGTAAAGTACAATACACATTGAAAATAGCGCCGGAATTTTTTTTTTACAAAGATCAGTATTTATTTAGTTAAATGTATCCTTTACAGTCCACATTAACATGCAGCACAATATCTCACGAAATTAATTAATATTATGAACAGGTAATTGGTGATAATAATGCATTGATGATAATGCATTGCACCCGCACAAATAACACAGAGTCAATACGTTCATCAATAACGCTGCCTTGAAATAAAACTAATAATGAAAGGTTTGAGGCAATGGCCGTTCTTCATAGCACTGCGAGTCATTCAGACTCTGTCTTCTCGACAGACCTGTTCTCCACCTGAGGACGGCTGCTTGCGTTGTGGCCGAAACGTCGTGAGAATTATTTTACTATGTTTTTATATTCTTAGGTTTTTTCGGTAAAGTCACGTAGGTAAAACATCAAAATTAATAAAAATAAAATAAAACAAAAATCACGACGTTTCGGAGGCAACACAAGTCTCCGTCATCAGGTGGGACCGTCACAGCCGGATTAGCTGCATATAAGACTTGTGTTGCCTCCGAAACGTCGTGATTTTTGTTTTATTTTATTTTTATTAATTTTGATGTTTTACCTACGTGACTTTACCGAAAAAACCTAAGAATATGAATCCTTGCAGTCACGAAAGATTCAAATCTAGAATTACTATGTTTTATTTTTTTTATTTTATTATTTCCATTCTACGTGACTTTACCGAAAGAACCAAGAAGATGAACGTATTAATTGTTTTTTTACGTGCCGGTGGTTCAATGAGGTGAATGACGCAGCGGTGGAACGAACAGGATTCTGCCAATCACGAGGTCGAGCGGTTCGATCTCCGGGTGCGGCAGTCCAATCAGTGGCACGTTTCTTAAAGCCCCCCCCCCCCCCCCGAACCAACACAATCAATGGTTGTGGTGAGGTAAAGCGTGGGGTACTCCTCCGACCTTTTCCAAGACGTCTGCTTATTGTAGAAGAGTATACCAAAATATATTTCCACTGGGGATTTCTGGAGCTCACTCGAGTGGTGGACCCTTCGGCCAGCAGTGGCTTCAGCAAGCTGTTGCAGGGCTGCACCTTTGCCGTTTTACATTTTAGTTAATTCGCACGAGGCCCATTGTTTTACTTCTGGATGGACCGCATCATATTTAGAAAGGTACGCCAATATCAGAATTTTATTGGATGATAACCCGTTGAGAACCCGTTGCTCTCTCAACAGAAAATAAGCTGTCATGTTCTTTTAACAACCCTCCTGTACTCGGAGCACTACAAGTAATAAGATTATTTTTTTTACGTCGTAATAAAATGCCAAGATAATATGCACCGAGGGCTTTTATATTCTACAATAGGATAAGCGTATTCTGGCGAAATACTTACATAAATAGGAGCACAAGCAATACAGTTAAAGCAATTTCATAAGAACCGTGTCAATCTTCTGGATCCGTCACTCCCACGTATCTGGTGTCGCTACCTATTATATGTCTTCCGAACTTCTTCCACCGTTTCAACTCCACGCTTATTTGTTGCACGGAAAATCCCGTGTAGCCGGTTACCAAACTAGTTTCGGTGGAAACGGCCCGCAGCAGCCACTAACAACAGAGCTATTATTGGGGGCGGTAAGGAGTCCAGCCAGCAGCCAGCCACGAAACTCGAGACATATATTAATATTATTAAAACGTGGTATGATAGTTGCAGTAACCTTGTTAATACATTTGCTGAATGAAGGCCGTGTCGTCCATGGAGGTTGTTTGACCATATTTCACGACCCTGGTCAGTGCTGGTTGGTGAATGAGGGACTCAAGACTGGTTTATCCAAAACTTACCAGCAATGTGAGTTGTGGCCAAGGAATCGAACTTAAGTCTCCTGGGTTTTTTTAAAGCACACAAGCGATGCACGACCTGAACACGTGAATATATCCGAATAACAATATTTGTTAACAACTTGATATCGTGTTCAACACTTTGACAACCCACTGCTGAATTAAAGCGTCCCCTTTCTGTGTGAGTCACGAGTGTTTGTACGAGTGTTTGTTTGGCCAATTACTTCGTCCGCACGGGAATTTGTGAATGGTGGAGCCTAAGATCACCTCCGATGTCACTATCCAGTGATATTAGTCATGGCTAGAAATATTGTTTACATACCACTATGTGTGTGTTTAACACGTAGGCTTGACTGATTGACAATCTATTTCATAATTACAATACCCCCCTCTGCCTCAAATCATTGCACCTGATGAGTTAAATGATGACGTCACCCTGTTGCTGCTCTATTTAAGACCGGGAGCTAGAGGGGAGCCTCACCATTCTGGCGAATTGCCCGATGATGCTGGATGTAATTGCCAGCGAAACGTCGTACTCAAAAATGTAAATGTTGTGGATTGACTCTTCAACAACCCGGTGGGCTAAAGTAGTGAACTATTTGTCTTTTGTCAACGTGACACCTTTTTTTGCTGATTGGCCGTGTCGGGTGGTGGAGGGTTACGACACATTTATAAATAACGCGATCTAACCCAAAAACGTTTATTATGAACACTATTGTCAACTATGGTTTATCTATTTACTGATATTGTCAGATTAAGAAACTTCTGTGCATATATGCACACGGGAGAATTGACAGCAAACTTCCCCCATCAAGGGACACCCCAGGGTCTGGATAACTAATGTATTTTGAATGCCTGTTGTAAAACAGAACATCAAGGTGTACAGCATGTACCAGGGTGCTTAAAATATTAAAACTCGCTTCTTATCCCTGTTTGCCCCAGGACTACGGGCAGAGCAACACTACATCGTGGGGTTTCTCAACAGCTCCGATTACAACTTGTCAACCAATCACATCGCTGCGGTAATGTTTTTCCCAGAATGAACTATGACCTCAGCTGTCACCGTCCGGGTTTGTCTTTTCAAACGAAAGCCCTGCCATTTGCTGCCACAACTCAAACAATTCCCACAATGCGACAGACATTGGTGAGCACAAAGCTGCTACGTTCACGAGTCACGGCTCAAAAACAACAATTGCTGATTAAAGCTGAAGCACGTATTTTGAAAACATTGAGTATTTTTTCTCTAAACAACCATGATATTTTTTTAAATTATTGTTTGCAAGTCTACACCGAGGCAGACCTTAGGAGTGTCTGGGAAATCCAAACACATTGGTGCCTGTGCCATCCTTCTTGTCAGGATTGGAAGACTTTCGCTTTTTATTTAATTTATTTCTGCCACGCCTCTTGAATGTCATATCTAAGTTCAATTTGTGCGAGTTATACATTTAAGAATTCGTGAATGATGCGAGTAAATAACACTCAGATATCAAGGCAGATAGGTAACAACCTACTTCCTATGCTGACCATCTTGTAGCTCTGCAGGTGAGAATGGTACACCATGATTTGGCATGACCCACAAAACCCGACTCAAAGCATTTGATTACAGGCATGTGCCATCGCAGCTATATACACATGTTTATTTCACCATGCCTTCACACACCAGCAATTTCTCAAAACATATCAAATTCGATTCAAAATATATCACAACATTTTAAGTTCTGAAGTGCTTGGAGATATTTTTTTAGCCTCCTCACACTTATTACCTTTATAGTTCCATTATGTCCTAATAAATAAAATAAATCTTTCGTGGTGTGCGGTCAATTTGAGCCAAAGCAATCATAATGTCCTACTGTGTCTGTGTGGGACAGGGTTGGAAAGAGCAAAAGATAAAGGACTGCACCTCTCTGGGTTGCTCTGATAGGATCAGAAAGGCAACGTTGTGATTAATCCCACCTCGTGGCACAAATGCTTCGAGCCACATCTGCCCTCTGCACCGAATGACAAGGCAAAGGAAGCTGGCTCAAAGAGAGGAAGCATAAAATTAATTGTACAAGTTTTTTTTCTCGCTCTCTCTCTCTTGTTTTTTGTTTCCCCTCTTTGAAAGTTCATTTCATCATCCCGTACTGAATGGCAACTGTACATGGTGACAGTCGGCTGTGAATCCAAACGAGTAGTAGCACTCGCTGCTGTTGCTGTTGACAAACCACAAACATACGCATTGGCCATAGGGTGCATACATGATAGAACTGAGTGAAAGAATACAAACAACAAAAATCAAGCACCAAACACATTGCTCTGCAACACCTTGCCAGTACACAGCGGAGAGAACTATGTGCGTTGACGCAAGCGAGCAGCCGGTGTGCCTTCATAGTTTGTTTTGCCAGTTGTGTACGTGTTGGTTTCGCACCCTTTAGGCCACACACAGGTGTGGAGACGACACAAACAGTAGGCCTCCAAATGCAATGCGTCAAAGGGAAAACGTGGCGCTCGCATGTAACACCTCCAATTGTTTTGCCCTGGGTTTGGGGGGTGTGAGGGTGGGAAGCCTTGGGAGAAGGGGGGGATTTAAAAATAACAACCAAAAACAACAAAACATTGGAAAAACAAAGCTAAATTAGATTTTTTTTTAAATACACCAGTGGATAATAAAACAGAGCTGAGCACACGGTGCATGCAGTGCAACGTCGCATATCCGATCATCGTGCGTCCATCACCATGACCAGTTGATTGCCCACAGGCAGTGCTATATATGTGCGCAGTGTAACCGGCCGTCTTCTGTCGGCGTGCACTGATCCAACCTCTTCACAGTCACGCATTCTTCATCTCCAATAATACATTTGCTTACTTATGAAGTACAACAAATTACATTTCCCATGATTAATGCAGGCCTTTATTTTTGTCTAGTAACCTATTTTGCGTGCGATGGCACAACCGTAATTTTCTACAGATGCTCACATATCCGACCCTTTCACATATCCACCTATTCCTCAGTACCCAGAAAGTCAGATATGTGCAATGTTGCACTCTCCTGTGACCTTGCCAGTAGTGGAATACATTTTCTTTATATTTTTCAAAGGGGGAAAAAAATGCATCGGCAATAAAGAACATTGCTTCGTACGTTGACGATGTGACAATGTGAAAAGGCTTCACGTGACGATGATCGGGCATTCTGTAGATGTGGGGAAGAAAAGGAACAAGACGTTCTTGTTCATTATTCAGACAATGATACATATATAAATTATATATATATATATCAAATGTGCTGTAGTATTACTGCTCAACTGTAAAGGAAGCCACCATTAAAACGTGTGCAATGCCCTTTTATGTAAATACATTTTACCCTCCAGTTAATCTTGCCAAATACTACATTTTAGTTTTTACTTCATAAACTTTGTTAATTTTAAATGGAGTGATGACAGCAGGCTCCAAATTGGTTAATGTATCCCTTCTGCCACATTCTTTTTGCCATTGTGATCCAAGCACCTATTAGCCTCTCTCCAACCCAAGCTGCAAACAAAAGCCACTGTGCACACCGAGGAAGACAGAGTACATTTCAAAACATGAAAGCTACATGATAAATGATAAATATATATGAAGTCTATCAGTAGGCTTTGTCTGGTAGGATGGGGATGGTTAAGTTTCATTTGTTTGTGTTTGAGTGATTTAAATTTTGATTTAAAGCTTTCATGACTGCAGGGATTCATATTCTTGGTTCTTTCGGTAAAGTCACGTAGAAGGGAAATAATAAAATGATGATTGCTTGTGTTGCAGTTGAAACGTCGTGAGAATTTTTTTAGTTTAATATTTTTAATATTTTATTATTTCCCTGTAACGTGACTTTACCAAAAGAACCAAGAATTTGGGTGATTTGTTTACTTTTCTTGTACGTTGCACTCCAAGCATGTTTTTTGTACTGTTTGTTGTTGTAACATTCTTACCCGCCCCGACTGAACATCTGTGAAAAATACCTTTTTATTTGAGCTCATCGGATTCCTCCAGTAAACATAAATATTCAGATTCTGGTATATGCGGACACGTTTTGCTCCTTGTTCTCAATCCACTGCTAAATTTCTGGGCCTTCCCACACCATGCAGGCCATGCGGTGTGGGAGGGTGGGGGGGATCTGAGGAAATTTCACCATGCCGGTCAGTGTGGGTTGGTGACGGTAATGAGCATAGACATTGCAGCATAATACAGCACAACAATGGCTGTTTCTTCTTCTTAAGAGCTCTCTGCTGAAATTGTTGGGCAGCAGCAGCAGCAGCCTACAAACACCTGTTTATGCACGGTGATCACCCCATCCAAGCACTATCCGGGCTCAGCTCTGCCCTCCTTTCTACGATCTGATGAGGCCGGGCATGTTTCCAGATGGTTTGGTCATCGGCACAGGTTTAGCATAACCTGCCACAATTAATGTAAACACGTATGAGTTATTTGGTATCCTACGCGATAAACTAAACAATACATCAACTTCACCCATGTCTCTCTTGCCTCCTTTAACAATGAGTGAGTGTATCATGGGCTTGAGCCAACGTGGCAGAAGGAGATCGGAGTGCAGTAATGAACCGAATAGTCTTTGAACACAGAAACCCTTTCATCAAGTCACCAGAGTTCCAGAATTACCTTTATGCTGACATTTTCAAAGGGTCCAAAAGTTACACTTGCACACACATCAAGATGGAGCAGAATTAGTCCCTTGCGAGAGGATGCACATCAAAAAAAATTATCACAGTCAGCCAGAGACGTAGGTGCTGAAAATGACACTTTGACATCCCCGGTTGCAACAACAATTCCCTTTAGCCACAAAATGCGAGCCCAACGACCGCAGAGCTCTGCCGCAGAGCCGCTGAACGTGTCCACGGCAACTCATTGAAAGTCAGCGACTCCATTGGACACTCAGGTGCACGTGTTTATTACCAGAGGAATTATTGTGCTAATTTTTTTGTATAAATTTAAATTATTTGTTGTTATTGTTGTTGTCATTATAGCATTTAAAAGGGACCACTGCTGAGCTGAGTTAATTAATAACGGCAAACAATCCGCATGCGCGGCTCAGCGCAAGCTTTAAAAATCCTGGCAGGCAGGGGCGCAAAACAATACTAATGAACTGGGTAAGTTTGAGAGTTTTTTCACACACACTGGACAAAAACCATTGGTATTGTAGAAGATAATGGATTGCAAGAGCCAGCTCATCACAACTCTATGCATCCAACGTCAGTCTACATCCAACGTATTCTGCAACCACACTCTGCCCTCCAGCAGACATTAACCCTTTGGTCATCCTGCCTGTTTCTCTGTGAGCTGCAGATTAATACCAAAAATATTCCCCCCCCCCCCCCACTTATTTATTATTTTTATGTGAGTGCAGCGATGTCTCCAGGGAGAGAGATTCTTTTTATAGCCTTGCTGTAGCGTTTTTTAGTTGCTGCTTCCACAGTCTTGGTATATACGAATCTTTATAAGATGTCCCCATGTATGCTCATACTCACGCTGACAAACCGTGTAGAGCAAGCTGTTTTTGAATAAAATGGAGTCGATGATAAAAGTTTACTTTCTTCAGTGAGCGCTACCCCAGTTCCTCATCACAATAATAATTGTAATAAATAGTCAGGTAAAAAGTGTTAGGGGTGCAAGCCCTGCAATGTTTTGCTTACCCCACTGCTGGAAGAAGGGCCTCACAACTCAAAGGAGCTCTAGAGAGCCTCTACATGGCGTGTGTTGCCGACTATTCAACGCTGGCCAGACGTCTATGGAGAGAGGTGGGAGTACCTACACTTTACCCCCAACGCGTGTGAACTTGCCAATCGACTAACCGTGGGCGTGCACATTTATACTGCTGGGTGGGCGAAGGCCGGGGAGGGGGGCTTTAAGTAACTTGCTCGTTGTTTCAACTGCTACGCCAGGAGGTCAAACTGGTGACCTCTAGATTGTAAGTCCAGTGGGTTAACCATGACACCATGGCTGTATCCCATAATAGTCGTACGGAACACTAAACTGTTCTGGGCCACTGACCCATCTGGCTAAAAGTGTATGAAAGGATATAATTGGAGTGATGGAGCTTCCTATTTCTGGACTTCTCTCTCTCTCTCTCTAAGATTTTCCTGAGTTTGAGTGGCCTAGGGGTCCTGCGCATAGCAATCTGAAATGAAATTTCATTTCAAGGCCACGGGGATGTTTCTGCAAAATCATTAAGCAAACGGCTGATTTGAAATGGCCCAAAGGAAACACTTTTCAACAGCCTGGATCTAAATTGCAATCCTGAAAATTAATTTTTTGTTCAATATTTCATGTCATATGTGTGTAATACATATGGTATTAGTGACCAAAATTAACAATTTTCCATTTCTCCATGCCATTTCTTTTACTTTAATCTCATAATCAACATTTATCTAACATTCTATAATGACAATTTTTTTCATAACTGGATGAAGAATTCTAATTTTGTAAGGATGAAAGGGGCTAGCATGAAAAAAAAACTAGACGTGTAAGCAGATTAATTCAAATGACTCCCTGACATTTGCTCGCCATGTATCTAGCATTAATAAAGGGTCCATCATAAAAAAGATAGAATTTAATTTACTTTAAAATTAATTATTTAAAATATAAACACTCTTAAATAGATACTAAATATTTTCATATTCTGTAAAGCAATGATTATTAAAATTATAATCAAAACATTGCCAGGACCCAGCACCTTTAGATTAATCAAAAGCACAGAGAGTAAGGCGGCTTATTGTATAAATAAATTGAAAGTGAAACAAGGCTATATTGAAAAGTCTGAGCTTCACTAAAGCAGCTGCCTATAAATGCCCATTATTAGTACAATAAGTCACTATGTTGAAATGTGCTTGTGAAACACATGCTATGACAAAAGCAAAAACACAGAAAATATTATTAGGTAGAAAGATAAAATGTATCGAAAGGATGTATGCATGTGTAGAGGAGTGAAATACACAGTTAACCGAGGGCAACCGAGGGCAAACAGGTGCACACGTGTGCAACATGAGGTTTGCACGGACAAACCGCCAGATGTTAATGGGCGAAGCAGGTGGAAACAGGGTCGACCGGTTGTGCACGTTGAGACCTGAGGTGTTGATAAGGGTTGATTGATGGGCCAACAGGCCATCAATAGAGGGAGAGTTGTTATCGGGGTTGAAGAGTGAAGACATCTCGCCGCTGCCGCTCCAACCGTCAACGGGACCTCAACCCTCACGCCGTTGCCGGGTGGGTGTTGGTTGATCCCCTTGCCCGGGGCAGACGGGTGAACGGGTCTGAGGGAGCGTAGGTTCGGGCAGCAGTGGAGATGTAGAATTGCTGTGTGCAGAGTCGCTGAGTGCGAAGACGCTGAGAGCAGAGCTGCTGAGTGCAGGATAAGTGAGGTGGAAGGTAGATATGAGTGGGGAGAAGTTAAACATAAGTGACCGTATAGATAGTTATGGGAATGCCTACAACTGGTGCAGGAATAGGTGAAAAAAGTGTAAGCAAGTGTCGGTGTGAGTAATTTTTGAAGACACTACATTTGGTGCCAGAAGTGCCAACGAACCTTCACCGTCATTCCCAAGTCGGCGATGAAACGTAAAAACCCACCTGTTGCATCATCCGACGATGACACCGAGCAAGATGTCGTCCCTCCAACAGCTCTGGTTGCTGGAGCTCCGAGTGCCCGCTCCGATGACATGCTTCAGTTGGCTCAGGAGTGCATGGCGAGTCCAGACCAGCCACCTCCTCCACAGAGCTGGCTGGACATCGCCGGCCACCGCTCATCTTTTTGAGTGGATGACTGCTGCAACTTCCACTGGACGCCAAGACGTGCTTCCCGCCGCTGTGATGACCAAGGCGACTGGAGTGCTGGACCTTCCTGCCATTTCAGGGACTGCAGCCATGCTCCACTTGTCCGCCATTTTGGGCCATTGGCCCGTGCCACAACAGCAGCCGCTGGTGCATCCGTTCACTGCTGCACGAGGAGATTGGATGGCTTTTTGTCGTCGATTCGAGGCCGCCTACATCTCGGTATGATGGACATCCCAGAAGGCACTTCAAGCTCTTACCATGGCCCTCGACGACGATTCGTTAGCCGCTTTTTTCACCATCCCCAAGTCTGATAGAATGACCCTTGCACGCGCCTACACTGAGATGGCTGGTATTTTTGATCCCCCGTCTAATGTTCAAAGAAGATTCAGCATGTGGCGAAGGGGTGAAAACGAGACGCCGCTGGCATATCGCAGTACTCTCCTCGCCTTGGGGCACGCGGCTTTCCCTCGAATGGACAGAGTCGCTTTGGATTCCCTCACCTTGGAACGACTTCTCTCCTTGGCTCAGGAGTTGGCGGTCACCCTCTCGGTGGCAGGGGAAGATGACCCGACTTCTCTGCAGGTAGCCCGTGGCATCCAAGCAAACCTCAACCTTAAAGACTGGCTGGCAGTGGCAGCCAGTGCAATGGAGCTGGCCGTGGACGAGCAGGCGTGTACCTCCTCTGCCCGGGGAATGGAGGGAAGGAGCGGTGGCCTGCGCTCATCAGCACGGGAATGGCACCCCAGGCTGAGCCAGCCGCCTGGGAGTCCTTACCATACCTGCTACAAGTGCAGCTGCCCGGGCCACAAAGCCGTCGGACTGCCACCGCGGGACCGGAGTATTCCCGCCGCATTTATCCTCCGGCTTCAACACCTCCTCCTCCCACAAAATACAGGTGAGTCCGGACGTGTCAGATACACTGCCGTTTTTGTCCCATCACCCATCTAGCATAGGTCGCGCATGGACTCATCCTGTGGAATCTCATCCCGTTGCAACTCAGAAACAGGATGCGGGGTCGTTAGCGGTGTCAAGCAGTAGAACGCACTGGCTCATCGCGTAGTGGGCACCGCAGCGGGTTCCTCAACAGTTGTGGGCGTAATTCAGGGGATCCAGGTTACTCTCTTGATAGACAGAGGGGCCGTTGTGACTAAGGTCTCCGAAGCTGTGTTTCGCACGTTGCCTTCGTCATCCGATCCTCTTACCCCCGTGAGAAACGCTTGTGTGGCGGCTAATGGGGGGGAGTCTGGGTATTATGGGTCAGATGTTGTCCTCTGTGCAAATTGGGGAAATCTGTTTGCCCTGTTTGGTGGGCACCGATTTTCTAGGCAGGATCCCCTTGAAAATTATCATCGACCAGGGGTCTATTGAACTATCATCGGGACAGCGGTTGCTGTTTCTGAACTACCCTGGTCGACAGCCATCGCAGAACGCTATCATTCATGCGATGGCTAGCCAAATCGTTAAAGTGCCTCCGGGTTCTCAAATGCTTGTGCCGCTGTGATTGTGCAAAGAGTTGCCTTCACTGGGCCCAGAGGAGGGGATCCTGCTAACCCCTTCTAACGCCATATCACAATCTCCCTAGCGGGGGCTATGACCATTGTATCCGCGGGGCATGCGCCAGTTGTGATTCAGATGGGCACTGTCCATCTGAATCATGCCTCGGAGCTAGCCCCTGGGTTCGCGGGAAACGTTGGTAGACCTGATGAGCCAGATTCCGCATGCTTGGAATCTCTATGCTCCGAGAACCCTGCACTGATAGAAGTTCAGCGAGCTCAGCTGCACCGACTCTTATACGATTTTTCCGATGTCTTTAGCACTAGAAAATTTGATATTGGATACACTCCTCTCCTCCACCATCATATCAATATGGGCGATTTGCCCACAATTCGGATTAATTCGCACAGACTTAGCCCCGCGGAGAAGGAACAGGTACGCCAGGCTGTTGATGAGATGCTGGCAGCTGATATTATTTCCCCGTCCAATAGCCTGTGGGGGGCGCCCATAGTTCTAGTGAAAAAACGTGATGGGAACTAAAGATTTTGTGTTGATTTCCGCAAGTTAAATAAGATATCGGTGGCAGATGCATATCCCCTCCCTCATATGGACGACTCGCTAGATGTGTTATCGGGCGCACAGTTTTTTTCAACACTCGATTTACTGCCCGGGTTTTGGCAATTGCCCCTTGATGACAAATCAAAAACAAAAAGTGCTTTTTGCAATGCCACAAGGGCTCCACCACTTAATTGTCTTCCGATGGAATTGAATTCGGCACCAGCCACCTTTCAGCGATTAATGGAACCAGTCCTCGCAAGGTTTCAATAGAATTCTTGCCTAATATATTTGGATGACGTCATTGTTTTTGGCAGTACCTTTGACGAACATTTACAGCAATTACGTTCGGTCTTTGAGAAAGTACGTGCGGCTAAGTTGAAATTCAAGCCACAATAATGTAATTTGCTTTAGACATTGGTGTTGCCACAGATCCAGAGAAAATCGCGTCCATGCGCACGTGGCAGGAGCCAAAATTGGTGGCGGAAGTCCGCAGTTTCATCGGATACTACCGGTGTTTTGTTAGTAATTTTGCCACCATTGCTAAACCACTATACGCCCTTACAGCTAAGGGCCAAAGATTTCGGTGGCATCGGCAAGGACTGCACGGAGCGCAGTCCTTGCCGATGCCCCCCACCCCCCCCCCCCCCCCCCCGTATTCGCATATCCCGATTTTACGAGGCCCTTCATATTGGACATGGACGCCAGCAATATGGGAATCAGGGCAGTCCTTTCCCAGCTTGTCGAGAGCACAGAGAGGGTAGTGGCTTACGGCAGTCGAGTCCTGTCTCCAGCTGAACAGTGCTATTGCTTCACACGCAGGGAGTTACTGGCTATGGTCCATTACATCCAGCTCTATAGTCGATATTTGTACGGACGGGACTTTGTTGTCTGCATGGACCATGCGGCCCTCCAGTACTCCCTGTGCATCAACCAGACGTCCGGGGTTGTTGTCCCGATGGCTCGAAATCCTTCAGGGATTTTCATTCACAGTGGTGCACAGGAAAGGCACTCGGCACATAAACGCTGATGCCACATGTCACATGCACGTGTGCCTCGGGGGCGTCGAGATGTAAGCCCTCGCAAGAGGGTGCGACCGCTGTGCTGGCAGTGGCCGGGACAATGTGGGATGAAGGCACTCAGTCGCCACGTGATTCTGTCCTGAATCTTGATGACGCCTCACTCTTGAGTTGTTAAGGGGCGAAGCAGATGCAAACGGGGTCGACCGGTTGTGCACGTTAAGACCGGAGGTGTTGCCAAGGAAACGGGAAATAAGGGTTGATTTATGGGCCAACAGGCGCCGACCTGGCGAGAGCTTTAAGAGACGCACAAGAGGTCTCGGATAATTAGCAGAGAGATATAAGGGTGTGTGCGTGAGCGGAGAGGGAGTTGTTGGCTGATCCCCTTGCCCGGGGCAGATGGGTGAGCGGGTTTGAGGGAGCGTAGGTGAGGGCAGCAGTGGAGATGTAGAGTTGCTGTGTGCAGAGACGCTGTGTGCAGAGACGCTGTGTGCAGAGACGCTGTGTGCAGAGACGCTGAGTGCAGAGACGCTGAGTGCGAAAACGCTGAGTGCAGAGTCGCTAAGAGCAGAGCTGCTGAGTGCAAAATAAGTGAGGTGGAAGGTAGATAAGGGTGGGGAGACGTTAACCATAAGTGACCGTATAGATAGTTATAGGAGTGCCTACACCGGGTGCAAGAACAGGTGAATAAAGTGTAAGCAGGTTACTTGCTACAGCGTGTCGGTGTGAGTAATTTTTGAAGACACTACACATGCATGTATACATGCACATTTCCTAATTTTTAATGTTGGCCCTTTAGTAATGTGTTTAATTAAATTATTATTTGGTGAATTTCTTTTTTTTTTAAGTGATAATGGTTTTACTGAAATGCAAGAGGGTGGTGGAAGGGGGTGAAAAACGTATTTGTCGTAGTTATGATGTTATTCTACTTTACATTACATTTTCTCTAAAAGCACACATACAAACATCATAGACAGGCAGATGCTATATATGTACTCTATATAGCAACTCAGTGGAAATGCTGAAAACAGTAAGTGGTTCATATGGAGATACCCAATTGACAAGTCAATACTCTATCGTATATAACAACATAATCTGTGCATACTACCTGTGACATATGCTTCAGAAACACAACCACGAACTAAACATTGGAACAAAAACTGAAAAGTGTGCAAAGAAGCAAAGACAGATGCATACTTGTAATTAACAGTAAGAGACAGCAAGAGGAACACACCGATTACAGAACATCCGCAGGTTCAGGACAAACTGTGAATAATGTTAATTGGGGTTAGACAAGACACACCATGGTTGGATGGGGTGACGGCCGATGGCCAAGAGCAATTATGGCGAAGCAGCCAAGGAATGGATGGCATTCTAGAGTATGTCCGCAGAGATGGAGAGATGAATTTAGCTCATGTGCAGGTGCTGGGCAAATTGTGACATCGCAGAATTGTGAGAAGTAGTGGCAGCTAAGGGAGGCCTTCACGCAGCAGTGGATTGAGCATGGCTGATGTTGATGATAATTAAAATTTATAATGCCCATTCCATCCTAGGATCCCAATGTGCAATACCTGAAAAGCAGGAAACAAAAACAGAACCCAGGGAATCATCACAGAAAAACCCACAAATACTCTTGTTATCATTGACTGCGGTCCCAATGTATCCTTTGCAATGATATAGAGGAGGCAACAGAGAATGGTGCGCACTAACAAGCCCGTTCGGCTCGCAAAAAAGCCAGCCCCGTTCATTTACCGACATGACCTTCATTCTATTCCAAAGTGAAAAATAAATGTCGATATCCAGACAATGTTTGTTTCTTCTTCTTCTGAACAACGCGATTCGAAAGTGTGCACAACCATACCCCATGAAGATGTAAGAATGCCTCTTTGCAAGACAGCGACTCTTCCACAAGATACTTCATAAGATTGTATTTTAAAAATTACATTACAATGCTCAACAAACAATTCCATACAACTCCCCCTCCCATCCCCCCATAAAATAAATACGTGCTGTTGTTATAAGTCATAGCAGCATTGTCAGCATTTCTTAAGTGCTATACAAAAAGCATATTTGTACGCTGAACAAAGAAAAAAATGGAATTACAAACAACAATGCCAATGTTGTCTATCCCGTATTTTTCCAGCATACACAGCATTGACTAGGTTCAATCCTATATTTTGTCACATTTGCCCAGCTCAAATAAACACATATCCAATGCTTTCTCAGACCAGAGGAGAAAAAGGCTAAGCCTTAGAGAACCAAACATAGTTAGTTGACAGAATAAAACTCCAAGACTGTACATTTTTTGCAATGATCACAATGATCATCATCAACCATGGTTAATCCACTGCTGGATGAAGGCCACTCCAAGCCACCACTATCTCTCAATCTTGTCATGTGGCAATACACCTAGCACCTGCGCAGGAGCTGATCTCATCGCTACATCTCCTTAGTGGACGTGATTTGTTTGCAATATTAGTACAATAGGGTTTAGTTCCAGAATCGCTTTCTAGCATTTGGGCATGTTCATACCGCAAGGGGCATTACTTACGTAGCAGGAAATTAGAGGATATTTAATTGATATAAGTGAGCAATGTTTTAAGGGGTTGTTTAAACATCATTCTATGATTATTATAAGCGTTGCAAAGGAGGAAAGAGAGATTTTAAAAAAAGCGTCTACCATTGAGCCTCCTCCCTTTGTGAGTCTATCGAGTTACTTTACATTTAATTGGCCACTTGATCCCCCCATTGAATTCACGGGAATTCTGATCGAGCTATAGACCCGTGTGCAGAGGGGGAGTTGGTAGGGTGGGGGGGGGGTTATTGATATACATTTATACAGTATTACATGTGATACCTTTGTTTAAACAAAATTACAATCCCTTTTGCAAAGAGGCGTTTTAAAAGGCTCATGCGCTGCCCCCCACCAACCCCGCAATCCCCGACTGTGCTTTCCTGGGCAGAGCCGCTCCACGGCAGATCTATTTGCGCAGCACGACAGAGATCGTTATCAGTTAATGAAGTTACTTCTGCCTGGAGACTTCCACCCCGCGTACACGTGGTGCTCATTCGTTTACCCAGCAAATTACCGCGAGAGAATTATTAAAATTAAAAGTTAAAGCCCTGAAGGGCATCGGTGGGGTCAACCTCTTCCCATGGACATCACTCTCAAGGCTTGGAAAGCTCCCTATACCATAATTAATGAGCGCACTGACTGCACTTAATTTCTCAATCCACCTGTTGACATTTAAACCTCACTTTCACAGCCCTCTATGTTGAACTCAAATATATTATCCGAAATCCAACCGAGCTTCGTTTGATACTCTAAATGGTTTTTTTTTTTTAAATGGATAAGTTGACAGATTTCCAATCGATTCATTATATATGAGTATTATTATTATTACGAGTAGTATTTATCCAGAAAAGCCACAATGAGTGGGAGGAATCTTATTGTTTTCAGGAGGGTCCTCCATTTGGTTTTTACTTCAATATTTGTTCAGCCAACTAATGGGAGGAAACCGGAGAACCTGGAGAAAATACACGTGCGCGACGGGGCAACGCAATATCCCCACACAGATATGGAACCGGATGGCAATGAGTCCCACTTGCTGTACTGTCCTTCTGCTGGCGAGCCACGGGGAAGGGAGCCTTCGCAGTGCTGGATTACAGTCCACGTGGACAGCCACACCGCTGCCCAGTGGCCGTTTTTTATTAAGAAATAAAAGAATACAACAAAATAATATCGTGAGATGTTTCCGTGCTGTCACGTTAACAATATACAGAAGTCGTCCCGGTTCAAACTGCCGACACGGCAGTGGAAACCATGGACGAGCTTCGTAAATCTGCCTCCGTCTTCCCAGCCGTATAAATGGGTACATCCACAATTTGTCAATCGAGCAGTTCACGCGTAGTGGGGTAAAGTATGGGTATTCCCATCTCACGCCAGGGGGGGGGGGGGGGGAAGAGTAGGCCAAACACCTCTCGAGCTCTCTGGATCTCCCTCTAGTGGAGGCCATTTCGCCAGCAGTGTGATAAGCAAGCAGTTCACTTGGTTGCACCTTTACCTTTATATATCAAATACTATTACGCAAAATTTGCTTTAACAAAAATATATAACATGGGTTTATTTTTGAAATAACAGAAGAAAGCTCCGCCAAAGATGTGTTCTCGAGCTATTCCAAAGAATTCCCCAGTTTTTTGTGTGCTTTGCAAACGCATATCTGCTCACATATGGCCAAAAAGGCAAAATGTATTTCATACAATGTTTCACAGATGCATTCATTTCATACAATACACTGGGATAATGCGTACGCAGTGCATCTCGTGGCGCCTGGCTTTCAGCTCCGCGTGAATGGCCCGGGCAGTATTCTGGTCTTTAGCGACGTCATCCGGCATTGTGTTGCCAAGCCAGCACGAACGCAATTCGTGAACAATAACAGCTGATTGTAAAAATGTGTTTTTGTCATCGTGGAGGTGTCCCAATTGGATTCGCTGACGACGTCACGGGGTAAGGGGCTGCACGTGATTTGATGCACTCGCTTTTTAGCTCTTTTAAAAGTCACTGTTAATTTAATTTCACAACTCCTTTGTAATTAATGACGGGCCCTGAAGAGAAATGTTCCATTAGTTATAATTATAATGCTGTTGCATGTTGAAATTTCAAGGACAACCCAATTATATGGACTTGTCTGTGTGCTCTGTGTTGCGTCGCAGTTGCAGCATGCGATCTGTATTCATTGCAAGTTGGTTATTGGCCATTTAGGATTAAAGAAACCATCATATTCTGCTCACTTCTAAAAGCCTTATAAAGGAGGAGCATTAACAAATGCCTGTAAAATGTTTCCATACGAAGTCTCCCACTGTTTTATTGAAACTGCACACTTGCACTAAATCAGTTTTAGTATGTTGATCTGCATTTTCCTTATTACACCAATCAGCGGCATCTGTGATGCTTCAATTTTAATAAGGAAATTAGCGTGATGTTTATTACGTTTGAGGGATTGTGCTTGGCATGGGGTCGGGGGCGAGGATGGAGGCCTTTACAAGAGACCCAACCTTATCCTGCCATGGCCTGCATCATCCCACACGATAAACTACGTTCCATTGTAACTCCTCTCAGCCCTGCTGGGTGACTGAGGTGCGGGACACGAAAACATTTCATGAATTTATTGACGCCTTCTCCTCGAACAGGTCTCTAGTGGCGCTTGCAGAGATTTTGTCTGTTCAACCACATCAAATGTGCGCATATATTACAGTAATTGAATCAACATAATTTGTTGATACAGCTTGAACATAAATCACGTTAAATTATGCTCACAACGGCCCATTAAATATTCCTTACTATGACACACTGCACATTTGCCATGCCAAGGTGAGATTCTGCATATTCGCCTCACGTGTATGGGTAGGTGCAATAAGGTAACACCTTTCTGTAATAACTTCCCCGTCTGGTTATGACGAGTATAAAGCCTCTTTAAAACTTTTTATTTATTTATCATTTATAAAAAAAATTGCATTAACCATGACCACACAGCGCAAGGGGAAAAGGCTATAGATGAGATTTTGTTTTGTTTATTTGTTCAATGTGATAGGTGAAGATGAGTAAGTAACAAGGATTTCTGTTTTGTTGTGCGCGCATTAGAATGCATCTTGCATGAACCCGGTTTTATTTCTCAGTCCCGAATTGGGAGCGTTAATATGAATATATTAGAATGCACTTTTCTCTAATAATAGCTCAAATCATGAGTAAGAGCATACACTACTTATTACAAAGCAGATGTTTCTTGGATCGCGGGCAATATAAAGACATTACACAAATTCGTGAATTATTTAAAATAGACGAGTTATTTGCCAGTATCTGATGCCTAGCAGAGTTTAGCAATTGTAATTTTACTTCTGAACCACTTGATAAATGCCACCTCATAAAATATGCATTATACATTAATGGATTTGTACAGACACTCGTAAGCAGACGATACCTGAAAACAAAAATCTCTGAGATCCTTCAAACAAAAGTTTTTCTCTTTTTTGACAGATACTCGTGATCCATTTATCCATACCGCCTCACTTTACAAGCAGCAGCAAGCAGCAGCAGACATGCACATTCCTTGTCGAGCCATCCTGAAAGTAAGTTCCCAAAGTTATCGTAGAAGTGCCTTAAATAAAAAAAAGCTAAACACAAATGTAAATGTGCAGCAATGAAATTATTACTTTCTGATGCCACTGCTGGCAGAGGGCACTTCGCAAGAGGAAGCTCTTGAGGGCCTCCTTCTTGAGCGGGTAATATTTTTGGCCTACTCTTCCAAACCGGCCAGACGCGTCTTGGAAGAGGTGAAATTAGCAACGCTTTACGTCTGTACGTTCGTTGAATTTCTTTCGCACCGCACATAGCCAACCATGCTAATCGGAGATGCGGGGAAAGGACAACAAACTAAACACACAAAACAACGATTTCTGTATTGGACACATAGCCGACTTGAGTGCCAGGCCAGGTGAACACCTCATAATGCACGACCTGCATATTGACTGACTATGGCTTACCCGTTTATTTTTCTGGTTGAACTGACGTAGCCGTGGAGAGGGGGGGGGGGTCATTAAAACAAAGTTTTTTTGTTTATAGAACAAGAGCTCAGTACATCGCATGAACCATGCAAGGAAGGGGCACAGACGACAAGCCCAATGCCCAGGTGCCCACAGGCAGGGGAACGGGTGATTAGGCTTCCATAGGGGCAACGATGGAGAGCCTGGTATTTTTAGAGGAGGGGAAGAAGAGGTAAGAGGTTTGGAGGGGAGGGGGTGGGATTTAATAACCATGCAGAAATGTTTCAGCAGACCGTGCTGGGAGATTGAATCGGGATCTCAGGTTCGATTCAACGTGGCTACCCCGTTGCACAAAACGGCGGCAGCCCAATTTCTTGTTTATTCTGGGTTAGCTGTGAAAACACGAGGTTGTTGCGAAAACCTTTTGGCTTGCTTGGTGTACGGTGCGATGCCAGCGTGTGCGCGCGCGCGCGGAGATGGCTCTGCGTGGGCATGTGTGGTGATAAAATCTCCCAGCAGCAATGCACTTCTCCGACCTTCGGACTTGCGGTGTCATGCGACTTTGCGCGGTGAAAATCCCCCGTAATAAAAATTCATATGCTGGACAAAAAAAAAAGGAATGCCAGATTAGAGTGCAGTGAAATGGGATTTTTGATAAATGATGACCTATATGGGTCTCTTGTGGGAATTCGTTTTGTCCCATACAGAGATGCCATTTGTTATTATTGTTGCTTTGTTGTTGGGGAAAGCGTTTCGGGTTTTTTTTTTTAGGCGAGAAAGTTTGTCATAGAAAGAGTGAAACGACTCTTTTCACAGCCCAGAAAAGCACTTAGACGCAACATTGTATATATATAAAGCCCACTTTACAAAGGTAATGATGATGATGATGAGAATGGATGTCGAATGCTGAATGATAAATGGGTCTGAGGAGACACAGCAGCTGACATTGACTGATGTGTGACTGATGATGGATGATGGATGCTTGTGATGGTGATTAGAGCTGGCAATCAATATGATTTTTCACAACAATTACAGAAGGAAAATGGGAAAAAAGGGAGCTTATTTGTTTTTTTTTATTTAATATCATACCCGCATACTGATTAATATAGACCCATCCGCCTATGACTAAATCACCTGGAATGCACCCGATTTCATGAAATCTCATAAGCTAATCTCGGAAGATCCTGGATAGTTTTTGGGCGACTAACATGTGCAAATGGGGCACTAGGGTAGCGAGATGTTAATTACCTCACTTGGAATACAGGAGGTCGTGGGTTTGAGCCCGACCCTGACACTTGTGTATTTGAAGTTTGCGTATCTCTGTCCACGTGGTAGCGTGCATTTTTCTCGAGGGCCTCCGGGTTTTCCCTCCACATTTAGAAACGTGAATTTCGAGTATTTGGCTGCTATACATTTCTATATGATAAGCCACTTTGTTGAGTTATCATTTATGGCCAGGTCGCTTCTGACAAAGAGCTATATCGTGCAGTTGGCCTTACCTGGTGAAATAAAAAATAGTTTAGTTTAAATCAAAATAGTTTAGTTTAACTTTAAAATAGGATGCCGTAGGTGGCGAGGCTATGTGGCGGGCAGTAGATGGCAGTGTAGCAAAACCGATCGTTGTACTGCACTTCTATTTCTCCGGGTCTATGCGGCCTGTCCTCACTAGCCTGCACTGACCAGTGTGATCAAATATGGTCAAATGACAGCCACGACCCCCGGAGAGGTTTGGGAAGGCATCGAATCTAGGAGTGGTTTGACAAAAGTGATCTGACATGTATGTGTGCTGTGGACTCTTAACGCTCACACATCCATATCAGAATGTAATTTAATATCTTCATTCTTCTGACAAATATTATGAATCAATGACTCTTAAATTTCGATTGAGAGCTTTCGTGACTGCAGGGATTCATCTTCTTGGTTCTTTCGGTAATGTCACGTAGAAGGGAAATAATAAAATAATAAAAATAAAACATAATAAAATAATTCTCACGACGTTTCGGCCACAAAGCAAGCAGCTGTCCTCAGGTGAAGAACAGGTCTGTCGGAAAGACAGCGTCTGAAATGACTCTTGTTCTAGATGATAGTAAGAATGCAAATAATTTAGGGCAATGTGCCCAAACAACACACTGCTGTGGCCGAAGGCCTCCCCGCTCAGTATCGCCAAGGGGTTTGTTGGCCATACTTCACCACGCTGGTCAGTGCACGTTGGTGAAAGGGGGAAACCTAGAGCCAGTGATATTAACCGGGCACAGGAACACAACTCAGGGTTGCGCTCACGCAGTAAAGACAACGTTGGGCCAGCGTTAGGGCAGCAATGCTCCACCCCATTGCCCTTTAGCAGAGGGTTGCACGTTCAGAAGATAAAAAAAACTCATGCGAATGAACAGCATTGCACAAAGCCTGTTGTGAGTAAAGTGGTTGGCAGCAACCACTGGGCATGAATGCCAACACTCAACTCTAATAATTAGTGGAAAGACTCGGAATTCAGCGTAATGGACTTATACAACACGGGCATAATAGCAAACACTTTTGAACGTAAGCACCGGAACTGTGTTCGTATGGAAATGCAAAAGTCGATACGTGTGTTTACTGCAAAACCGAAGCAATCAAAATGTCAATAGTATGCTGCACACACTGCATGGCAGCATCTCTTAAAGACGTTTTTTTGCTGGTGTTCAACTGTACAAAATCAAAGTAAAGTACCTTCTTGCCAAGTGTTCCTTGGCAAGGAGGCTTTCGCGATTAATTCCATCCACAAAAGGTTTTTTTTGGGTTAGATCGCGTAAAAATCTAAATGTGTCGTTAAAACCCGCCACCCTTACCCGACACAGCCATTCGTCACGAGTACAGCAACACCGGTGTGCTGGAGAGCAAAGCCACAACATTTACAATCCGAGTACGACGTTTCGCCAGTTATTACAACTACCTTCATCAGGCGACAGCCAGAATTTGGCTGCCAAAACGTCGTACTCTGATTGTAAATGTTGTGGCTTGGCTCTCCAACACATCGGTGTGCTGTACTAGTGACGAATTGGCACGTCCTGTTTACGTGACAACCCTTACTAGTCGGCTTTGTCGGGTGGTGGCGGGTTTAATGACACATTTATATATTTACGCGATCTAACCCAAAAAAACATCTATTATAGATGTTCCTTATTTGTTTGGAAACACAAATTGTATCCTTCGTAGGGCATAAATACAATAATAGGAGGGATAAAGTGGCGGTACAGTGGGTTAGTGCTCTGAGCTATGAATCCGGCAACCCGAGTTCGATTTCCAGCCACAGCTAACATCAGTGGCAAGTGATATCAGAACCGGACCACCACCACTTTATCAACCTGCACTGACCAGCGTGGTGAAGTATGGTAAAAAAACTCTGATCATTAACATGGTGTGGAAAAATATTTATCCATTGGTGGATTAAGATGCCTTGATTTGATTTCGCACCTTATAATTATTTTTTCAAGAATTGTATTTGCGTACAATAGTAGAACCGTTGAAAAACATGCAACTTCCGTGCTTACTTGTTTTCGTGTACATACTTAAGCAAAAACAGAAAGACTGAATTGATCTTCAACAGCAAATGACGGAAGTAACAATTAGAACTGATGTGTTTTTCTAACAAACGGGACTCCTAAATGTGCATATGTCATCAGCACTACATTGGTAGATGTGGAGATTTAGAGAGATAGCACTCTTAAGGTAAAATGTCCATGCTACCCAATTGTGTGAGTGTATTCCCAGTAAACACCGCCACGTTTGTCCAACGTTAGTGTCTAACCAGAGTTGTTGAACCAACGTTGACCAAGCTTAATCGGCAGTCTCATTAACATTCTTTAATAATGAATGATACTGTCACGGACACACTGTAAGCATTCTTATAAATCACATGACATATGTATATATATTGAAAAAGAAACAATATTTGCAGGAACAGACAAAACAATGAACTGCATGGGCAGACACCAACGCAATTCTTACAATATTCATTAACGTTGCCTTATTACAGATATACTGTATATAGTAGGCTGGCATTATGGACAATTATCTTTCTTTTAGGCAACATCCATGCTATGTAACAGGGCCTCTGCCTGAAACGCCAGTCCACGATGTGTTTTTCATGTCATGTGGCAGTGTTCATGATACATCTCTAGTTTTGTGCGTGTCTATACTGGCATGTGACATGTGCAGCGGGTAACATCTACAGTCACGTCTGAAGAAATTAATGAATAGACCAATGAGCGAATGAATGAATAAATATATAAGCATGCGAGTGAATGAATGAATGAAGGAGTTAATGACCCACAAAGCTGGTCAATGACCCTATGCATCATTGAAGCACCGATGCATTCAAGTCAATTATTTCAATGTTATGATGATGTTCTATACAAGGAGAAAAAAAAAACACATCTTGAGAGGGAAGCATAATTAATGAGCCACCACCCGTGGACATGCATTGCTTTACAGGCATACCCCCTCCAGAGCCACATAATCACGTTACCACAGGCCCCCACGTAGAGAAAAAAAAATCTCATTTATGCAGTGGGACAAATGCCTCACAGTGAGACGACTCTGCTTGCTCTGCACCCCGGCTTGCAACTTGAGCACATGTTCCGCGGCGTCTTCGGGTTAAATCCTGCCACATCCTGGTGCTGTCACAGGGTACCAGTCGTGGAAGCTGCGTGCACATTTCTTTATCCTAACCATTAGCGAAGATTGCTGCCGCAACACAGCCAAAAACACTCGACTCTCAACATTCTTAAATTAATGTTACATTAGTTTAAAATTACCAAAGGCTGCAAAACCTCATGTCTCTGCAATTTGCACATCATTTTAAATTCATGTTCTACAGTCAAACCGATAAATAAATTATGCAATGAATGAGACCAGAAGGTTGGCTAACACATCACGCCCTTCAGTGCTTTGGAGTGTGTACAGCATTGTTGGGGCCTATTTTGTGATGTTAAGCAGTCCTGAAAGGAAAGATCTAAACCGTTCTCTTTTTTCCTTGGCTTCTTAAAAGTACAACAATATAGATGATTAATTTTGGGTTTCTTTGTCAATACAATGTTTGAGGAATGCCTCCCCATGCCTTTCAGTCTTGGGAAGTTGTTTGACCATACTGCACCATGCCATTCGAAGCAAGTTAATTTGGTTGAGGAGCAGGTCCAGTTCTGACACCTCCCATGTTCGCCATGGCTGGGAATTGAACTCGGTTGACTGAGTTCATAGTGCAGTGAGTTCTAATCACCATGCGGCCAAGTTATCCACCCACGCCCCACGGACAATACACAAATTGTAGGCATATATAAATACTTTATATGCTGGAAATAAGGGCAGACAGCATGTGCTGAAAACAAGAAATTATAACGGCTTCGTCAATTGTGTTTATTGTGGGATCTAATAGAGCATCGATGCATCATGTGAAACACAAAGCACAAACAAAATGACCGCATTAGAACATATTGAAAAACAACACAATGATGTGTGAGTCTGCGTAGATATTGAATATCTTCTGTTGAACACCTTTTTAAGTTGACGCAGTGGTTAGAACACTGCGCTATGAACCCTACGACCTGAGTGGTTTATTTTCCTGGCCGTGGCTAACATCAGTGGTGAGTGATATCTAAACAGGGTCCCCCCGCTTCACCAATCCACACTCACCAGTTCTATATTTGAAGCGTTTGTGACTGCAAGGATTCATTCTCTTAGGTTTTTTCGGTGAAGTCACGTAGGTAAAAAATAATAATAAAATAAAATAATCATAATAAATTAAAATAACTCAATTAAATCACGACGTTTCGGAGGCAACACAAGTCTTCGTCTTCAGGTGGGACCGTCACAGCCAAATTTACTGTATCAAGATTAGTGAAGTATGGTCAAATAAACCCTGTGACTAAAAAGGTGTATGAAGACCTTTATCCAGTATTGGATTGGGAAAGATGCTGAATACATATATATGTATACTGTATATATTTTAATAAATTTAAACCATCTCTGGATTGCACTTAAATATGTCAATTTAATAGTCAAATGGTTTCAAGATTCATCCAAGCCCTGGACATCGCTTATGTCCTTGGCAGTCCTAAACCAATGGGGGGAGGGAATTTCCATATTCCTATACTGTAGTAGAGGCTGATATCGCCAAAGGTCAGCCCACTCTTGATTTGCCATCAAGTGGCACTCTGCAGGGGTTGTTAATTTTCCTGACCCTGGAGGTAGGTGGTGAACCAAGTTGGCCTTGATAATGATTTTAATTCACCACCTTTCGATCACGACCCGAGTGCTTTGCTGACTTAGCCATTCCTGTGAAAATTCTAAAACATTTTCAATCACGCTTAAATGAATACAGAGTGGATGCCAAACGGTGATGCGATATCTTACAGACCGCAAAGTGCAGAGCCATAACATAGCAAGCAAAAAAGATAAAGGTGCAGCACCTGCAATTACTTGCCACTAGACGGGCCTCCGCGAGAGGGAGGTCTACAGGGCCCCACGAGTGGGAGTTTTGTTTTGTTTTTTAAATCCTTTATATTAAGTTCGCTTGCTTGCTTGCTTGCGCGCTTACGACCGTGCAAATCTTTCGGTCGTTTTTTATTTAAATCCTTTATATTAAGTTCGCTTTCTTGCTTGCTTGCGCGCTTACGACCGTGCAAATTTTTCGGACGTTTTTTAACCCACTTCCCGTGATCCAATCGAGCTGACATTTTCCACACAGACTCGTTGTGCGTGACAATTAATTTTCTTGCAAATTTTTTTGCTAAATTTTACACTTTTTAGGAAAAAATAATAATATTTAATTACCAATTGCTTAATGCTGCCAGGCAATCGTCTGACCCATAGGTGGCAGCCATCTCAAGCCAGAGGACGAGAGGACTCTAGCCGCCACGCATATAAAGGATTTATAGTGAAAAACTTTGTTTTTACGGGTTAATTTTTTTGTCACCTACTCTTCCACGCCGGCGCAGACGCCTTGAAAGAGGTGGGCGTAGGCGCATTGTGACCCAGCAAATGCAACATGCCCGTCGACCAACTGCGGTGGACCCATTCATACCGCCGGCATGGACAGAGGCGGGAGGTGATTCAACAATCTTGCACCGTTGTTTCAAGTGCCACGCTAGGCGATCAAACATGCGACCTCTGGGTTGCAAGTCCAGTGTTGCTAACCATTACTCCACGGCAACAGCAAAGTCATAACGTAGGAGAGTATAAATCTGTGCACATGGGAAACCAATCACACATAATGGCTATTTATCCACAGCACAGACGCTTGCAATACCATGTTTAAGTAATTATTCGACCCATCTCCTGTCTGCCTGCCCATAATACGGTACTAGAGGATAATGTGCGTGTAATATGTTGCACCTGACTTTGTAGACAAGCATTGTTTTTTTTTCCCTAAGATATTCCGCTGCTATGCCTGGTAGTTGCGATGACTACACAGGGTTGTGACTGGCGGGTTTTATTTTCCGGCATTCTCAGTGCAAAGAAAAACGAATGTTAAAAATGTCATCGCCACCTGCTTCACCTTGTGAGGCACCATTAATGCTTACCTTGTGAGGCATCGTTAAAGGCCCATTATAGTTACTTCAGACCACGACTAATACTGATCCTAATGATGGTCCTAATGACCTTGACCTAATTTCCGAAACTACGTTTTTTTTTACCATCCTCATTTTTGTTGATTCATGCAGACCACTGGGACAAGAGATGATACAGCGACAAGGGGAAATATAGACACGGGGCAAAATAGACGCGGGGCAATATAGACACAGGGCAATATAGACACAGGGCAATATAGAGAGACAGAGATGAGGGACGATGAAGGGCGAAATGAAGACGACAACCTCCCCTGGACCATCTGAAAAAAGTGACAACACCATTGCTTGTATCAACATAATTTTATTGTTATTTTAAGATTTTTTCGTAATTAATTATCCCCAAAAGTACACGTGGAATGTACAATGCAATTGTTTTTACTTGAACGGCTATGTTTAGACAATCTTACAAGAGAGTTTTTAGTTTTTAAAGACAAAAAAATATGAGGAAATGCCTTACAATGTCTTATGAAAATTGATAAAAAGCAGTTGCTCTGTGATATCCCCTTCCGTGGGTCATTCTTTAACGCGGTAGTGCTCAGTGAGCGTTCCGAGCAGATAGCGTTGTCCGTGACATGATGCCGATAGCAGAATTGGGAATAAAATTGTAGGAAAATGACAAGAAAATATCACGAAATAAAGGCAAAACTGTGTATATACAATATTGTTTAGAACATGTGCTCAAATGCAATGTAGATTGAAGGTATCTTCCACGTAATAAATATGTGATATTGTTACACACTGATCATTACATATACGGTGCTGTCAAGACTTGCAGGGATAAATATAGTCCGAATAATATTTTACTGTACATGCGGATTGTAAGTGTGTGTTTGTGGCATAAATGCACAGTAAAACAGAAATAGCTGAGCTTACAAACTTAAAAATTATACTTGAAAATATCTATGTCGTAAACATCAAAACCATTTCCTATTCTAGATCCCAAAACCAATCATTGATCGAGGGAAACTAGAAAATACTGGCAAACACAGCTGAGCTTGGAAGCATCCAATGAAATATAAATAAAAAGTTAATAAATAAGACGTGAGAAATATTTTGCTAAGTTATTTACTCGTCCTTGAGTGTATATATACACACACATGAAGCAGAACTTGCTTGACACGTAAGATTTATAGAATGGGTCACCTTGCCATTACGTGGAAAACAGAACATCTAAATAAATCTGCACACTATTTTTACTTTTCATATAGTGTGCATATCCTATACGTTATGCAAACAAATATAACAAGCTCCACTACAGTATATTAATAATTTCCAGCGCAATATATATACACACATCAGACATAGTATAATAATTTATTTTCAAGTGTTTTCATTTTAATGTAATTTAGCAATTTACTTCACTCTCAATCGTAAGCCAACTTAGCAGCAGCATATTCTGTACAAAAAAAGCCATAATATATATTTTATGGGATTTAACTCCATGACATGTTTGCGCCTCACAATCGGCTTGGGTATACAAAACAAAGTAAAAACAAACCACAGTCTAATCAAGAGCACGGACGACAAACGAAATTACTTTGGTGAACAACAAATATATCTCGCAAGGTTAAAAGTAAACGTATCAACATTCCTTTAAGTTGCGCCAAAGTGTTGGTTACAGTTTCGCAAACTAAGACAAATTGCCGTGGCCTCAATAGACACTCGGCAGTACCTGGTTTTGGGCTGAATAATTTACATGTTGCTTCGTGGCATATTCACTCTCTCTCTCTCTCCACTCCTTCCACTCCTGGATGTTTTACAGGGTAATCACTCAAAGCTCCGCACCTCTGCAAACACTGTCAGCCTTGGTTTAAATTAAGAGATGTAAACTACAGGGAATACCGCTGTAATGTTGGACACAAAAAAATAACAGCAGGCCATTGTGCTGTACGATGATACGACCAAGATCTTATCCTGCCAACCTGATATGAAGCTCATTAAAGCGTCTCGGTATGCAATACGTGCCCTAGCTCACTCAGGTGAACCATGCCTAATGCTGTTGGCGACATTCTAGATGTTTTATTAATGGGAAAATGCTTGCTGTCTGCAGCGCCCACATGATTTCATTTTTAAGCACTTGAGGGAGAAGTTGAGTACATATTTTACGGTTACTACAAATTTATAAATAAAATAATCTGTTGGCATTGTACATGCTTGTTAACTTTATTTGCAATGCTTTACATTTCCTCCAGTCCCACAGCTCTTCCCTCAGCCACAGCCTAACTTCAAGCAGAGAAATCACATGAAGGCGATCGTACTCGGACCATAATCCAATTGTGGTTTGCGGAATGGGCTGGATTGGGTTCAACTGCCTTACAATTTGTGGTGAGCGGTGATTGACAAACTCTACGGGAATATTTTTTTTTGTCAAAAAACAATTATTCACGTATTGTTGTGACACAACGAGATTCCCTCTCGTACATTACGAGCACAATGCAAGTCTAACAAAAAAAATAAAGATTGAGGACCAACCTTACATAGAGAACAGAATTCCCGTGCACAGGGCCTCCCCTATGCCCGTGCGGGTCATGGGGGTTATGTGATTGTACTTCACCACACTGGCTTGGCGAAGACGGGAGGAAGGGTAGCACAAAATGACAGTGGATTTCCTTGCCGCACTGACCCAAGTCATACAAAATATATATGAAACGTGCATCAGAATATTCATCAACTGGAAAGTGCTGAATATTTAAATAGCAATGCATATATTTGTCCAAAGAATAATATAGTAATACGCAGCACATTTATAGACCAATTTATGTCTAAGAGCTTAATAAAGGTGTCTTCTATTTACTCTTCTCTCGCTCTCTTTATTTCAGTGTTTGCTTATACGGGCCATGTTTTAACCTGAAATGTGTTTTTTCTCTCCCTCTCTTAAGTCATTAAACGAACGCTCTCAATTCCGAATGGCCTGTCCACGCGGAGGATTACAGCTCATTAGTCCTCAAGTCTCCGGGGCATTGATGGGTTTTAGACTCGGCAGTAAAATCAGGTAATGGTTGGATTGTTTATTTCCAAGAAAGGCAGCTTAATGACATATTGTACAAAAGCGTAATGAGGTAATGGACCAACGCAGTTATTTTCATTTCAATATGGACCTTTGATCAAAGTAAACTCAATTTGTTCCTATCAATAAATATACCATTACTGCTCTCTCTTTAAAAAAAAAAACATGTATTTTGAGAACACAAATAAAAAAAATAAAAAACTATTTTTGAACATTAAATCATCTGGCAAATGTTTTTCAATTGGTCTAAACGAGCCAATGTGATAATGTGCATACAAATCTGATGCTGCCACAAGGAGCCTTAATGTTCACTAATTACAATAGTCAGATTGGAGAGCCTGTGACAGGCTGTTGAAGTTTAATTGGAAAGTACTCAAACATGCTGTACATGCACATTAGACATTTTGTTATGTTATTCCTCATTATACTTTCAGGAAGGGGGTGTGTGTGTGTGTGGGGGGGGGGTGAAATTACAAGTTGTAAACAGCAGAGTCGAGGTAATCATTGCTATTTTCACAGACAACAGCCTTCAGATGAATTACAAAGAGTTGATCTGATCAGCACTGATATTGGTGGAAGCCAGATAGAGTGTAGTAGTCTCAGAAAGCCAACAGCCAAACAGTTGGCTCATTTATACAAAGCCAAGGCCTCCCCTGCAACAGCCAACCGAGGCAAGAAGAGCAAAAGAGAGAAATTGCCCAATGTGGACATAATGTAAAAACCAAAGGAATATAAAACACTATCTGATGGCTTGAGGTCCTTGAGTGTGACAAGGGAACGTGCAGTTGCAAGGCAGCTACAAAAGATGGCATCTCATTTTATTAACTTAAAAGGAAATCGGTCATATTCCTACACTCCCTAATGTGCTTTTGAAATTCTACAGGTCCATACATCATCAGCTTACACTCAAATAAGTGTTATAAATTAACTGCTTTGCTGGTGCAAGGCTTGCGTGGTTGGGCATAATAATAATAATACACGTTTCCAAAAGAGGAATATTGGGAATAAAAACAATTTAAATAATACGGGTTGATAATTGTGTGAAGGGTAACAATTTTCCAAATTTCAAAGTGTTATGAATGCAACGCAAAAAACAACAACCACTCAACGCCTATTGCGGTTGTTTCAACATAACGCTATTTGAACGTTTTCAACGGATCCGAGGCATATGTTGTTCTTGAACGTAACAACGGTGCATCACGTGGGCAATCCGAAATGGTTATACACGGATAAACAAAGGGTATTATCTTTCAGCCTTCCACATGAACACCGCGATGCGGAGTAAAATGAAGCACTTTTTTGCGTCTATGCGCAACCAACCACTATGCACACAGGCAACATGTTCAATGCGCATTATAACATCAATCACAAAATCAGCCGCGTCGGATACGTACGATGGTGGCGCTATCAAACCAAGGTTAATCAATGTTCCTGAACTCTGCGAGGGGTGTTTAATTAATCCGTGAATTTGTTCACTTAAATTCTCATCGCACAAATAGTACCAATTTCTTCGAGTTTTAACAGCAAAAAAAAAATATATATAATACAGTACCGTGTGTATATATATATATTTGACCAAACAAGCTTGTGCAGGTGCTTTGATGAATATGGTCATCAGCAGCAATACGGGAGGTGTGGTGATTTCATTCAAGCCGCAAATACCGTCTCACTTGTATAAATGTGGGTGGTAAATAAATAAACAATGCCGTCCAAATTGGGGGAGGGAGGGTGGGGAGAGGGGGGGAGCTTAGTTTTGGCGCAGATAGGATGAGCTCTGCTGTCAGGATGCTACAGAGAATGCAATCCGTCTGTGGCGAGGTGTGACAGTGCAATCTCAAGATGTGTCCTATGAATGCTCATGGGACGTGGCAGTGACACATTCCAAGCGATGGTCCTGCATCACGCCGCTTCGGATCTCTCCCCCCAACTCGGAGGATAGGTCAAGGCCATTGACTGGTGCGCAGTTTGCTTTTCCCCTAATTTGGCACGAGTGGGTGAAGGGGGTCTAAGAGGCCTGCCTACGTGAAAACACAATATCTGAATGAGACGCATTCATAAACAAGCATTTCTAGAAAGCGCTGAAACTAAAAACCACGATTTGCTGTATATTATAGGTGGGTCTACAGATACATTTATATATTACACCTGAAATACAGAGTGGAGCGGCGGTGCATCCGTAAGCACGTAGCACTACGAATCTGTGCTGTTGACAATTTGACCTTAATCACTTTGGGATTAAACGTGCACATTGAACTGTGTGTTGCCGTTTGAACCAATGGGCACAGGGTTTATTTTTATGAAGTGTTTGCTATGATGCATGCGTTATGTGAGTCCATTAGGCTGAATCCCGAGTCTTTCCGCTAATTATCAAGAGTTAAGTGTTGGCATTCAGGCCCAGTGGTTGCTGCCAACCACTTCACTCAACAGCCTTTGCGCACTGGTGTTTATTCCCATTAGTTACGTCTTAAATACAACGCTGTACACTCTGCGGCAGAACGACGGGGATTAGCGGGTGGCCCAATGTTTAGCGGGATCCACTGTTAAACCCGAGCTCAATTTCCGGCCACGGCTAACATCATTTGCGAGTGCTATCTGCACCAGTCCTGGCCTCACTCCCTTTGACAACCCTAAACTAAAACAAAAACTAAATTATGTTTTTTTTTACCGAGTAAACCCCACTGAGCTTACATAGCTCTTTCTAAAAAGCTACCTGGCTATCACAAATGATAGCTCAACGAAGTGGCTTATCATGTGGACATTTATAGCAGCCAAATACTCTAAACGCACGTTTGTAAACATGGAGGGAACCAAACGGAGGGCTCAGAGAAAAAGTCTACGCATCCACGGGGAGAACATGCAAACTCCAAATATACAGGCTTCATGGTCGAGATTGAACCCATGCTGTCATGTATGCCAGGCGAGATAGTTAACATCTCACCACCGCGGTGCCTAGCGCTGACCCGCATGGTAAAGCATGGTCAAACAATGCCTACAAACCAACACACAGTGTGGGGAGGCCCTTCATGTAGCAGTGGATTAGCAAAGTGCTATAAATGATTATTATTATTATTTTACGATTAATATAATATTATTCTATCCAGTGTGGGTTGGAGTGTTGGTGCGGTGGCTCTCCCACACTGCGGGTTGAACGTGGTGATCGGAGTTTAAATCCGTCAGCGGCGGGTCATATTTGAAACGGCCTTTAGCCTCCTGCTGACAGCCATGGTGAAGTATGGTCAAACAACGTCCACGGCCAACATGGCGTGTGGAGAATCGTTCTCCGTCACAGCACGTTGACCAAGGAGAGCAGATGGGGATATCGAATACAACGGGGACTACATGACAATGAACACAATCCACTTAGATACTAATGTTATACATATGACATTGCATGTGCCTCGTGCAATTCGAAAATATATAACGTACAGTGCGTAAGCCCGAGACACATGTAATTCCACAGTGATGATGGGCTATTGAAAAAGCTTTTTATCAAGCTTTATGGATCAATACTCCTTGCCCAAGCTGACCTCACTGACCTAGCAATCACTGCTTGGACTAGAAGGCCCCTGCCAGAGCAGATGTTCTCGTGACATTTCCCAGAACACCGGGAAATGTAAAATCAATCTTCCCACCTGCCTGCCTTCCTGGCATGCTACCCCGTCTCATCTCCGTTCAAAGGAAAATACGTGTGTGTATTTCCTCCAAAATGTAGAATTGTTTCTCTCTTTGAGCCGGGGGGGGATAACGTCGGGTAATCTCCGTGTACGTACAAGTGACCCTCAAAATATTACGGCGAGCTGATTATGAAAAATGCTCACAAAGCTATCTATGCAATCATATCATGATAATGGGTTTTCCGATTTCAATGATTTCTGCAATGTAAAATAATAAAGGAGGGGGGTGGGGGGGAAATAGCAGTTGAACATTTGTCAATTATTGTAATTATTACGCTTTAACCACCGATCGTATGTTTGTGCACAGAACTCCACGTGGAAACACGTGCAGCCCTTTTAGCCAATTCGCTCTTGGATGACGGCCTCCCCAATGCAACATGGGTCCATGAAGACTCGTGTGACCAGAGTGGATTTGGCAAAAGGCAGGGAGCATGGACATCGGAGCACAGTACAGTACAACAATGGATTGTTTAGCTGACACAGTAGCTCCGCAGAAGCCGAGAGCACCCGTCTTTTGCACTTGGTGAGAACCCATCAAAGCACGATCCAGGCGTCACCCTGCTTAGCTTCTCTGAGATCTCACGAGATCGGGCCGCATTTAAGGTGATTTAGTCGAAGGCTGTATTATACCAATAAACACCTGTTTATATAAAAACATGTGTAAAAATGTATTAAACACCAGTCGTACTATTTGGGTCGTGACGATTCAAGTGAGACGGGAGCAAGGGTCGTGTTTGTATCTTTTTTACCCATGGCACCAAAAATAAAATTTCACAATGAATCCAGTGCAAGTGTAATATACGATCATGAAGATGCTTTTAATTATCGCACTCACGTAAACATAGCCTCGTTTGCTGAAATATTAAACACCTTCTTAGAGGGTTTTTCTTATTTCCTGTTTTAACTGGAAAAGACTACATGAGCAAAAACAATTATCCAAAGCATGTGTTCTTTAAGAAAAAACATATTCAACAACTGACAATGATGTGTGTATGTATGCGAGCTGTAATGTAGTTGTTATCGCACTGTGCTATGAAGGCATCGTGGCGCATTTGATTCCAGCTCATGGCGAACTTTGGTAGCGAATATCTGAACCAGTCCCGCACCTCCCCGAGGTCGACTCAGCCTTATAAATGAGTACCTGGTGTAAACATCAGCACTGCGGAAACAATGTGCTGTGCGAGTCTTAATAGGTGCTTACTAACAGCGCTTGCCCCAACAGTCTGCTAAGGCTATATGGAGGATCTTAGTATTTTTTGTTTTTATATGTGTCATCATTGTAATCCATATCCTTACCAACAGCAATATCAACAGTGACCGGATCTCAGAGAGAAAGAGAGAAAATGCCTTTGTGGAATGGCCCTGAAATGGTGCCAATCTTTAGTCATGCCTTTAGATGAAAGGAAGCGGCAGCGAGGAGCGGTTGGGAATTACTGCTGCGAAGCAATGGGAACCGTGGATTTCAAAGGAAAGAAGTGAAAGACAGAGACGAGTGTCCATTAGTGAGCCCAGGATCAATCGGCACACTCACCATGGCCCCCACGACCCACCTGCAGCTTCGCCCGTGGTCAGGTGTCTGCGCCGCAAAAGAGACGAGCCCTCTCAGCGCCGGTGTTTCGCTTGGCAGTCAGGGACGTCTGGGGGAAAAAAAGCTCCTTTGTGATGAGGACGGCTGCGAGAAAACAAAAACAAGTCGTTTTCTTTGCTTCTTATTTCTCTCTCTCTCGCTCGCTCGCTCGTCTCTTGTTTCTGCTTATTGTGTACTTTTCATCAAGTGCTTTGTGATCTTGCTGCGATGCAGAAGCGGGAAGCAGTGACCACTCACGAAGCGAGAGAAAAAAAACACCCAAACGCCTGAACATTCCCAAGGCGTCATGCTTCCAAACACTACATCTATTTCCCCACAAAGCACACGTTTAAAGGAAGAGATGTCTAAACAACAACTGCTCTGCAAACGGCCTAAAAGTGGCGCTTAGTCACACACACAATCGGCAATGTAATGCATACTTATTATTTTCATACCCGGTGAAATGCAAGCTGGATTAAATTCAGGGCAGCCGGTTTACAATGCTCTAGAATCTATAAAAGTGAATGAATCCACTGATCGACAAGGACACTCCCCGTGTGTTTTGGTCATGGTGGTCTTTTGACCATACTTCACCACGCTCGTTCAGTGTGGGTTGGCAAAGTGTGTGGGCACAGGAGCAGTTTTAGATATCACTCGCCACAGATGTTAGCCACGGTCAAGGAATCAAATTACGCACATATGGAGCATAAACCATCATCACGCGAACTCCGCTCATCCTCGCAGCAGCTTTTGGCTGAGCCATCGTACAAAGGGCGGGGGTCACCGCATCATCGCACGGCGCTTTCAGATGCTTTTCTGCGGCCGTCTGGAACGCTCTTCCGTCCGATATTAGGAAGCCACTGGAGCGATACACTTTTAAACCATATAGATTGAAAACTAATTTCTTTAAAACTGCTTTGTGTTTAATTTATGGTCTCCCCCCCCATCCCCGATGAGCACGGTTGGCTACGTACGGTGCGAAAGAAGTTCAACACAGGTACAATAGATTGCGCGCTTAACCACTGGGTCACCATTCTCCCAGTCTTGAGAATAAGACGTAAAAAATTAACACCGACTAAAACCAATTAAATTGACTCTTTCTTTGCGGTCAATCTCTACTATCGCCGTATTTATGCTACGGATAGTGCATGCACGTAGGGTTTCAAAATATGCCTAGGGTTATTGATTACACGGAATTGCTTTAGCGTGCAGTTTTCTCTTCGGTACATGAGGGTGGAAGGACTGTTCCTGGCGCCCCACCTCCCCACCTTTCCACCCCAAATAACGCTTTCAAAACACGTACTGACCAGGCGCGGTGGTGAAGTATATCCAACAACCCCTCTTCCCACCCCTATGATAAACGAGGCACGAGAGAAGCATTGTGCGCCGCTGTGGATTGACAGAGGGTTGAGAAAACGATTGGCATGATTATCACAACAAATTTTGGCCCGATGATCAGATCACCGGCAGTGCAACGGATCTTGCCCGATCTTAGAAAGCGAAGCAGGTTTAAGCCTGGAAATCCCGCTTCGATGGGCGACTACCACTATGGCAGTTGTTATGGGCGGGTGTTATGGGATGTAAGGGCAACGTTGTTGGCAGTGCAGAAAATGCACCGTTGTACCGTACTTCTGTGTTCCCACCTAAATACCCCTCCCCACCTTTCACCAACCTGCTCGCATCAGCGTGGTGATGTATGATCAGGTAGTGGGTTAACAAAGGGCTGTATACGTACACAACACGCACAACACAGATATGTTATTTTAAACATCCTAATAATAACAACAAGGTGGCTTTTTGGAGCATCCCATTCTACATCATTGCATCAAAGGTCTATGCGATACGTTTACATTGGGGGGAAACGTGCAATGTACTTAGCGTCTCACAAAGAACGTCATTAGTGATGTGTGAAGCGAAAACTCAAATTAGAAGCAAAATACTCTCGCACTGATGATAATCCAAGTTACCTGTTGACAGCAGGCGAAAAAAAATAGGCGTCTCCATGAACTGCTGATGCCTCAATTGCAACAGCAGAGTTGATATCTGATGAGTGTAGCGGACACTGCACAACGATTGCGCCTCCGATTCGCACGGTTGGCTACGTACGGCGCGAAAGAAGTTCAACATCCAGCGCGCACGAACGAGTCTTGGAGCGGTGTTGTCGCTTGCGTTAAGCACGGCGAGCATGGGAGCCGAGTTGGGGGACCCATCCGCCAGCTCTATCCGCCCTTTACCAGTGATCGGTGTGATGAAGTATGGTCAAACACATCCTCATGACCAACACCTCAAAGGGTGGGGGGAGGGGTATGCAAGGGTAGTATGATCAAATACATTTCGACAACTACTAAGGACGAGCGTAACCTCTCCGATGCATTTCTCACATTGTGAAATGAGTTGCCGAACACGACGTCTGACGTTTTACTCCACACGCTGGGAGGCTTCTTTGGCGAACAGAATTGCCTATTCAGATCACCAAAAGGGGGCTACAAATTAAGGCTTATTATCACCGTACAATTTGATTCTGCTCCAACGTGCGATTTAAAAAAAAAACCTGATGATTCCGTCGCAAATGAAGACAATGTACACTCCTGTCTACTTGCATGGATATATTATTAGTCTGGGTAATGTTCATTGTCCCACTATTAAAATGGAAATTAAGCGTTGAAATTGTCCGACGTCAGCCGACGAGGCACAATGGGGCAATACGTACAGACAATGTGCACATTCTACAAATTAGACGGTGATTGCTGATACACGCGCCGTGAATGCATCGACGTAAATATATGCACGTGCAAGCCATAACATACAAATAGATATATTACATCGCACGCGTGCTACATTAACCTCAAAGCTCAAGCGCTCTTTATTTCTGATTGTGCCCGCAAACTGCTTGCTTGTTAATCACGCGGCAGTAGAGCCACGAGGTTTGAATCTATTATTTTAATTTATAGACTCATGGGCACGCCTCATATTCCATTTGGGACCATAGCGTGTATTAGTTTTACTGCTCGAAGCGATCTGTGTGGATCCATAGTGTAGCACTGAATTGTAACAATTACTTAACTAGGGGGTTTTCGCCAAGATATATGCGCTCCAGACCGCCACTGAAATTAGGAAAACTACAAACGTGAAATCACTTCCAAGGTATGGGATATTGGGCGTGTTGGTGACACAGTGTAAATTGTTAACCGTTTGTTAATCCCCTGATGGGCGAAGGCTTTCCCACATTATTTTGTTTGGTCGTGGGGGTTGTACTTTGTGAGGTTTGCCCAGGGGCAGGTTTCCGATGCTCGTGTTGGCTCGCCACTGACGTTAGCCACGGGTAAGAATAGTAGTCAGGTCAGATACATTTCAAAAAAATAATTTCAGGCAGTTGAGGGGTCAATTTAAAAATTCAAGGAAAGACTTCAAGAACAATTTTGCAGGAAATCTGAAAGGCCACTGCCTAAATTTTCAGACGGACCACATGAAACGTTTAGACGTTCTCGATGATTTTTCAAAAGCAGTCTATCTCAAATTTGAGCTATCCCTCGAAAGCTCAAGGCATTTTAGGTGATTTGCCTGAATGTGTTTTTTTTGTGTAAGGCCGACGGGCAGCCATAAAAATTGTATAAATGTATGATTCATGAGGCTGATGATTATGTAGAGTTTGCAGGCCCAACCTCAGTGCTGCCGAGCGCGGGCTATGGGGTGACTATGGGGTTAAAACAAGCAAGCCACTTCGGAAAAAAATCTAATTAAAGGCTGTAAAAATATTTACGGCGGAACCGAATACTTTGATCTTTATATACATCCTCATTATGCAGCGTAGAGGTGTTGTTTTCTAATCCGAGAGTGGAACGTTGATATGCAAGACACGACACGGACACCGCGGATTATGCTGTCACCTTCCCAACGCAAAGCGCACACAGGCGCTTACTCAATGTGTGCTAACATCCGTGACCCCCGTATGACAGCCGCTCCAGACACAAAGTGAGCGCATTAAGAACCTGCAGGACACAAGAGCTCCCATCGTCATATATTTTTTATTTTTTTATTTTCCCATCTATCCGCCTGATAGCCATATCCAGGTGGGTTTCTTACATTCATTACAACAGCGGCAGTTGCGCATAATAACAAGAACACTCGAAATGGAGAAAACAGGCTCCCCATTCGCCGCTAAGTGGCGGTGACATCACTCCAGCACTTGTGCCAGGCTGGGTGTGCTCCTACGGCCACGCGAAGTGAAGGTCCTACAACGCACATACACTCATTATGCTCTGCCTCTCTTTGCTCCATTCTTCTCGCTTCCCGCACGGCGCCTCGATAGCCTCCCTTAAACCCGCTTCACCTCATTTCTCACCAAGATCCCCGCTTTTCTTTCGCTGTATCCCACTCGATGTCCTCATTCTATCCCAAATCCACCTCTCTCCTTTTTCCACCTCTGTTCATTTTTGTCTTTCATCGTCACTGCCTTTGTCCTTGTTTATGCATTCATATTTGTGTGCGTGCAGGTGAATTAGATTACATTCAATTAGTGTCAGACTGTGGATTTTTCACAAGTTATGCCCTCCCTCCCTCTCATCTGCACACGCTGCTCGGCAGAATATTGACCAGAATGACAATTTTTTGTCTCTGGCATGGTTGTCTGCAGCTGAGTCTTTCTTGTTGTTTGCACGTGGCATGTTTTAAAAAAAAATAATTTAACACAATTGTATCCCGATCGTGTGATACCCGATAGGTACTTCCTGAGAAGAAGAGAGCAAGTGAACATCTTCGACAGAGAACGGCCGATGGAAGGAGATAACCACAGAGCTGCCTCTGAAATCTCAACAAGTGACCCGTCTGGTCGACACAATAGCCCAGTCACTGAGATTAACGTTTGTCACGTGAGTCAAGCCTATTCTGTGTTTTTTTTTATGCACCAAAATTATTCACCACATTTCATTTGGTCCTCCGCATCCAGCTGCGATTTCGCGTCATCCCACGTTATCCCCTTAGAAATAATGAAATCCGCAAACTGCACTCGCAAGACACGCTCGCACATCTTAACGCCCATCATATGTTTAAATGTGATGAACAGAGATGCTGTGATATCTCTCACCCCCTCCCCCCCCCCCCGGTTCATATTTATAAGCAAAAATAAAAATATTACGGCAACTCCGCAAGCAATTTGGGCAATAAATGTCACGCGCTGCGGCGCGGCCATGGTATACTGTGCCATTATGGAAGCAGATCCCGGACACCATTATGGGAAATTACTATGGAAAATTACACACATTAAAAGGCATAATGAAGCCAGGCCCTTTTGTATCTTTGAGCGCATTAAACAGGTGGTTTGTGGTCACATATCGAAGCGAAGCCGTTTTTTTTTTGGGGGGGGGGGGGGATACCAATTTCGCTGCGCGTTGGGTCGATGCAAAGTGCGTTTGCGCACGAAATGCCCTTTCTGAGAACGCTGCTTTGCGCGACCACCGCATCGCAACCTGTTCACTGCCACCGCTCCCTTGATTACCAGGTGGCACGGCGAGACCGTCGAAGCAGGGCCCGAGGGACTGAAGTGGCCCACGGGGAGGGGGTTGAGGGCTTGTCTGCCGATCCCCTTAATGGTGGGAACTGAATGATAACGCGAGTGGGGCCTACGGTAGGGGGGTGGTGGAGTGGGGTTGAGGGGCGTGCATGAATGCGTGCGTGCGCGCGCGCGTGGGGAAGAATTAGGGACGGTGGGTGGTGGGTGGGTGGAAGGGAGAATGCTTTAATACGGCTCGGCTTGGGATTTCTGAGGAAGTGGCGTCTGGGGACGTCCTTTTAAAGAGACGCGGGCGAGGCATGAAGGGGAAGTGACGCTCTCAAGCCTCGCCATCTGCGGGGCCCTGGTGATGGACATATGGACGCGAGGCGCCACGGATCCCACGCGCTGCCTCGCACGGCCAGATGCGGTCGCTTGGCACCGCGCATCACGACGCGCGATTTGCAGCGGAGCGGATACAACAACAGGGGGGACAAAAAAAGCGCTCAGCCTTTTGTGCGTTACGTGTAAAAAAAAAAAGCGCCACAGTGTAGTTGCTAAAGAACTCCGCCGTGGCCTTCTTAGGTCACCATCAAAAGTAAATTGGAGGAAATGTGACCGATTCGCAGGCAGCGATGAGACAGAAATAGACAACTGTAGACCCGTTTCGTCCCGTGATAGGACTCACCAGCACGGTATCGTCACCGTTGCTCGCTGCTGCAGTCTGCCTCCGAGAACCACGTGTGGAGTAGAGATCCACACTTCTTCTACATTACCTGCCCATTTGCTTCGCTAATTTCAAACATGAACAGTTGTCTATCGCTGTCTCACTGCTGCCAGTCAGTCGAACACATTTTCTCAAACATATATTGATGTCCTCCTTATAATACAAAAGGACCACAATCACGTTCTTCAGGAACTGCTAATAAATTGTGCATAATGCGAAAAGGCTGAGCGCTTTTTATATACATACAATCGCCGGCTTGCTTGTGCGCTGTTTGAAACATACGGCTTTCCGAACTTGGCACCATATTCCTGTTTTGACGGGGATTGTTTTTTTTATCGTCATTTATAGGCTTGATTGAGCAAAGCGGATTTAAAACAAAAAAAACATGAACGGGACAGCAACTACTTTGGTGAAACGCATTTGATTGGCGAAGCAATGCATGAGGATTCAACAAATGGTCTTTATTTTATTTTCTGTTTATTTTCTGAGGTGCAGGAGAACGACGGGAGTTGGTCTGTGATTCAATAGCCCCAGCGAGTGTGTATCGTGCTGGATATGGTGTGTTGGATGAGGTGGAGAGGGGGGGGGGAACTCAGCCCCGGACAGCTCTGGCTGAAATGAAGCCTTGGTAGTCATGAATAATACTAATAATTCCTAGGCAAGTGCGTGTGCGTTTTCAAATAATTGTCGGGATAACGGCAGCTTCTGAGCCACTTCGCTACTCAAATTAAATTAAATGTCCTGCTTTTATTTAAAGCTAACATTATTTGACAGTGCACACATGTTTTGAATTAGCATGGTGTCTAACTGCCGCCAACACGCGGATTACAATTCCACCCTGGCTACGAAGTCCGCCTATATAACATAGCAAGCTAGAAACCCGAACTGCAAAAATCAGTCGGTCAGTGGCTTGCAATAAAACAGTGTCTTGAAGAAAACACAACAAATTAGCGTTCATCCGGCTCAAACAATTATAGCGTAAACAAAACAAAAGCGTGTAAAGCACCAGGCTCGGGTGGATTAAATAATGGTTAAAATGAAGGGGAACACTTTTTTTTTCACAAACCAATTTAAGCCGTCAACTCGCAGCAAGCCGCCGAGTCTCGCTTGCACACTTGGTCACGGCGCACACCTATGGAGACGGGGACGCTTGCCTTGAATACCAATGAGGTGACCCGTATTGAGACAGCCAGCCACACACACACACACTCTCCGCTTTTCTCACAACACAACAAAAAGACAAAGATCCCCCACACCTATATGGCCTCAACAGACTTTTTGGGGGAAAGTGTTGTTGGCGAACAGCACCTCTGCAAGGACTGCACGGCACGGCGCACGATTGGGGGCTGGGTTGACCAGCCGACCACGCCCGGCCGCCTTTGTCTCCCTACTTGGAGATGTTTACGACGCACCACACCAGGTACTCATTCGAGGCCGAGTCGATATAGGGGAGGCCCAGGACCGATTCAGATCACCGTCACAACGCTCTCACCCACCCACGAACATCCTCCCGCGCGTCTGCCTCTGGCATTACAGCGCTCTCTGGTTTGCGCGCGCTGTGTTGACGCTGCCTTTGTAAACACATTAAAGGCCGGACGAGCAGATGCCGAGGGCTTGCGGTGAGTGGAGACCGTTGTATGTAGTAGTGGTAATAGTTAAATTCCGTATTGAATTCAAGGTCCTGCTCCTCGCATCCAATGGCCCCGAATGATCTCGCACCTCCGTATATTCTGGAGTTGCAACAACAATCACAAATCTGAACTTAGATCTCCTCCGCATTTTTAGAACGAAGGTCAAGTCACGTGGGCGATCTCTGGGCCTTCTTTTCCTTGGCACCGGGACTGTGGGACTCTCTGCCAAAGGCTTGTCAGGAACTGGCTTGGTTTGAGTCTTTCATGTCCCGCCTTAAATTTTTTTTCTTCCAGAAATAATGTCTTATTTTAAATTAGCCTCTTCTTACATAATTGATGTAAAGCACCGTGAGATTATAAATAGCGCTATTATAAGCTTTAATTAGAATAACTACGCGAGCTCGCTCATGCGTTACATCAACATTCACCGCCACCATGGTATACTTTGAAGGTTTCAGAGATGGCACTATCAGTCGAGTAAGTCGATTGATTGATTAATCATTTGATTGATTGATTCAACTTTAGTGATCGATTTTTCTCAGGCCTCCTTTTAATATAGGTGACAATTGTCACACTCCTTCGAAGGAGGGCAACCCACAACAAGCCACGCCCGAATTTAAGCGCTTCATGATGCCGATTGCGTCATTAAGCCCCTTCCATTACAAATCACCCCATCCAGCGGCACATGTGGCAACAGGCGACGCAGTCCCGTACTTCCCCCCCCCTCCTCCCCCAGCTATGTATTTCCTGTCATCCGATTTTTCGAGTCACGGAACCAACAACCGCTAATAAATTAAGCAAATAATTGGATATCCCAGCTGTACTCTTCCTGATTCGTTGGCAATGCATGTTCATAGTGCAGTACCGGCATCTGTGAAGAAAGAGCTTCATGGCTCATCGGATTGCTCCGGTATGAATAAAGATTATGATTCTGTGAGCCACTATATCAGCCCCCCCCCACACCACCCCCAATTCGTTGCCACTCCCCATGTCCTTGCCATTCCAGTCACTCACAGCAGTCTTTTATATTCGCGTAGCTGCCGTATACAGTATTAAACACTTGCACAGTTTAACCCATTTTTTGTGTTACACGATGCACGCCTATTAGTGATCAGCGATTGCATTAGTTCGTTCATATTAACATCTTGGGGGGGGGGGGGGGCATTAATGGGGGTGGTGCAATGGGTTATTTTTTACTTCCGTACTGCGTTTCGAACGCGCCCGCATGAGTTGGATTCCCTGCCACGGCGGTCAAGTGGCGAGTTGTTGTCTCAACCTGCAACCCCCACAGTGTGCGGATGGACGTCCGCCATCGAGCAGTAGATTGACAAAAAGGGGATTGAACATTCAATGGATTTCTTTACCACTCTTTTACAAGCGTCTCATTTAACGTGTGCCCCTTTTTGCAGGAATCACACCGTACATGTACGATTAGGTCTCTTGCAGTGCTTTGTGCTAATAAAGTTGTAAAGTTGACGAGACGAATCAATGCAAGGGCACTTACTTTTGCAATGAAAAGCGCCCGAAATGCATTGATTTCCAGAGCACCGTATTTTCCCAGTTCAGTATTGATTTTCTAAACTTTAATTTTGTCACCTTGAATAATGCAAGTATTCTACACGTATATAAGACATCAACGGTGGTGTTTTCCTTATGCTCTCCCTAATCAATGTCCACCTCAAAGAGAGTAAAATAAAAATGAATTAATTGTTGATGTTATTGATGTGATAATGCAAAAAAAAATCGTTGTGCTGGGTAGGACACGTGATGGAGGATGAAGGAAGCCCCGTTGCTAAGACAGGCATCGCAGTGGTCTCTCCAGGTCCGGCGACCAAAGGGGAAGAACAAAGACCAGATGGTTTGTGGGATACCATACTGTTAAGACAGATCTTGGAGGTCGCATGTCTGCTCTGCAGCAGCTAATGTTATTTGAAAATAACAATAAAAAAACTAAAACGTCATAATAATAATACAGGCCGGAAACACATACGTTTTTTATATTCTTAGGTTTTTCGGTAAAGTCACTTTACCGAAAAAACCTAAGAATATGAATCCTTGCAGTCACGAAAGCTTCACATACGTTTTTGCATAATGTATTTGCTGAAGAAGTGCATTCTGGTCCTGTGGTCTTCAGTCACCATACACATTTTGACAAAACGTGGCCGAGCGCCAGGCAGGGGTGCAACAGTGATCGACAACTGTGGACTGGTTTCGTCCTGATTAGGACTCATCAGCATAGTGTTATAGTCACCAAAGCTCAGCGCTCTAAAAATCTGCCTCAAGCAGCTGTGGTTTCTGGCGTGGGGTAGAAAGTGGTTGGTGAGATGTGTGGTGGCATCTGCAGCTCACAAACTCTCTACTGAAGACCTCTCCTGAAGCCCCTCTCGTGGCTTGCATGCAGATCTTAACACTGGCATGGAACAGAGGCTTTGCCCATGATGGCATGCTGATCCTGATGTACTGTGCTACTAGACGATTTGGCTGGGATGTCTGTCGAACACTAACACTGCAGGATGAACGTGGCTTTCGAAAGCCGTGCTGTCATACCCGTTAAACATTGTTTAGTTATTATGTAATCCCTCTCTGTTGTGTTTTTTTAAGGGTCTGTTGGGCGCTCTTCATTTTAGTGGCCATGTGTCACTCGGCTTACACTTGCGCAGTTTCACTTTTATGCACTAACCCTCAACGCACACGCCCCGAGCGCGCCTGCACATGCATGTCCTGCATTGCTCTGCACGTGGTGCCGCTGCCGGGAACATTAATGCTCGCGACAAACAAACCGAGCACGCCCGCCTTAATGTTACCAGAGAGGACGCTACGACTTGCACGGGAGACGATTTTCGTCGCCGTCAACATTGGCCCGAACCCCCCCCCCCCCGCCCCCCCGAAATCACGGATACGCTCAAGTGGTACGAGATGAAACGGTGGACGTAACGGAGGGGAGACAGGTAGAGTTATGATAGACAAACATGTTCACAGCTCAATCTATACATGGTGGATCCAGATGTCTTGTGTCCCCCTATCATTTAATTTTATTAAACTTAATATTGTATTTTTTAAATAACGTTAATTTAAAACAGATAAGAATATGCAAAGGGAAAAAAACAATGTTCGGGGTCAACTTATTGTGGGTCACAGGACATTTAGACCACCATGCACAATCTAACCCATGGGACACTTGTTAAACAAAAAGGTGATGTGCCCAAATTTGCAGTCACGCGTGTTAATATTTGCCTTTTTAGTACATCATTCATTACAAGCACGTTTTAATACATGTAAATGCAATCGCTAGTCTTAGAGGTCGAATGGTCGCTTTGCACAACTAAACCGGCATTCCCTGAGTTCGATTCCTATCCACGGTTAACGAGTTATGGAAACCACCCAAACCTCTTTAGCAAACCCGCCTCAAACCCGCGTGATGATAAACGGTCAAACAATTCGCAAAACCGACGGCACGGCGTTTAAGGGAGGCCTTCATCCAGAGGGGGTATAGAGAGCGCGGCTGATGCTGATGATGAATATTAAATACATTCAACCACCAAGGCTGCCTGCCCCGCGATTTCATCGCGCGTGGAAATATAATTGCAGTATTAATCATATAACGGGCGCAATCAATTTCGGATACGCGGGGGGCAGTGCACCTTCATGCCAACAGGCATCGGAGATGGCTGCTCCCGGTTCTTGATGCACGTTGTGTCCCAGCTATTCTGAACAGCCCTTAAAATCGGTTGCTCCGCAACGTGAGAAAAAAAAGGCCCCGTTGAGGCGGACGCATATCCACGGGAGGAGGGTCCGCGTATAGGCCCCTCGTGGGAAGTGATAAGAACACAGACCACAACGGTTGTCTAGCTGCATGCCGTAGCCTTAGAGAGAGTTGGATATGAGCAAAGTGCTGTTTGCGAGCACCTATTAAGGGCGACCCAGCGGGCGGCATGGGCGGAGGGTAACGGATATGTGCGGTTTGTGGTTTCCTATCGGAAATTTTGGCCACGGAGAAGCCGAGCTCATAACATTATGCGGTATATAATGTATCATCGTTCTCAGTTTTGTGTCGGTCATGGTCAGCTGCAATGATATCACGAGTGCATTGAATTTTCAAGCGGCGCGTGTGCGTAAGCGAGCGCGTGCGTGTTTTCCTCTCCATATTTTCACTCGGAAAAAAAAAACAGTCGAAATTGAATACAAACCCCACCGTCGACATTGCATTGCATGCACATTAGAATTGTTGTGGTGAGCCTTTTCCAAAATAATAATAAAAAAAATCAGCCGGTAAGTAACAGCGGAACGAAAGACCATGCAAATGTATACGCTTGTGGAAATTGATTTGAAGGGAGAGCTACTGAAGGAATCGATGGCTCTGCAAAAACGCAGGCTTAAAGCAGTCGTCTGCGAGGCACCGATTGTGAGGCCGGCGTACAGATAGGGCTTAATTGAGTGCGGGCTCCTTATTTTTATTTCACTTCCAACACAGCAAGACAACGGCCGGCTCCCAACACCCGTGCGCGGACGCAGCTAATTTGTGTAGAAGGCTGCGTGTGTGTGACTGCGAGGACACATGCGGGCTGCTGCTTGGCTTTCTGCGTGACAACACAGAGTGCTTGTAACCACCGGGGCTGTATGCGAGGGGCAGGTAGGTGGGTTGATAGGTCGGTGTGTGTTGGGGGAATTTGCTTCCGACAAATGAGCGAGCGAGACAGGGGGGGGGGGGCAGACGCAACGAAACGACGGTGAGGTGGAGGGTGAGTGGTGGAGGGGAGAGAGGGGTGGCGATTAATGATCTCCGTTTGAGATTAGAGCGGCTACATATAGGGGCTTTTTTCTCGTTTCCAAAATAGCAGTACAGAGGAGACAAAGAAAACAAGATAAGGCTTTGTGGAAAGACGGAGCACTTGAAGTGCGCATTCAGAGACGCACTTCACACCGGGTGTATCGCTTAATACATCGATTCGATATAAATGTCACTTCAGCTGTGATAGGGGTCTGTGGGTCGATGTTTTTATAAATAAATTTTTATAAGCCGCTTTTTGGAAGGCATACTTACTCTCTCTCTCTCTCTCTCGTACGTGTGTTACCTCATAGGCGACGAGGTACACGTCAATTAAACTGGGAAAATATTTGTTTAAATGTGAATAATGGCCCAAAGTGATGTCAACAAGTCAATGCCCCGATTCAGCTGATGTATACCAAGGTCCATTATGAAACGCGAGTCACGCTGGTATTGCCAATGAATATTTGCTCGGGGCGGAAAAACACTCAATAGGCGAAGCTTACGTCCTTTTAATTCTCAATGCGGTAGTTCCACGTTTACGACAACGCCGCATGTAATTAACTTCACACCGAGGGATGTGTTTTTTTTTATTATTATTATTACTTTGATGCGACAATTCAATGTCCGGCGAAATTTATTAAGTTGCTAATTATGAGGCCAGTTAAACACGTAATAGTAATAATAATTATTCCCCAACATAGCCCTCAACTGGCTGTTGGAGCTCAGTGCCATGAGCGAGCGCCTCTATGAAGGTCTTCGCGGCGCAAGAGAGAGTGGCGTGGCCAGAAACCATGGCCCAAGCCACCCTTGTCTCATCAGCGTGATGTTTAAACACCGCACCAATAGTGCTATTCCACTTGCAGCCAAGTCGACCTCGGCGAAGCCCCAGGACCTGTTGAGATAATCGTCACTGTTAACCATGGACGGGGGGGGGGGGGGGGATCACACTTAGGTTACTGACGAGTACGCGGAGCGGCAGCGTGTGCCAACGTACTCGCCACGCAATTCGCTCGTCTATGGAGCGGTGTTTTTTTTTTTGCCTTCTTCTCATTTCCAAAATAGCTCCTCTTCGAAGCGGTTTGCGTAGTGGAAAGAGAGAGAAAAAAGCCACACCACACACTCGGGCCGTGTCGCTCTCCCCCAGTGATAGTTCTTGTTCATGCACCCGCTCCGTGCCGCTCGCGTTAAGGAATACCGCTTCTCGTCGCAACGGGGACGCGCAGTCGTGCACGGTTTGCGAGTCCGTCTTAGACGAAGGAAAAGAGGCAACCTACAACGGCGGTAAAAAAAACCCTCGAGCACCATGCCACCCAGCAGCGCGCCACCCCGCTCATTAGCTCCGAAATAGTGCGGGCGGGAATGATCACCGGAGGTCCTTATGCGCCCTCTGTGCACCACTTAGAGCGAGATCCGATGTTGATACAGGTGGAGGCGTGCGACGACCTCTATATTGCGTGTATGTATGTTTATGTACGCAAAGACTAAGGTCCAACCCTTGACGGTGGGGAAGGCACACGAAGGAGCGAGTGTACCAGCACCACGCCCGGCCGCCTTTGTCTCCTTCAGCGGTGACGTTGGGGTGAGGTCCGGGACCGGTTCAGATAATGGTCATCACCGATGTTGTCTGTGAGCAGGAATCTGAACTTGGAGCCACCGGGGTTCGTAACCGCTACACTATCGCTCCTTACAATGTATATAGTATACACAGACAGGAAACTCACACACATTCACAGACCGTATTCTCCAGATTATGAGACGCGTTGCCCCCCCCCCCCCCCCCATGTATTTCACAGCTAATGTTGTTTTATTATCCTGTAGGTGCGTGAGTGAATCCGGGAATCCTATTTTCTGGGCTCTTTAATAATCCGGAGAATACGTAATGTGCTTGTATGTATGCACACATACATATTTTGAGATATCTCACCTCCGATTAGCACGGTTGGCTTCGTACGGTGTGAAAGAAGTTCAACATACATACACAGAAAAATTTACATTTGATTCTCAAAGCCTCTTCACGGCTCCCATCAATGGAAGTACCGTACACTTTAAAGCATGCATGTTTGTTAAACTTCTTTCGCACCGTACGTAGCCAACCGTGCTGATCCGAGGTGCGGGGTGTCCGGCTTTTCTGTGAGGCGTGGTGCCATCGTTTCCGCGACATTCACAATCGCCTGTTAAGTTGGAATTTACAATATCAGAAGTCAGTGGGGGTATTCGTGAATTGATCAACACTGTAACTTTGAGAGCGTAAGAAACGCGGAGGGAGAATAAATTACCCTTTGAGACGGAAGCTCAGCGCCTTGTTTGAGTGCCCCGAGTACAGGATTGTGCCAAGAGTATGTTTGTTGAACTTCTTTCGCACCGTACGCAGCCAACCGTGCTAATTGGAGGTGCTGTGTTTTTTTTACTTTCTGTTGCGTTGACTCGTTGCCTTAAAAACACATGTATGGGAGGTGGGAGGGGGTGACGTTTGGAAGCATGTGGGTTGGTGACCGTCAGTGTTAGGTATTTCCACAACACCCACGCTGCTCTTATTTACAAAAAAACAAATCTAACACCCACGAGGAGTGGGACACCGAGCCGGCGCTAATGACGAGTGGAGGGTTCAGACGTGGGGGGCAGATGCGGAGTCAGAAGGCCGCGTTCTGTCAACAGCGTCTCTGCTCCTCCAAGAGCCACCACGAATGTCCCCGTGTCTGCCGATGACGAATTGGGTTAATTGCAAGGCGCAGATTTAATCACGGCTGTTTATTGTCAAAGCATAAAGGTCGATTTTTATCGCGCCCACCTTACCGCGTGTGCTGTTTTCATGTCCACGCACTGCGCGGCATTTTATTTGATACTTATAATAATAATAATCCCACATTAGTTAAAAATGTGGTTAAGGGTAACGGTGTAGCCGTGACATGACTCGCAAATCCGATTAGCACGGGGTTGGCTACGTCCGGTGTGAAAGAAGTTCAGCATACAATAAAGAACAACATCGCCCAAATTATTTGCTCAAGAGAGTATTTTGGCTTTCTCTACAACGCTGGCCAGACTTCTTGGAAGAAGTGGGAATGCCCAGACTTTACCCCACAAACTGCCGATCGACTGATGTTATAATCTCCACAACACACGGACGCTTCTGCTCTGGACTGCAAAAGGTGTCGCGTGTTGCTTGAAACTATTTTTGTTTTCCGACCTGCACTCTACGTATTCGTGTAAGATTGTGGTTATTATATTCTTGGTTCTTTCGGTAAAGTCACGTAGAAGGGAAATAATAAAATAATAAAAATATAAAACAATTTATGGTGGTTAGTCTTTTGACATTTAATGATTTGAATGTGGTGAATCCATTGATGAGGTTTAGTGGGCATGTTTTAAAAAGAAAGAAAAAAAACCTGCTGCATTGGGTTCAACTACCGCGCCGGGAGATCGAATAAAACCGGCGCGCTATGACTATAATAACCATAACCATTGTACCGAGACATTAACCTTATTAAATTCGCTGCTGCTGAATTAAAATACCTAACAGTGCAGCGGAGGGCATCAGGGGGAGCGTTAGTCAGGGGCATAACTGGCCACTGCCAGCCGACTGGCACGACACGCACGCGGGAGGGTAATGAAGAGTGACGGGGTGGGGAGGATGGGCAGGCCAGGCTTGTTTGTGAACGCCAGAGCCGCGTTTGTTTTGCGTTTTTGAAGGGCGATTTTCCGGGCCGTTTGCTCTCTAACTGCGCGCTAATGGAAAGCGTGCACAAGCGAAAGAATAAAAGAGGGTGGGGGGGTGGGTGAGCGGGGAATTTGATTGTGGGGGTGGGGGATTAAAGAAAAAATAAGGGTGGTAGGGTGGTCTGAGTCGAGAGACTCGTGTAGGCTATAGGGAGGGGGGCACTGGAAACAGACGGACGGACTTTGGTGGTGGCTATGCACGTGGTCTGTCATCCGGCACCGTTGGTGGTGGCTCCGTTGGACAAATGTCGTGAAACTCCCCTTCCCGTGGGCATCGAGGTGCCATGCCCTGGCTCATCGGGTGAAGACTTTACAGCCAGCGCACTAATCGCCATCTGTTCCGATCTGTACGGGGATAGAGCGTTGCCCCCCTCGCGCGCGTGGGTTTTCTCCGGGTACTCCGGTTTTCTCCCGACCTTGTATAATAGACGCTCATTGGTTGGGTGAAAACATCTAAAAAAATGCGCGGGGCGCTCATATGACTCAGTGTGGCATTCCTGGATAAACGGATACACTATTACGTATTGTTTTCATCACAATGCTGCAATGCAGTAGAAGTTGGATGTAAGAGGGCGCCATGGTAGCGAGAGGTTAACTTCCTTGCCTGGTATGCAGAAGGTCGTGGGTTCGATCCCGACCATTGCTGTATATTTGGAGTTTGCGTGTTGTCCCCGTGGTCGTGTAGATTTTTCTCCAGGTCCTGCGGGTTTCCGCCCCACCACATTTAGAAAGAACATGCGTTTAGAGTATTTTACTGCTGATATACATTTACACGTGGTGATAAGCCACTTCGTTGCGATATATTTGTCACTATGGTGCTTCTGAAAGAGAGCAATATAGGTCAGAGTGGGCATTACCTGATAAAATAAATAAAAAGTTTTAGTTTCATAGTTTAATAATAATAAAAAGTTTGTAAGGAAGGAATTGGTGCAGCCCTGCAATTATTTGACGACGCGGCTCCACTGGAAAGAGCTCTGCTAGAGAGCTTCTCTCTCTTTCGTACCCTGGCCTATCCTTCCTCACTGGCCAGACGTATTGGAATCAGAATCAGTATTTATACTGCAGGAGGAATCCGATGAGCTATGAAGCTCATTTTTTCACAGATGTCTAGTAGGGGGCGGGTAAGAACGCTACAACAATAAACAGTACAAAACAAGATGATAATTAAAGAACATGAATGTTGGTGGGAGTACCTCCACTTTACCCCACCACACACGACCTGGCTATCGACTGCTTGTCGTGTACCCATTTACACTTTGAAGTTTGATTTAGGTACACCTCATATACGCAAAGTTCTCATATAAGCAACATATTCCCGAATTAAACAGGTGATGGGAGGGAAAGGCAACTTCTCATACAAGCACACGGACTACAGTGTATCTGGCTTTGCTCCCAAAGAGTGTGCTAATATACAGCTTCTACTACTGTATGGGCCACCACACTCACATCTATACATCTATTTATTCTGGCCATTCTCTATCCACCAATAAATGAAGTCTCCACACTCCGAATCACAGAATCTTGGGGCAAGTGCTGTCAATGAGCAGCTATAAAGGTCGGCACGGCACACGAGGGGGTGGGTGGCCAGCACCACACCCAGTCGCCTTTTTCTCCCTAGTGGCGATGTTTACTACACACCGCACCAGGTACTCATTCTACGGATGAGTCGACCTATGTGGACGCCCGGGACTCGGTTCAGATAATCGTCACCGGTGTTGGCCCGTGAGCGGAAATCGAACTCAGCTCGCCGGGTTTGCGACGCAGAGCGGCGCGGCGCTCCTAACCCCTGCGCCACCGCTCCCCCGCGCGTTCCACCGCACGCGTACCAAAGGCGTCGATGGCGCAACGCGGGCTGCGCGATCACGTCCCGTGGACCGCCCGTTAAAAGTGTGCGTTGCGCGCAACCTTTAATCTGTTGTGTAAGCAATACAATGCGAGGAGTGGTGGTGGTGGTGGGGTGGGGGTGGTGGGGGTATTATAAAACGACAAGGGTCCCCTCCCCCCGCCGCCGCCTTCTTTCCCTCCGATATTAATGCCATTCCAATCGGCGTCGTGAGCGTGATCGTAAAGTGAACGGGCGTCGCTGTAAGAAACGGCAGCGGATATCTCTCATTCTGCAGCCGATTGGGCGTCAGCGGAGCCATAACTCAGGCTGGGGAGGGAGAGGAGGGGGGGGAGAGCTGCAATTGTGCAGCGCGTTATTTATTTACTTATTTATTTATATTTACATGAAGACACCGCAGGGGTCAATGAGGTCGCATCGCAAAATGATAGCGCTGTCAGAGGCGTGGGGGGGGGAGGGTGTAGTGAGCCAGGGAGGGGAGGGAGATGGGAGCAGGGAGCAGGGTGAGTGGGGAGGGAGATGAGAGCAGGGTGGGTGGGGAGGGAAATGAGAGCAGGGTGGGTGGGGGGGGGGGACTGGGGCGGACGTGGTGGTGGTGTTGGAGGGGGATGATAAAGAGATGGCTGGTCAACTCGCCGGCGATTCTTTGCAAACGGATATTCGGCCGAACGCAGTTTTTGCGCCGACGTAATGAAGGCGTAATTCCACGTGCGAGCGCGTGGATTTACGACGAGTGTCGCCCGCGACACTCAAGAGACTGAGCGAGAGATCAGATGCGTGGCGCGACGCGCTCTAAATGCACTGCGCATTATTAAAGCAGAGATGCAGTGGCTTGTTTTTTTTCCCCGCAGCGCCGCGATAGGGTGCGGAGCCCTTAATGCCATCGTTAAGCTGTAGAGGCACACTCTCTCTCTCTCTCTCTTGTTTTTTTCTACTCGCATTGTTTTATTGCGCCGTTGTCGTGTGTACGTTCGCGTTGTAACTCGCATCACCCACACAACACCGACGCGAGTTACGGCGGCTCGCAGCTCGCAGCAATCCATCACGGGCCCGGGACGCCGAAACTCGCCGTAATTATTTGGCAATATTCCTAGCCGCGTGATAATCCCCAATCGAACACAATTTTCTCGCCCCAACAACACAAAAAAAACCGCACGCGCGCGCACGCACGCGCGCGGACGCACGCGCGCTACGGCTGGGGACGCAACAGCGGAGATCATGCGAAGGGGTCACGGATGATGGCCCTTCCTCCGATACAGCGGTGGCGGACAGACAACGGAGGAAACTCCCACACACACACACAACAAACACACAGCTCTCTCGCTGCCGAGCAGGATCTTTGTTGTTGTTATTGCTTTTTTTACGCCCCCAAAAAGCCAACGGCAACCACGCCTCGCACGCGGTGGGGGGGGGGGGGTCAGGCGTAAATGGCCTCCGTAGATATGGCGAGGGTCGTGATGCGGGCCGAGCCCCCACTCGCCACCACCCCGAGACGGACATCGTGCGACCCCGAGCGGGCGGCGCGTCGCCTCCGATGTGTTCATCCGCACGGCGGTAAATTCAGACGCGGCGCCTTGGGGGAGGGTGGGGGGGTGCCCTGGCTTCGCATTCGACAGCTTCATCTCGCGCAAGGGTATTAGTCGGCGTGGCTGTTCCCGCGCCGCCGAGGGCGTAAATTCCGCGCGCCGCGTAAAATGAACTGTTAGTCATTTTTTTCTTCTTCTTCTTAAAGCTGCACGATAATGAACGGATGAGCTTATGGGATGAAGCGTGCAACCATCTCGAACCGTTAAGAGGCACAGGCTGGAGGGTGCAAATCAAACGGAACTTCCCGTGCGAGTGTGTATACAGTTTGTATACGCATATAAAAGCCTGCGTGCGAAATTAATGTATTGTATATTATTCGCTCGAGCAGCAACACACACACACACACACCTGTGCTGCTAGTTGCATTGCGATCGGATGGGAATAGCGAGGACCGGCCCCAATTACGCACGGCGACAGCAGCGTAGGCCCCGTGTGTCAAGGTGCTTCACTCTCCTGACGACACTCAGAGCTACTGCGGTATATCGTCCCGCATTGGCAGCTACATGTCACGGTTAAAATGAAATATCTCCATTAAGTGTGTACGATGAGAGCAACGCACGATTTGTGCGCATGGTGTGTGGCCACACGCTGCTAAGTCCACCCAATTCGTGCTCATTCCGTGTGGCTTTGGTTTCGTGTCGTTATTTACTCTGCCTGTATGGTCTGGTAAAATCGCCAACACGTGCCATCTGCAGCACCCGAAGTTGCAGATCCAGTGTGTGTTGCTATATGTATAGACGCCATATACATTCTGATAATGATTTTTTACGAACATCTATGTCCACATTACATGTAGATTCATTGGTAAAAAGTCTCCCTATTTCACCATAAACAAATTACGTTGGTGATGCTGCTGCGTTCGCAGCGAGGCACAAGCACAATTAATAAACAACAAACTTTCATTCTAGATTTGAAGCTTTCGTGACTGCAAGGATCATATTCTTAGGTTTTTTCGGTAAAGTCACGTAGGTAAAAAATAAAAATTAATAAAAGTAAAATAAAATAAAAATAAAATAAAAATCACGACGTTTCGGAGGCAACACAAGCTTCCGTCTTCAGGTGGAACCGTCACAGCACGATTGCTGTATCAACACGTCGTGATTTTTATTTTATTTTTATTTTATTTTACTTTTATTAATTTAAATTTTTTACCTACGTGACTTTACCGTGATTTTTTTTTATTTTATTTTACTTTTATTAATTTTTATTTTATTTTTTTACCTACGTGACTTTACCGAAAAAACCTAAGAAAACAAACTTTCATCGTCGTCAATAACACTGTGCAACTTAAATGGCAAAAACTATACACGTCGTGCTGTTATGCAATGGAAAACGGGCCCGTTGTCCACAACGACGCCTATTGTATATTACTTTCCTTTCAAGTCCACGGCGTTATTGATGGACGTGTCGCTTTCCGTGTTCATTTTCAACGCCAGCAATCCCCCCCACCCTCCGCACGATCCATACGCACACGGTACGCGGCATTCTGCTTGAGTTGTCATTTCGTAAGTTGAGCAGTCACATGCAACAGTCGTCGACGCCGAACGTCCCCAGCGATGATCTCCCGTTTTAATTTTGTTTTTCAACGACGAATAACGGCCCCTGTCGGAAACACCGCGCGTTACGAGTCGCAGACACCAGCGCATCTTATTCTGGTTACTTACAGACGACGACAACAACAACAACGACGACGACGACGAGGGGACAGAGCCGGTCCGCGAAGTAAAATCGCGCCCCATCGTAACGGCAACGATAATACTGGTCAACACACTTTTTCTGGCATAAGGTATTCCAACGGTTTTAAGTTAATTTTGGGGTGCCGATTCCAAATCTGGCATCAGTTTTTGTCTATCACGTCAAGTTTTTTGAGATATCAAATATTGCATTTTCAATAAAAAAAACTGCAGAAGAAAAATATAAAATAAATGTGGATATCTACGTAAAATTATATTATAAACACACTATCCTAAAAATACAGCACCATATTTTAACACTAAAGCAGTCACTGACTCGCAACAACTTGCAATCATAAGTGACAGAGTTAATTTCGGGTAAAATAAATTAAAATGGGGTATGCCGATAGCATAAAAATGAGATGCGATAGAGCAAATCTGAGATCAGATTTGGAATCAGCGCCCTGAAATTAGTCTAGAACAGCTGCAAAAGTCCAGGCCAGAGAAAAATGAAGTTTTTTTGTTGACCAGTGTAATGAATGTGCCCCCCACCCCACCCTACGTTCAGAGTTGTCGGCATTCATAACGCACGTGTAAGAACGTGCGAGCAACTACGGCGCATTTATTGACGACTCTTACAGCGACACGACCGTGCGTTTGTTTACGCTTCAGAAGGTCCACGCGCGCCATGCGCGCACAACTAGATAATGTTGAGTGATAATGACAACAATAGGTCGGGGGCTCTTGCATTGTGCGCGGCATGTAAGCGATCGCGGCCGTCATTCGGTGGTTGCGATGCCGTTCGAGTCGCGCGTGATTTAGGAGGTTCACAACGGGAAGAACAGTGGGGAGACGCCAGGGCTTAACCAGCCCCACCCCCTCGGAATCTGTAGCCGTAACACGCGATTTGCATGTCTGCAAACGAGCCACAAAATGACGACATAAAAGAACGAGTTGCATTTCTTAATTGTTTGTTTGGGTTTTTTGTCTTCTTCTTCCTACACACCATTTAAATGAGATGATGTATGTTTACAGGACGGGGTGGGGAGGCAGGGAGGTACGTACAGAGGGAGCGAGGGAGGCAGGGAGGGAGGTGATAGCAGTGAATTCATTCTCTTTGTAATGTTAGGAGTGGTTGGTGGTTTTTCAATAATGATTGCGGCCATCATCCATTGTTCCACCACGTGAACTGACGTACTGTAATTGGTGGTGTCAGGTTGACACAGATATGAGGACTGGGAACTACAACTATTATACAAGTATGTCTTATTTGACCAGGTAAAGCCCCCTTCTGAGCTGTGTAGCTCTTTTCCAGAAGCGACCTGGCCACAAATGATATGCTTAACGAAGTGGCTTATCACGTGGCAATTTATAGCAGCCAAATACTCGAAACGCATGTTTCTAAACGTGGAAGAATAAACCGCAGGACCCGGAGAATCATTCACGCTACCACGGGGAGAGAAACATGCAAAACTCCAAATATACAGCAGATGTCAAGGTTGGGATCGAATTCACGACCCCCTGTAAACCAGGCGAGGTAGTTAACACCTTGCCACCGTGGTGCCCCATTTGGGGGGGGTGGGGGTGGGGGGGTGTTGGTCTTTTAAAGATATATTTCGATAAAATCACGAGTAAAAGAGAGGAAATAAGTTGGGAAACATTCGGGTTTTATTCCAAAACATTATTTCTGCTCTTGCGGGAAACATCCGCTTCATGGTCAATTTCCTTATCACCTCGATATCACTGGGTTCTCTCTCTACATCTTGCCAGGGTACCACTTTAAAGTGGAATGGAAATAGAAATTGGTGCACAAGGCACAGGTTTTGTGCTGAGAAACCATATCGTTATTATAGGTTGTGAAGCATGAAGAGTTTATGGTTACTCATTCCTTCTGTGATGTGGTTAATGTGAGCTTTTCATTGTCACAGCGGCACAGGTTTCACCACTGCATGATGAGTAAATAGCAGGAAGGATGCGTACAGATCTAAACCAAAGACATGACATCCTGCCTTGTGAACACATATTTTATGCTCACTTCTCAAACGGCTATCACACACATCTGATTCCATTGGTTATTTGTATTATGGCCCACGTACATTTTACATTTCATGGAGTTGCCCACCCATACGAAGCACACACTTTAGTCAAGAGTGTGGAATAACAACGTGTGATGACAAACATCACCGGTAATACGGTTGGGCTACCAGTGGCGGAGCCATCGAGTGTGCAGGCGGTGCGACTGCACTGCGGGCCCCATGGGGCAAGAGGGGCCCAGGCATCGGCCTACAAACCTGGGTGGGGGGGGGGACTGGACAGGAGGCGGCTATTTCACTCCGTGCAGCACCAGGGCCCCATGCCAGCCACGCTACGCTACTATGTATGCATGTTGAACTTCTATTGCACCGAACGTAGCCGACCGTGCTAATCTTTCGCGTGATTTAGCACGTTCCACCACTTCCTTGACCTCTGCCTCCTTTGCGCCCCGTGCAGCAATGGGTCCCGCGCTGTAGCAGCTGCAACAACACACCTCCTTTGGCGGAGGTGACAAGTTTAACAACCGTTTCTCTCGCCGCAACTCTGCTGGAAGCGTCGGACTCCGGAGCAACCAGCGGGGGGAGGAGGATTGGCACTCTGGACAGGTGTCACATTTGACCACGCAAATCACTGGTCGCGATCACACGCTGCAACCCGTAACGGAGGTTGTACCCTTCACTTCACGTGGCAACCGCATCTGAGAAACCGATCGTGGTGTCGGCTACAAACTTAAAGCGGCGGGGGCGCGTCCTTGGCGGGCGATGTTCATCTCGAGGAGCAGGTGTGTAATCACGGGATGTCTGTGCGTGCGAGAGCGATATTCAGTGCAACGTGCCTGGCGTACACAAACGACGCCACCTCCAGCGTCCTCTCATCGAGACCCAACAGTTAAACCCATAACGCGCAAGTGGCACCTGTTGTACAACGCATCGCGTCGGCTTGTCAAATATCGACAACCGGGCCCCCAAATGCCCTTCACACCGCGGCTCAGTGGCAGCCCCCATAACCACATCGTGCTCACCGAGTTTGACGTTACCCCAAATTGGCGTGCTCGCAATTGCCAATACAGGGCATTTGAGTGTAATAACAGCAAATCTATTATCGAATCGCCCGAAATGCACCCCCCCCCCCCCATCTTGTCAGGTCTTTCTGCGGCTGAGCAGGCCTGAGCTTGGATAGTTCTTGGATGGGTGAGCAAAATGCACGCCATTTTGTCACAAGCAGCGTTGGGGTTGCGATGTTGTGGGCAACAGAAAGTAATAAAACAATATCCACTGCTGTACTGTACTTCCTACGACCCCGCATCGATGCACACACTGACGGGCGTGGTGAAGTATGGTCAAATGGCTCCCACAACTCGCACAGTGCACGGAGGCCCTCGTCCAGCAGTGGATTGACAAAATGGGTTGTATATGCAAAGGAAAAGAATGTATTTATCTCGAGGGTGGAAAGGTGCGGTGAAGATTTGGAAGAAGAATACCTGTAATCTGCACTAGGGTATTATGAAGCAAATCGATACAACACAGGGATTTAATTGAAACCTATCCAGTTATTTCTAATCCAGTTGAACCAAGGTAGGAGCAATGTTTTTTTCTTAAGGCAGATATGAATAGACTTTGGTGGGCACATTCAATTCCATGCATTGGTCAAGCATTCGCCACGGTTTCTAGGTAGGCCACCCAGGGCTCGGCGCGTCTTGCCAGATCTATCAAACTCATCCTTGGAATCACATACTATTGAACCCCAAAGCCTCTATGGTGAAAAAAAAACTAAGGCAAAAAAAGATTAAGGGTATAGAATTCCAATGTCCTCTTCTGCTAGCCACTGGCGTGGCACTCGTAGATAGCCCTCCAAGAAACACACTGGGCATTTACGGCTACCTACACATTCTTAGCAATTCTATGTGCATATGTACGCATAAACACATAAAAAATGCTTGTATATTTTTGCCGGAAAAACAAAAAAATGTTTATATATCTATTTGTCGACTTTGTGACAGAAAATGGTAGGATCATGTATCAAACGAGGAGATTTGTAACAGAATGCCATTTGAGGTCACGTGGTCTCAAAACCCATCAACACAAAATCCATGTCTCGCGAAATACATCCTGCATTCTTAAGATTCTTGGGATTCAGCAAAAAAAAATGGTCAAAGCTCACGACCCAAGGCACCGTAATGAAAGAACGCGCAGCTCACGAGTTCTGAGATGATGAAAGGGCAAAGTATTACCACGCGATTAAGGGGACCGAAAGATTTGTTCTAAAATGGGGCGGCTTTAGGTGCCAGGGGCACAGTTGAAGGATTAGATGTTCGGAAGATCGGGAGTGACTTGGACGCCTGCAACAAAAAAATAAACCAAAGCTGTGTGGCCATATGGAGGAGCGCAAACCATGCGGTGTTTTTTTTTCCCTGCAAGATTTGATCTTCTCAAGCCCTAAGTTGGAAACCAAAAGGACTCGTATGTTGCCACCTTTGCAGAGGTGGCAACGGTTGACACCACGGCCTCGTCCCGTACGGCTCAACGGCAGAAATTGCCCCTCGATCTACACGGGCGCTCGGATGGCATATGGTAAGAAGTTGCGCTGAGAAAATCGTGTTGGATGGCGAGGTGGCGAGTGGGGTGAGCCAGGGTGTGGTTTGTGAGGGAGGGAGGGAGGGGTGTCAAATGTTACACGTCTATCCGAACAAAGCTGAGATGCCAACAAGTGTGTGGTATCGTACGGCTGTTCCCCCTCCTCCACCCTCCCCCGCACCCCTCCAAGTTGTTTTGTTATCTCATATGAGTGGTCGATGCGGTCAAAAAAGCTTTAAAGATGTCAATGGCCGTGAAACGCGCCCGATGATGCATGTAGTCTCGTCGTGTGTGCGGTCAATATCTTATACATACACACGGTGGCCTGTGGTCGTGTCTTTAACGCTCACGTTGAAAGGGAATTGCATAAACCATTATCGTGGTTCGCTCGTGCTATCGTGTTGTATTGTGATCCTCAGTATATAAATATCACTGCAAAATATGATCTACGAAAACTGAGGACTGGCGTATATCGGGCTTTCTTTCAAATATATATATAAATAACCAATGCAATTTCGCTCAGTGACGTCATTCGAAGTCAACAAAAATAATTAGTAGACTAATTGCACACGCGGAAACCCTATCTGTCCGTGTCAATCGCAACGACCTTGCGCCATTATTATTGGCGGAGCAATCTCGCAGGCTGCACATCATCATAGCCTACTCTCGTGGCCAAAAAAAGGCTTAAAAAAATGCAATAATTTATATTATTTTCATCACGGCGCCCAAAGAAATTCCCCTTCACTCATCCTATCAATATGAGCTTCGTGCGCCAGATATTAACCCGCATAAACTTAATAACGGAGATGCGTCAACATGCATTCCACTTACTGGATCATCCTGGGAGGGGCGTAACAAGTAACGACATTGGCAAGACCGCTTTCCGCGGGCTCTTATAATTATACAGCGGCGCTTAATCTATTCGCCATCTGCGCAGGTAACTATCAATCTTGGGCACGGGGCTGTCACTCATTTTCTGCGCGGACGCCGAACGCTCTGGCTGGGCTGGGCTGGGCTGGGCTGGGCTGGGCTGCGCGCCTCTTACGAGAGCGAAAAGAATTCCGGAACTCATTTCGAGGCAGGACGCGTAGCGCTTGCATAAATGCATAATGCATACCGCGCGCCACTGAAAATGCGAATGAGATGCAGAAACAGTGTATGCACGGTATTGCAATGCGGTCGGCACTCTTGCGGGACGCCGGGGAAGTAAGATCTGGGTGGTGGTGGGGGTGAGGAAGAGGGGTGGGTGGAGGAGGTGGTGGTGGTGGTGGGGGTCTTCCAAACGAACCCTCGTCCCGTGTTCACAGCGCGGGCAGCTGCTCTAACCAGGTTTAAATAGGCTCGGCGGAGGGCGCCTCGGCTATTAGAGTTTCTATTTCCATCCAACCTGGCAGAGCTTGCAACGCGGAGTGCGAGCGAATTGTTGACGTTTATTGCGGTATTAAATATTTATCGCTCGCCTTGCCAAGGCCCCTCCCTCCCCCATCCCGACTTTATGTCTATGAGCACGAGTTCCGATCGATCCGCGCGAGTTTGCGAGTTGGTGTGCTTTTTTTAAAATATTGTATTTAATACGTAAGCGCACGGGCTAAGGGTAATCTAGGTTCTGCTGTGCATATACTGTATAAACAGAATATCTCTATATATATTCTACACACACACACGGCACATATTACCGTCTATACATATACTGTAATACGGAGCACTTGTGAGATCACTCGAGGTGTTTCCCGTTGCCACTGCTGCCGCTGCTGCTTCTGTAACGCGTTGGGCGCCGGCTGGATCACCGGAACGCAAGACACGGGTTCCTCTCTCTCTCTCCTACACCTTCACATCATCCTCCACTGACCCAGCGCCTCTCCCCGAGCCTCTTCCTCTCCTCCACCACCTTCCCTGCTCATCCACACCCCTCCCCACTCCTCGACGTCTCTCGCTGCCCCCCACCCGTCTCCCTCCCCCGCTCCCCTCCCCACCCCTCCCACTTCCAGCCCCACGCACAGCAGAGAGAAAGGAAAGCCCGTACAATTGACGGTGGCCTCGACTCCGGGATGAAAAATGCGGCGCTTCGCAACGGCGGTAAATACAGCACGAAAGCGTCGCTCCGGCAAATGGGATTTGCCACGCTTTCGGGGCCTTTAGCTGTTGGGAAGAGTGAGAGGGAGAGAGAGGGGGAGAGAGGGGGAGGAGAGAGGGGAGAGAGGGGAGAGAGAGGGGGGAGAGAGGGGAGGGAGATGGAGGGGGGTAAAAAGATCCTATACGACGAGCAGCTCAACAGCGCCTCATTAAAATAAAATCAGTTGCGCTAAAGCTCTCGCAAAGCTGCAAATCAATACATAATGCGCTTCCCCGCACGTGAGTCGAGGTCGTAGCAAGTTGTACTCTTTGCCGGTGCACGTTTTGCCCGGCAGTAATTACAAGAGACAGGGGGGGGGGGTAGAGAAAGACGGCTCGACGTCTTCACACACACACAAAAGAGTCGTGCGATGTTAGTGGTGGTGGTAGTGTCAGACGCGCGCGCAGAGTTTGTGCGGTGGTGGTGGAGGAGCAGGAGTAGCGGGCTAAGTTATCTTCAAGTTGATCTCGAGCAAATTAAATGTCACGTTTTTCGACACAAACACTCCCTTATTTCACAAAAACGACTTCGACTTGACGAGCAACCGAGAAGGGAAGACGTTACTTTGGGGGCGAATTCGACGCGTGTCAGATTGCTGGAGTTTTCCGTATTTTTTATTCAATTGAAATAGTTTTTTTTTACAAGTTTGGGAGTTAGAAAAAAAATATTGGTGATTTTAGAAGGCTACCGCCGCTGAAAAGCTGCACACGAGTTAGAGTTGTATGTTCTATTTCTGCAAGGCATCTGTGTCAACACGTTTTCTTTAAATGTTCATGGCCTTGAGTCCCCTCGCTAAGAACACTGCACCGCCTCTTCCATCCACCAAGAACTGTGTAACATACACGAACACACTTGTAGCAGGCCTTCCGATGTTAGGCTCTTTTGTAGAAAAAAAAAGCTTTTGAGCAAGCACGTGGGCGGGAAACGTCGGACATAACAATAATGGCGAACAACGCGCCACAACTCTAAACTCCACCGGAGAGCCTCAACAACAACACCACCAACCGCGAACCCCCCCGCGGTTATAACACTTACAAGGCTAACGTTTCAGGCAATGGCCCCTCTACAGATGCAACTTTCGCGAGAGATACGTAGATGCGTCGCGGCAGGGTATGACGACGCGGATGAGAAGGCGGGGAGGGAGTTCGGGTGGGGTGGGGGAGGTGTGCGATGAGAGAAACCGGTTACAGTGAGAATGCGGCTTCAGTGATGGATTTCCGCAGCGAGTCTCCGGGCATGTGGCGTGCAGGGAGCCCCGTTCCGCCAGGGTGACCTGTAGCGCCGCGCCGTACAGCGGCGTATTTAGCAAAGCACGCCGGCCCCTTCCACGCGCACGACAGCGTGTGGCAAGCCTGGCGCGTCCTCCCCATTCATCACTCATCCAAATCCCGCCGTCGTTTCTCTCCCCCAGCCGTGACAGATGGTAGCGAGGGAGAAAGGAGGAGGGTGCGATGGGGGGTGGGGGGGCAAGTAAGGGACGGAGGGAGCGAGTGGGGAAGTGAGTGAGGGAGGGGTAGCGAGGGTTTGGGGTGGGGGTGCTGTAGAGGAGAGAGGAGGAGGAGAGGGAGAGGAATGGATAATGGTGGGATGGCCACAAGCACGGGCGGAGAGAGACGTGATTGGCTCCGAGCGCGTGTGTCTCACCGCAATAGGCTGCTGCGCCTGAGCTAAAGCGCTCATCTCGCCCGCTTACGGGATTCGAATGCGCTCCCAAACACCGAGACCCGCCGCGTTTGGGATAGCACCCAGGACTCTCCTCTCCACTCTCTCTCTCTCTCTCGTTTGTCTTCATTACTACCCATTGCTTGATAGTTTTTTATTATTATTATTCTCCACCGCCGCCGCCGCCGCCGCCTGCAACTGTGCAGGTAGTAGACGGCAATTCAATACCCGTAGCGGCGATAAAATAATAAGAATATTATTAATCGTAATTAATTTCCCGCAAAGCCTCGCGTGCGCGGGGTCCCTTGGCAATTAATTCGGGACCGAGTGTTGTGCGCTCTGGGCGAGTGCGCGACGGGGGAGCGTGAGAGGCAAGCAGATAGAGAGAGAGAGCGAGCGAGTGCCAGAGGGAGAGAAACTCACCATCCTTCACTGCGCTCCCGTTCCGACACGGGCTCCGGGCTCGCGTGAGACGATGCGTTTCGCCCGTAAGTCACCCTCCCGAGGGGCCGTGGAGGAATAAACATCGAGAGCGAGGACGTCGCCTTGACCCGCGCGACAACCCTTCAAGCCACCGCCATCCCAAGGAGCCGGCGGAGCAGAGTCCTCCAAGTGCACGGCGCCGCCGCTGAGAACGGGGTAAGATTCTGTGCCTGCTGCTGCGAGTTTGTGTCCGCGTAACGAGATCAGTGGCGATTGTCAGCGAACCGGAGCTGGGATTCTCCCCCCACTCCCCCCCAGGTCGACTCAACCCGGTGGTGCGGTTTTGTAAATAATTTAATTCCAAATTGATTCACAATTTAGGGAGACAAAGGCGGCCGGGCATGGTTGCTGGTTGTACTCGGCCTTCGTAGATGCTCGTTAAAAGCACTTGTCCCAACAGCATGCCAAATAGCTTCATGGGGGGGGGGGGGGCTTTTTGTTGTGTTTGGTGTCTTCTGGGTTTGTGTGCGCGGCTCGCTTCGGTGCCGAGTGTCCGGTTTTGCGTTGGCGAGCCAACGCAAATCCCAACCATGCGAATGGACGGGGTGTAATGTCATCCTCTGTTCATTCGTTGGTCATAGCGCGTTCAGTAGCAAGCACACGACGCACTGCCGCTCTCCGTCGCTTCATTGCGCTCCACTGAGGACGCTGCCCCCCCCCCACCACCACCACCCCACAGCCCGGCTCGCTCCGAGCGCCAATGACGGCGCCCGGACAATCCGTGAGGCTACATCACTCGCCTTTTTGTTATCTCGTGAAATTGTCATTGTCATTCTCCTCGGCGCGGCGTCGTGCTCTTTCACAAACTATACCCAATTCCATGGCTTTGTTCTTGTTGTTGTTTTTTTGAAGACAAAGCGATCATGGCCGTGACTATTTAATTTTTTTGAGCAAGCGCGGACCCCCGTTGTGTTCTTTTCCCCCTTTTTTATTTGGCTACAAAACTACAAAAAAAATCAGGATCGAGCGCGTCATCTGGAGCAACTTTGATTTCAGGTTCTTCCGAAACGTGTTCATTATGTAATCAATGTGTGTACGGAGCCGGACACACGCCTCGCTGTGTTACTCAGTGCGCACGGCCTTTACAGCAAACTTTATCTCGTCCAGATGTCTTATCCACTCGGCATTGTCGGATATGAACATGATAAAGGACACTGCCTCTTGCGACAATAAGACGCCTTATTAAAAGTCATTGGGGACTGAGGAGCGGAGGGGGGGGGGGGGGAGAAGGTGGGGGTGGGGGCGTGGGTTTTCCATAGGTCTTCATTTGAATTCTGACCACACGCCTCGACAAAACACAGATGCCTTATCAACACATTTGAGAATTCAGCGAAGCATGCCAATATTGCGTGTGGTCCTGGGATGTTAAGACGAACGAACCCCGGTGAGCGGACGGCGTCGACACAAAAGCGAGCGTTTCGTTTACTTTCTATTCGCATCTTAAATGCCAGCAATGAATGAGGCACGAGGAACGAAATGGAAAGGAACCCTGAGATGAAATGCGAAAGGGAGTCCGAGACGCAATAAAAGGAATGTGTGGTGCTCTATTATTGATAAGGCCAGGATTACATCTATCATGAAAATTGATTCCGTTGGTCTGATTTCCAGTCGGGATAATTTCACACTTTTTTTGGGTTGTTTGCTACTCCTGCCAAAAAGAAAAAAATTACCCGACGGATACCAGCCACCCTCGGCTATGGTAAAAGGGCGAATCCGCTGCCTGCTGCTCAGTGAGCCAAGCCAGCAATCTCGCTGCCGGATTAGCGCGCCCGAGTATTTTATTCGGCACTCTGTGTAGCGCGCGCGTGGTTGTAGCACACTGCACGTCGTGACGCCCTATGGGGACTTGGCACAGCGCTATTCCCACGAACACGCGTTTACACAACTATTTAACTTACGGCAAGGGGAACCTTGCGCTCCAAATGCCTCAGCCCATACGTAAGCCTCGTGCGCTTTTCGGGCGCATGCTTTTGCGATCATTTGTTATTTCCGTTCATATAGATGTTGTTGGGTCTTCTTGAGGTGTACTCTAGAACAGCACGGCGCTGCCTATTGGTGGCATAGCCTTATTACTTCTGTTTCCGACATGCACTGAGTTTAATTAGCGTCCAGGTGGTGGCTAAGATACTGTTAATTTCACGGTTGGCTTTTTTTTTGTCCTCGCAGTTTAATGATTGCGCCAGGCCCATCCTCCCCTCCTTGTTTATGGTTATTGTTTCTTGGACCGAACGAGAGCGCTTTATTGCAGAGACCGACAGAGACGCTGCGCCCCGTACGAAGATGCGATTTCGAATAAAAAACCAGAGGAGTGGGCCGTCCCGTAGCTTCATCACGCGCACGGAAGTGCACGGGTCGCTGTTGGGATCAAATATTTCTGCCATTGATTTCGCATTTACAGCCTATCTTGCAAAACCCGACAACACCTGTCAGCGAGCCTGTGGATAATGATTAGTGTACTAGTGTTCCAACGGGCTGCAGTCTGTCCATTGGCAGCGTTATGACCACCGCCGCACCGTGTTGCCACTTTATACACGTTTTCAGTTCAGTACAACGTCGCATATCCGCCCACACTCAGCAGCGGTGCGTTGTGCACAGTGTAAATGTGACTTTAAATAGATGTTTGCATATCTGAACTCTTCACCTCATCCACATATATACATTAAGTCCCCAGCGAGCAGATATGCGACGTTGCAGCGTGTTTTAAGTGTTGGGTAATTCTAGGGGTACTAACTTCAATGATGGCCTGTTATACCGACGTCTGGTGTGTAAAGCAGTACAAATGGCTGCCATGGCTACAGCCTGATGTAAATGTCAGTAATTGTCAATTACCTGCAGCCTGATATATATATTAGAGCAATTAACTAGATTGTTGCTGCAAGGGGTACACTAATAAGTATGTAGCTCAATATGGCTTTTATCTATCCACTGTTTGTTTTTCATGCTTCCTATTCTGCTGACGTAGTGATACCGGACACGCGTAATCTGATACATGAGCCCGTTTACAAAACAGATATTTCGACGATGAATGTTGTGTCGGCCACCGTGTCTCTGGCCCATGTTGCCCCCCCCTCCCCCCGAGTGTGAGAGTGTATGCCGAGGAGCGTTCATGCTACGTGCGATGCACGACCGCTCCATTCCACCATTTCCATTCCTCCACTCTCGCAATGAATGGAAATTTGGGCCGATGTTTTTTGTTGTTGTTTTTGTTCACGCTGCTTAAGTGTAACAATGGCTTTGGCCACGACAAGCAGGAGGGGAGTCTGACGTACTTATGAGTAGGGCACGATGGGAAGAAAACCCAACGGCCTTGTCAACGCGCATACGTTGACCTAAATATCCCCCACGCTTGTCACTTTGCTTGGAACAACCACGACCGTATTCGGTATGGTGGGGGCAACATTTAACGATGCTCCGCATTAGCTCGGAGCGTAAAACGTTGGCGTATTCCGGCGATGCGTACGTGGCATGACCACATGTGACCGCGCGCCCGCCACCAATGCTGCACCGTTTGACTTCGTCGAGAGCCCACAGAAGTGAACAGAGAGCGGCTCCTCGGAGAGTATACGGGAGATTCGGCTGTGCTCACCGACGGTACAAGTTGCCGAACAATGCGCCCCTGATTGGAGGGGGCCTCTCGCGGCGGCTGCGGCGAGGTGTCGCACAAACGCGGTCGCAGATTGCACCCTGTGGTTTGCGACCTTCGAATCGTGTGAATGGCACGCAATGTTTCGGACAGTGAAAGAAAAAATTAGCACCCCCATTCATTCTGGTAATAGCTATTGATTATGCATTATTCATTTTTACATTTTCACATCGCAATTTTATTTTCCACAACTGAAAATATCGGCATTAAAAAGCACAATTCACAGGGTTTTTTCCCCCCAAAACCTATTTCCCCATAACCTGTTTTTGTCATCATTAATCATTCCGTGTTCCTGCCCGACCCTCCCCCTTTATCTCCCCGCAATTCTGATTCCTCAGCCGGCGCTGTCCACGCACGCAGCTCGGCGGTCGATCTTCACCGCGCGTCGTGCCCCGGCGCGCCCTGCCCCGGGGAAATGGATCCTCTCCTCGCCGCCCTCCTCTGCCTGTGCTGCCTGCGCTGCGCCGTCACGGCCGCCGCCGCCGCCGCCGCCACCGCCCAGGCCTCCGCCCACTCGTCGGCCCTGCGCTACTCAGTCCGCGAAGAGGAGCCGCCGGGGACGCTCGTGGGGAACCTGGCCCGCGACCTGGGCCTCACCGCCGCGCAACTGCACGCGCGCGGATTCCGAGCGCTGCAGGGCACCAACGCCTCCGACTACCTCGTCGTGAGCGCCGACAGCGGCGAGGTGCGGGTGCGCGGGCGCCTCGACCGCGAGGCCGTGTGCCCCCGGGTGGCCGGCGACTCGGGCTGCGCCCTCCTGCTCGAGGCCGTCCTGGACCGGCCCATGGAGCTGGCACGCGTCCACGTCGACGTGCTGGACGTCAACGACCACGCGCCGCGCTTCCCGGCCGAGAGCGCCCTCCTCGAGATCACCGAGAGCGCCGCGGCCGGCACGCGGTTCCTGCTGGAGGGCGCCCACGACCCGGACGCAGGCGCCAACGCGCTGCGGCGCTACGCGATGGAGCCCGACGACGGCGCCTTCGCCCTCGACGTGCAGCCGGCGGGCGGCGGCGGCGCCCGCGCGCCCGTGCTGGTGGTGCGCCGCGCGCTGGACCGCGAGCGCCAGGCCGTGCACACGTACGTGCTCACAGCGCTCGACGGAGGCCACCCGCCGCTGACCGGCACCACCCTGCTGACCGTGCGCGTCCTCGACTCCAACGACAACGCGCCCACGTTCGACCGGCCCGTGTACCAGGCGCGCGTGCCCGAGAACGCGCCCGTGGGCACGCCCGTCGTGCAGCTCAACGCGTCGGACCCGGACGAGGGCGCCAACGGGGAGGTGGTGTACGCGCTGGGGGCGCACGTGGCGCCACGCGTGCGTGACCTCTTCGCGGTGGACTCGCGCTCGGGCCGCGTCACGCTCAAGGGCGCCCTCGACTACGAGGAGGCCAACGCCTACGAGATCTACGTGCAGGCGCGCGACCGGGGGCCCAACTCCATCCCCGTGCACGGCGAGGTGCTCGTGCGCATCCTCGATGTGAACGACAACGCGCCCGACGTGCAGGTGCTCATCCTCGGCCAGGGCGGCAGCGGCAGCAGCGGCGGCGGCACGGGCGGCGCGGCCGTCATCGGCGTGTCCGAGGGGGTCCCGCCCGGCGCCTTCGTGGCCTTCGTCCGCGTGAAGGACCGCGACTCGGGCGCCAACGGGCGCGTGAGTTGCACGCTCGAGGGCGCGTCGGCCGTGGGGCCCGGCGCGGCGCTGCCGTTCGCCCTGCGCGCCTCGGACGGGGGCGAGGACTACACGCTGGTGACGGCGACGCAGCTGGACCGCGAGGCGGCCGCCGAGTACAACCTGACGGTGGTGGCGCGGGACAACGGCGTGCCGCCGCTCGTGTCGGTCAAGACGTTCACGGTGCGCGTCACGGACGAGAATGACAACGCGCCGCGCTTCTCCCGCTCCGCCTACGAGCTGCACGTGCCCGAGAACAACATCCCCGGCGCCTACATCGGCTCGGTGAGCGCCAGCGACTCGGACGCGCAGCAGAACGCGCAGGTGGCCTATTCCATCGTGGACTCGCAGATCGACGGCATGTCGGTGTTCACCTACGTGTCCATCAACCCGGCGAGCGGCGCCCTCTACGCCCTGCGTGCCTTCGACCACGAGCACGCGCGCCGGCTCGAGTTCCGCGTGCAGGCGCGCGACAACGGCGCGCCGCCTCTGCGCGGCGAGGCGGCCGTCGCGCTCGTCATCGGCGACGTCAACGACAACGCGCCGGTTGTCGTCGCGCCGCCGCTCGACGCCAACGGCACGGCCGACGTGTACGTGGCGCCGGGCGCCCGCGCCGGGACGCTCGTCACGCAGGTGCGCGCGTCCGACGACGACGGCGCCGGCGGCGGCGACGTGGACGACGGCGGGGACGGCAACGAGAATGCCCGGCTGAGCTACTCGATCGCGCGCGGCAACGACCGTGGCCTCTTCCGGATCGACGCCTCCAACGGGGACGTGCGCACGGCGCGGGCGCTGCCCTACGAGCACGCGCGGCACGAGCTGGCCATCGCCGTGCGCGACGGGGGCGAGCCGGCCTTCACCGCCACGGCCACGGTGCGCGTGCTCGTCACGGACGCGCGTCCCGAGGGCCGGCTCCTGGGCAGCTCCGGCGACGACGTCGGCGGCAATGGCGGGGGCGGCGCCGGCGGGGCGGACGGCGCCTTCACGACGTCGTTCATCGTGATCGTGGCGCTGGGCGCCGTGTCGTGCGTCCTGCTCGTGGCCATGGTGATGATCGCGCTGCGCTGCAAGCGGGAGAACAAGGAGATGCGCACCTACAACTGCCGCGCGGCCGCCGAGTCCAGCGCGCAGCCGAGCCCGCGCAAGAACGACGTGACGCTGGTGCGCAACGAGCTGGAGGCCGCCGCCTGCAGCAAGGCGGGCTCCGACGCCGACCTGGCGTCTGTCATCGCGCTGCACACCTACGAGTACCAGTCGTTCCTGCCCTCGGAGGCGGCGGGCGGCACACGCGGCTCCGGGGACGCGCGCGGGGACGACGCCGCCGTGTACCGCAAGGCGCCCGCGCCCGCCTACGGCTCGTCGGCGGCGCCAGCGCCTCGCAAGCCCCTGCCGTGCCACGCTCTCAACGGTGTGTCTGGCCAGCCTGACCTGCTGCTAGGCGGCTTCACGCAGCCCGCCGCACAGGTGAACGATGCGAGACGGCCCCATTTTTTAAATTACCGCGCGGCCCGCGGAGGCCCGCGAAGTACTCTCCGCTGAATTCTCCCTCCGCGACTGCCCCGGCAATGACTTCATAAATATCGAAAATCAATCATCCATCACGATTCATCATCCCCCCCCCCCCCTCCACCAAGTGTGCGTTACGCACAATGCAGCGTGCACGGGGAGGGGGAAATAATTAATTTTTGTTCCATACATATCTCCGTAGACTGTCCGCGTAATTAAATTGCAATCAAGTATCAAATATAGGCGCATTGTGTATGACTGATTGACTTTGCTCAAATTTCATCTCCATGCGTTTTGCTCCGGTTAGCAATTATAATGTGAAGCAACTGAATAGGGGAGGTACAATACCGGGAGGGGGGGGGGGGGTGGTGGGTTCATGGTTCGACCTCTACGCAAACCAACGTCCCCAAGGGAACCAAGTGCAGAGTGCGTCAATCAGCGGGCATATGTTGATCGCATTTGCCGCTCGGACTGGCGAGGGTTGAGCAACACGACAGGGGGAGGGGGGACCCAGGAGTCTGTGGGATCTGCTGGTGGCAGATGTTTAAGAGACTCAGAAGCGGATATAATGAGGAGGCACATTCGAAGAATACGGATTGCCATCATTACGCTTGCTGAGATCCGAGCGCTCCTTTTGGCGAGCTTCATGTACGTTTAAAAAAAACAGGAATCACGTGATCCCGGCGAGGACTCGTTTTCAAACGTGCGAGCTTGCGCTCTCTCGACAAGGGGTTCAGAGTCTGCGTTCCTATTCGTGGACAGACGTCGGGCGCTAACGTTGGCACAATAACCCTGCTTCGTACGGATTGCTCCTGTTACTAAACAAAATGGTGAATGTTGCAATCTTCCGTGGTGAGAATGGAAGTGAAGGAAATGGCATGCAGTGGCGATATACAAAACTAACAAATTTCACGTGCACATATGCAGCGTCTGCCCATACGCGATCGTGAATTCGAAGTGTGTGAATGACGATGGCATGCCCCATTGCTCTTTTGCAGAGGTCTCGCTTTTTCTTGGAGCCCAACAACCATTTCAATCGACAGCAGCAGCAGCAACAGCAGCAGCAGCAGTCGTCTAGAAGGTGAGCGTTTAACACGTCACGCACGCGATACCCGTAATATTTTCAGCACCTTGCCTCCAAATTAAGTTCCGTTTTGCGCTGGTAATTTGCAGACGAAGCTAATATCCATAACAACACCACGGGAGAGGAGCAATGGGAAGGCGGTATTGTGGCTTGGCAGAATCCCGTGTTTTCAGGTGGCCATATTTCCTGCCAAATGCTAAACAGTTGGAATGCGACAAACGTTCAATTAAATGCCGAGTGTGGGAAATCCAACATAAAAAAAAATTCCCATGCCTATCAATCTGAAAAATAAACGCTGGCGACTATCGCCTTCAGTTTGAAAGTTTAAAGCTCACTGTTTCGGCCTTGGCTCGTTGTTATCCGGAGCCATGTTGGCACAATGTGGAGTGTGTGTCTATTCACATCAAAAGAATGTACGGCATTTTTTTTGTTTTGAGAAAATAAAAAAAAACTCAGCCGTAAGGTCTTAAAATATCCTTTACCTCATAGACAACTCTCTCCTAATACGGCACATGACAGCGTTTTGGAAGGATTTGGGACTCGCTCCAGAAATCTCTGCACGTGCTCGGACACTCAACCTCTTTGTAAGCTTGCAGCGGCGCCCATCAGACCCAGAGTGTCCCCCCCCCACCGCCTGCCCCCCTTTTCCCTGGCCAGCAGCCTGTCGTGCAAGGAGGCGGACCGGCTCAGCTTCAAGGACAGCGGGCATGGGGACAGCGACCCGGGGGACAGCGACCAGGACACGACGCGAGGCTCCTACAGCGAGGTGGCGGCCAAGGAGACCGTCCCGCTGCAGCCACAGCGCGGCTGTACCGACGACGGCGCCGCCGCCGCAGCCGGGCCTCGGGAAGAGCAAGGTACTGGCGCGGCGAGCGCGCGGTGGGGGGGGGGGGGGGGTGCCGTCCGGTTCGTCGCTCAGAAGAACAATGCTCGCCAGGGCGACCCACACCCTCCCCCCCCCCCTTCCGTAAAATCTGCGCAGATAAACGGAATTGCGCTTGTATATTTTCATGCATCTATTTGATCGCTGGCGCAAGGGCAGCGGAGCGTGGAGGGTCCATAATGCGTTTTCGCAGCGCTAAGAGATTCGTGCCAAGCTTTGATGCCATTCGAAGATGCGAGGAGGCCCAGGCGAAGGCTCTCGCTCTCTCCCCTCTCGCTCTCTCCCCGCACAACCCTTGTGATACGCATAAAAAGTGGAAATTTTCATTACATCTCTGGGACGAGCAGAATGTTTTAATCGCATTGCTCGAAGCGTGCTAATGCATGCAAAGCCGCACATAAAGCATTATTATTTAATGCATTAATTATATGCCGCGCTATTTATTGCCGAGTGGCTTTTTCATATATATGTGTGTATGGTATCTAATCTAGATTATCCAGCTGAAAATGAATGTAGAATTGAGCCAAGCAAGCTAAAAACACGAGAGAGAACAAAAAAGAATCACACGTTAAAAAGACCAATATTGCAGGACCCATGTCATGGACGCTGTCTATTTCAGTTGCCCGTGCAAAAAAACCCTTTTGACATTTTTTTTCTTTCACCGTTCAGAATATTGGTGAATTCTGTAAGAATAATCTTGTTACTGTTGTTGTGAAACACCTTGGTATTCGTTGCACATTCCTTCACACAATGGCAACTATTGGCGAATGGGGAGAGGTAACTACAATGAGGGTGAATGTTATGCGTGAAGAAAACTTCAGCAAACAATAGAGAGAACTGGAGGCTGTATTTTGAGGGGAAATTACAACTCGGGTGTCAGGACTAAGATGGAACAATGCAAACTCGGGAAACGTGCCATCAAGCACGCATCTCTGCCACGCATCTACGCCGAGAAACAGCAAGTGCGACAATAGCGACTAGGAAAATAAACACGAGGATAATGACGCAATTCAAACCTGTTAAGAAAGTTAAGCGGGCTTGGGCAGGACACTTTGCTCGTAGGAGAACGTAGGCCGATGGTCAAGAATAACGGTGGAGTCGTGGTGGTCAAAGTATGGAAGTTCATCCGAGAGCAGAGATGGAGCGACGAAATCATCCCTGTTGCAATCATTACATCGCAGGATTTTGAGAATCCTCCAATTGGCACGGTTAGCTACGTACGGTGTGACAGAAGTTCAACGTACGTACGCACGTACTGAAAAGGCGGTGGCAGCGGCGGCTTGGGGAGGCGTTCACGCAGCAGTGGATTGGCCGTGGCTCACGACGATGACGACTCGGGCAATAGAGCGTGGCAGTGAAGACGTCGCAATCTCTTGCAGGTGACGGCGACGTCCACTCCAACTGCACTCCCGAGTGCAAGGTTCTGGGCCACTCGGACCGGTGCTGGATGCCCGCCTTCAACGGAGCCGAGGGCAGGCCCGGCGGCGGCGCGTGCCATGAGGGGGTCTACGTGGCCGTGGCGACGGGCGACGCCCCGGCGGGCGGCCCCCACCGCGACTTCCCCCGGCGCACGTTCTCCACGTTCGGCAAGGACGACTCGGACGGGGCGCCCACCCCGAGCCCCGGCGCCACCTCTCGGCCTTACCTCGCCTTCACCGGCCCCGCCGCGAACGCCTCCGGCTCGTCCGCCGAGCGGCCGCCGGTGCCGGGGTCGCGTCCAAACACGCTGCGTCTGGGCGCCGCTCCGTACGCCGCCGGCGCCGCCGCAAAGAGCCCCCCGCGGCACCCGAACGCCGACCACAACGGCAACAACGGCAACAACAACGGCAAGTCGACGACGACGCCCAGCGACGACAGCGACGGCAGCGCCTCGATACCGTGCCAAGAGTGCGCCGGCCCGTCGGTACCCAACAATGTCGCGCCGACGCCGCTGAACAACGCTCACCTCGCCCCGACGAGCCTGCCCTTCTCCGCCAGGCGGCTCGCTCCTATACCGGAGCCCTCGTGCGCCGAACTGGAAGAGGCCGACGCCGAGCCTGCCATGCTGGCCAGCCGGGAAAGGCACGGCACGCGAGGGGAGGGTCTGGACGCCACGCAGGTCGTGGCCGAGATCGAACAGCTTCTAAGGGACTCTGCTTCCTGAAGAGCCGCGGCAGGTTACCTGTGCGCTGGACCCAGCAGCCGAGCGAGCGAGCGAGAGCGAGAGAGAGAAAGCCACGTGGCCAGCAATGGGGGTGCATCACCACCGGGGCGATTGGCTGATGTTTTACGGAACGTTTCCCAGAAAGGGTTGAGGATGCCACACGCACAAGAATGTGGATATATTTGTGACACCCTGTGGGTTGAGGCACAACAATGATAAAAATAATAATAACAACACTGTAATAAAGAATATATACGTGGTCGGGGGTGGGGGAGCAATCATCATAACAAAAGGAGAAGGGGCGAACTTGATTGGATCTTTTTCACGGGCAGCACAAGACAGAAAGTAGCGTTCACACTGCGCTCATCACTCGTTATGGACACTGCTGATTTGCGTGTCCAAAATTGCCGTGAATCGAACAAGTCGGGTCTGTGTCATCGGAAATGACTACTGCAGTCAGTGCTCTAAGACAGCAAGGAGACGAATCTGAAATTCTTGAAAGGGAGGAGGAATAAAGAACCACATTCCCTTGCCCCCAGTGTCAATGTACTATTATATATGAGGTGGAAACCAATAAACATCAACTAAGTTTTGGTGTCAAAGGAGCCTGGAGCAGCTAACGGTACCGAAGGAAGCTGCTTCCTTGTTCTTTTTTTTTATCACGTTCCATTTCATGCCACATCCACACACACACGTACACAAAAGACACAAGAGGTTGCCAGTTCGATCTCCCGGCACAGCAGAGAGGAATCAATGTGTGTGTGGGGCGGGGGGGGGGCAGGTTTCTACAATGACCCCTGGCCTCTGCTGTCCACCCAGCCAGCATAAATTGTGGGTGCACCACCACAGTCAGTGGCAGGTCACATGTTAGCGGGGGGGGGGGGGGAGGTAAAATTGTGGGTGACCTCCCCCCCCCCCCACCTCTTCCAAGATATGCGGCCGGCGTAGGAAGAGTAGGCCAAGGGGCTCTCCAGAGCTCCCTCCGGTGGGGGTGCTGTTTTGCCAGCGCTTTGGTGCGACTGAAGAAATTGCAGGGCTGCACTTTCACCTCCATTTTTCACGCCACCATCCACGTTTTACGAGTTACATATTTACAGTATGTGTGTAGACCAAAGAAGAACCTAATTCAAATGGAGCTAGACATTTCCATTAACATTTGTTTCATGGCGAGGAGCCTATTTATTTCCTCTATTTTGTTGTTTGTTGTTTGTCTTGGTCGATGACAATCTCATTTCTAAATTAAGGTAATGGACACAGTACGAGAAAACGCGTAAGCACTTGGCTGAAGTACTATCCATCAAAAGGAAGACATTACTGAGTTAACAGTATTTTTGTGTCCTAATGAGCAGATTGTATAGACAAGAGCGTCCCTCTATAGGGATGCCCACTACCTATTATATTGTTTTTCAGTGAAAAACACACTGTATCGCAACGGCAGGGAATCGTGGAGATGTCTTACAGGATTATCGCTCCCAATGGACAGATGGACATCACATGTTAAGAAGAAGAAGAACAGAAAAAAACAACCCGTCCATCGGTACTGAATTTTTTTCTATTTCACAACTTGTGGTGACCTTTTGGACTCAAGATGTGCTCTCTGTGTGATATATACTGTATTAAACTTCATCCTGCGGTAAATAGGCATCGTTCAAGCTGTGACTGTCAATAGCTTCGTGTGATAAGTCGGCGGATGGTACACATTAAAACAAAAAAAAACATTTCGCTAATAGCTGCTTCTCTTCTTTGGGATAGTGGGTGTTTGCGACTCATTTTAAATTATGTGTTGCATACGATCACATTTCTCAGCTTAGACCAGGAGGAGAGGGCATCATGAGTGCATAACTTTGATCAATGTCATGTGCCAAGCAAGCCTGCCCAATGGTGCAAGGTACGGACGAGGAGGCTTCTATTTACTGGCAGTTGTACACAACAGAGTGGTTCGCTTTGTGATGTTTTTCATGAATTCCCAAAATAAGCATTGCTGCATAGCCGTAGTGTCCCAGTGTACAATTAACACACTTATTATAGGTGACGTCGTATACCCCCCCTCCCTCCCCCCGATTGCCTACGTAACTGTTGTTTTACTTTTGTGTAAATGGACACTGTACTTTTACATAGATTATGATGGGATACATCTACAAAAATGAATTATTTTTTTCAGACTTTTTGTTTGCTGTTCCCACCCTTTAAAAAAAAGGAATAAAGATATGATTTTAATCAACCAAACTTTAAAAAGTTGACTCAATAAACAAAAAGTCTAAAATGTGCTTACTAGTCTGTTCATAATTTCTAGACATGCCATTTGCTCTCACTACACGATGACTCTTCCAAAACACAATCGCCCTTAAATGCCATCCATTAGCCCGTGCCTATGCCACGCTGCAGATTCTATACGTGAAGGTTAATGCCGCGCCACACTCAATAACTACCGTTCACCCGGAATGTCGCGAGCAACACGCATTGTACGGGCTGCCTGCCAAGTGAGGGCCCTCGCTTCTCGGTATCAGAAAGCTCCCCAGACTGCGCGGAAACGGCATTGCTACCCCGACGGCTATGCAACCACCATCACCATCTTTTAGCATTGCCCATCCCCCCCCCCCCCAAAAAAAATGTGAGTTTGAACTGGACGACGACACACACCCGATGGTGCACGGCGCGTCGGAGATTTAACTGGGGGGAATCAGCTGGACAAACCGTTGTTGTTGTTGTTTTTGAAAGGGGATCGACCGAACACGGTAGCATCAGCTGTGACCGTGATTTTGTAGTGGACTTGAGCGTCACATTAAAAGCCTACCCACGCCCCCCCCCCCCAAACAACAACAACAACAGGGCAGCCATTGTTCACATCCATTCAACGCTTCGTTAAACACCACGATATGGTGCCATTATTTTGATGGCGTCAGGTGCTTCTCATCGATAGCTGCCTAAATCAGATAACCAAAAAACAAGTCTGACAAGGTTGGGTTAGTTGTAGGATATACATCAAGCGGGCTCTCAGTCTCCAGCACACCGCTTAGACCCCTAGATTATGTGCGCACCATATCGTGCCCTAACTCACGCTGATCATGGGATCGTGAAAATGGGCCAGAACCTCAACGTGCTGGCTTGCCCAAATGCGCACATCACTGTGCTCAACGTGTGCCCAGCTGCTAACAACCAGCCACTGTGAATGTGGCCTCTGCGGTTCAAGGCATGCATTGAACTCTGGATATCGCAGGCACGCGACTTTTGTGGCAACAGCTGTGCTGCGCGCAGCAACGGAAATCGTGTTTCGTGCGTACACATTATCTGCACGAGATCAGGATGGCAATTTGGTTTTTAAAAAATCCATATTTTTTTTCATCTGGGAATATATTCCATCGACTGGTCGGTGGCCGACGTGAGCTCTGTAAGAGTGTTATGGTTTAGTGGGAGCTACATGCCAACCCCATGCAATCGTGGGCCTTTTGGCTGTGCACAAGAAAAAAAAAAGACAGTGCTATGCGGCCTTCTTCATCTGTGTATCACTGAGTCACGAGAAGATGTGGAGAGCCAGTGACTTGCATGGATACCACCAGGGCTTAATTTCTCACTCAATATTATCCGGCTTGCTGCGAGGCCCGTTTGGAGCCGGCTTGGATTAGGGATTTTGTGTAAGGCACTGCCACCCAAAGTACCAGGTACACCCTATCTCTAATAATCCTAAAAGACTGTACTCTTTATTGCGAACAACTGTACTGTCCTTTAGGACAGCTGGTAACCCTAAGCACTATTCATGCACAACCCGCTGCATCACTCCACCAAATTAAGCAAGATGGATAATAATGTCCTACTGGACATCTGTGAAAAACAGCTTGATAGCTCATTGGATCCAATATAAATACATATTTTGAATCTAATTAAATTATTGCTGGAGCAGCATTCCGGACTGTTGCAGCTGAAATTCAGCAATGGATACCACGACCCACTTGTGCACAACCAAATCAGTAAATCGGCAAAGCCACATGGCTCGGATGGATATCAGCCCACAGAGTCGGTTGCCCTTGTGGAAGTTTACCTGAGGCTGTGGTGTGGCTGGTGAAGAAGACGGTAGTGTCTTCTTGGTTCTTTCGGTAAAGTCACGTAGAATGGAAATAAAATAATAAAAATAAAACATAATAAAATAATTCTCAAGACGTTTCGGCCACAACGCAAGCAGCTGTCCTCAGGTGTGACTTTACCGAAAGAACCAAGAAAATGAATCCCTGCAGTCACGAAAGCTTTAAATCGAAATTTAAGAAGGTAGTGGTCGTGTTGCCACCTGTCCTGGTCTCACCAGGACCGTCCTTCTTGAGGCAGCTGATCCTGGGAAATCTGTAAGTCTTTCTAGGAGATTAAAAATCCATGTTTTTCCTTTTTGCCAGTTGCATAACAACGCTCCACTCAAGACGACGCCTTTACATGTGGTTCTTCCTTTCTCCGGTATTGTGAGATGATTTATTGTTATCCCTGTGATGTGTTTCTATGGTTTTTGTTGTTGTTGTTGTACCACAGCAGTGGCAACCCCATGCGAGTGGCTGTATGCCAGCGTCTCTGCAAATTGAATCTGGATGTGGGTGGAGAAACCATTCCAGCAAAGATTGTAGGGGGTGGGTTCATTATATGAAAGCAGGTTATGTGACCTCAGATTAAGTCTGTAAAATGTATTTTTTGAAGCAGATTTTTCCTTCTTCTTAAATGGGAAACTTTATTTTGATCAAATATCTTTGATGTGCTGTTCTTATTAAATTGTTAGGCAGTTAATTTGGTCAATGCTGATTGGTCATTTTTCTAGATGGTCTAGTTTTGTGCTCCTTAATGTGCAGTGTGTACTGTATACCAACTATTGTGGGCTGTTTCACATATTTAAAGTAATGTTTATTTGAAATGTAATAGTATATATATTTTTAGGCGAATGTTATATATGGATTTCGTGTGGATGTAACCATAAGTAAGCAACACTTTTTGTTGTTGTTGTTGTTGTTATGACCCAGAATTATCAGCAAACTTAATCTGGGCTGGTCTGCATTGCCACGAATTGAGCCCATGGGCCAGAGCAGAAATGTGTATCACTTGCCAATTTATGTACGTGGCTAATAATAGTGGATTACAGTACTTGATAACTCCACTCGTTTCAAGTGTCTATAACATAATTCACTGTTGTTGACCTCGTAAATAATTTAACAAAACATTTTAATCACGAAACGAATGCCACCTCAAGGGGTACCGACACGTTCTAGTCCATGTGTGGTTAAGGCGCAGCCCTGGAATTGCTTGATCGAGCCACTGCCCGCAGAAGGCACTGCGCTCCACGAGGAGGGAGTTCTAGAGATAATCTTGGCCTACTCTTCCACGCTGGCCAGATAAGCAAAACAAAAATATGCGTGCAAGTCGATGTAGTCTCACACGCACTTAAGTCGCCAACGTAAATAAGTATAACCCGTAAAAACAAAGTTTTTCACTCTAAATCCTTTATATGTGTGGCGGCTAGAGTCCTCTCGTCCTCTGGCTTGAGATGGCTGCCACCTATGGGTCAGATGATTGTCTGCCAGTATTAAGCAATTGGTAATTACATATTTAATTTGTTTTCCCTAAACAGTGTAAAATTTTGGAAAAAAATTTTCACGAACATTAATTGTCCCGCACAACGAGTCTGTGTGCAAAATGTCAGCTCGATTGGATCACGGGAAGTGGGTTAAAAAACGACCGAAAGATTTGCACGGTTGTAAGCAAGCAAGCAAGCACGCAAGCAAGCAAGCGAACTTAATATAAACGATTTAAAAAAGGAAAAGAAACGCGGCGGCCTTTCTCGTGGAGAGAAGCGAGGCTCTGCCCACCTCGCTTTCCAATGGCCTCTGTTCACTGGCCAAGCCTCGTCGGCGTAACAAATGAATCGTCGCGGAGACGAACATCCCTGTGGCGCTTTCGCAAGGTGGTTGACGGCTGGAGAATTTGCCCATGTCAGTGTGCGTTCGTGACGCCTCCCGTGACGGGAGCCGCACTCGGCTCGAGACAAACAAGCGGACGCACAGGGGCCTCAAGCAGCCAATGAGGCCCACTGGTTCATGAGAATAGGGGTGAACAAATATCAGCTTAAATTCAAATCCCATTCAACACAACTAGACGATTAATATTAAAAAGCCAATGCGGTACATCTCGATCATCCCTACCTTGTCTCTCCTCTAACTCCCATCTTTGACTCGTGTCTACATCTCATCTCTCTCTTATCACAGCAATTCCGTCTCGTCTGTTTCTCTTTTCTCATATCACTAGATCTCTGCCTCTTATCTACATCTATTCTGTCATCTCACCGGGCGTTTATAAATCGAAAGGGGAGTATAAAAAAACAATGTCTGCGTCGGGCCCCCGATGGGGTCAGGAGCAAAGACTAAGATTCCCCGTGTAAAAATGTTGACTTAAAACTTTCGTGACTGTAGGAATTCATATTCTTGGTTCTTTCGGTAAAGTCACGTAGATATAAAATAGAAGACCGCTTGTGTTGCGATCGAAACGTCGTGGTTTTTGCTTTTTTATTTTCTATCTACGTGACTTTACCGAAAGAACCAAGAATATGAATCCTCCGTGTAGCCTTAACAGACTGTTGGGGCAAGTGCTGTGAGCGAGTAGCACCTATGAAGGCCGGCACGGCACACGAGGGGGTGGGTGGCCAGCACCACGCACGGAGCGCCACTGTTTTCAAGGCCACGTGGCTGACAGCGTGCGTGACTCACGCACACACACGCCCATGCCTTCCGTTCCTTCATTTAACTGTTCGCTGTATATCTCGTGCCAGTGTTATAGTCTTTTCTGCATACTCTGCACAGTGTAGGCAATATATAAACATGTTTTTACTCGCGGAACACCACAGGACGATGAGTAGAGAGAATGGGGCGCCGCTGTGGGGAGATGTTTACTTCCTCACCTGGTATGCAGGATGTTCGTGGGTTTGATCACGACCCGGACGCATGTATATTTGGAGTTTGCATGTTCTTCCCGTGGTTGCGTGGATTTTTCCCCGGGTCCTCCGGGTTTCCACTCCACATTTAGAATCAACATGCGTATTAGAGTAATTGGCTGCTATACATTTCCAAATGATAAGCCACTTCGTTGAGCTATCATTTGCCGCCAGGTCGCTTCTGAAAAATAACTATATAGCTCAGTGGGCCTTCCGTGGTGAAATAAGAATAAAACAAAAATTGGCAAAGGAAAGGGACGACGAGAGAGAAGTCCAAAAGTCCCCAAGACGGAGGGCACAGCTCAAGATGAGCGGCAGGACGAAAGATGGAGCACAAGGCAGGAAGGGGAAGAAGAGGAATGACCAGGCCAATATGTCGGGGATGATAGGGTGATGATGAGAGGGGAAAGAAGAGAGTTAGAAGAAAGAAGGAAGGAGCAAGCAGGAGTGAGCTGCACAGAGCCGGGTCTGTTTTCACAGGGGGTGGGAAGAGAGGGGAGGGAATAAGAGTGGTGGTGGCCACGCATAAGTCACGTGATTTGCGGGACGCTTGAGCTAATTTAGAGTACATTGATGATGTGAAATGCGTATCCCCTTGTCAATCTACTGCTGGTCCAAAGCCTTCCCCACGCCGTTTCGGTCATGTGCATTGTTTGACCGTTCTTTACCCACGCCGTTTAACACGGAGGCTTTCGCGACCAATATCATCCATAATATAGGTTTTTTTTGGGTTAGATCGCGTAAATATATAAATGTATATTTATATTGACGCGATCTAACAATGATCATGGTAGCTGCTGACGGCTTGGCCTTCATGGTGGTGACTTATCCGAGCACTAACCAGCCTCTAGCCTGCTTAGCTGCTGAGATCGGAACACATTATGCGTCATTTGGCTATAGGCTGGTGTTTGTATTCATATTTAGTTGTACAACAATGAAATATATGTTCAAAATGAGGCTACAATTCGTATACTGGGCAAATGTGACTGGTTAACATAAAACATCCACCAGGCAGTAAAAAAAAAACATTATTAAACAGATTGTGTCGGAGCCTTGTTGCAGTTAACGATTCAATATAAATGATTTAGTTTATTTCAGTAGTGGTTCTAGTCCATTCAACTAATACGTCGTTAGAATTGCAATCTATAAAGGCGGGGAAAAATGCTTTGTGCTCCACATTGAGTACGCGGGACAAAAAGAGATAGAAAAGCTCCACCAATTTGAAAACGAATTTAATTCCAAAGCTTCAGGGAGATCAGCATATAGGATACGCTTGGAGCCATCTCTGTGGGATTTTTGTAAAATGTTATTATAATCCGCAACAAAAAAGTGGAAGGGGAGAGATGGCAGGCTCTCCATAGTCGCAGGTTTTTTTTTGTGTGGCTGTGATGTAATGAATCAACTTAGCACCAGCACGGGGTCCACACAGACGCGCGTTTGTAAACGTGTACAACGAGACAGGACACCACACACGCTGTCTGGGCACACGCTCATGATGGAGATTATCTTGGCGAAGCGGATTTTTGTCAAATTTCATGGCCGCGATGTGGGGGGGGGGGGGGTGAAAAAAATATTGATGCATGGACAGGTCACGGAATAAATGTGGGACAGTGCCTTACCTAACAATGCCCTTACATATATTTTTGATGAAAAGAAAATATTTGCAAAGTGTAATTTTAATAACCATATACTAAGTAAAAATAAACTTCAACCAAATTACAGCACCACGCCCCTGCCACAATATGATGGTATATTGCACACACATTCCTTGGGTGAAGCAGTACATCACATTGGTTCGTGTACTGCGCTATGGACCTGGCAAACTGAGTTCGATCCCTTGCCATGGCTAAACACGAGCGGCGAGTGGTAGCTCAAAGTGCGTCTTCGGCCAGCCACTTCCACTTCATCAACCTGCGTTGACCAGCATGGTGAAATATGGTCAAACAACCCTGCATGATCGACATCGTGCGGCTCGAAGGCCTGCATCCAGTAGTGGGTTGACAAAATATCGCAATTCATTCACGCGTTCCCGTGTCACGTGCGTTCATCTCACAGATAGAACAAATAAATAACCGCGAGCAAGCAATGGCCAACAAACGAGTCGCTCAAGGTCTATAAGATCTCACTCATTACACACAAAGTGCTTGCCACAAATGAACCGCAATTCCTCGCTGATCTCGTCAAGGAGCATCAACCATCTCACGCGAACTCCGCTCATCCTTCCGGCAGCGGCTTTTGGCTCTCCATCGAACAAAGACGGTGGTCACCGTATCGTGTGTTTTCAAATGCCCTTCTGCGGCCGTCTGGAACGCTCTTCCGTCAGATATTCTGAAGCCACTGGACATCATCGAGCTTGAAAATTCAATGATTATGAATATATTTTTGTTTTTAGTTTGTTGTCCTTCCCCCGCACCTCCGATGGTTGGCTTCGTACGATGCGACATAAGTTCAACATGCATGTTATGCACAGGAAGCCACAATAGCAGTAACGTCCATGTGTAGAGGCCAGCAGGGATGATTTATGTAACGAGGTCGATTGAAAAACAAACAGGAGACGCGTGCACACGTGTAATTAAGCATAAATTGCTGCAGGACAGAGAAACTGCCCCTCTTCCACAGGTGAGCTTCCCCGAGCCAACACCAGCGAGCTGGCGGTGTCAGCGCGTGGCACGCGTGCAATTTCCAATCGATATTCTCTATCCAAGCCATAATTACCAAGCCTATTTGCTTCGAACATAATGAGGGCACTTAGGCGCTAATCAGTTAATGGCTTAAGAAACCGGTTCAGACTTTAAATATTATTGAGTATATCACGTAATTGCACGGTGGCAAAGGGACGACACCGGGGGTCGTATGTAGTGAAATGTCGAGTCTCACAATGATGTCGCCTCGAGAGGACGGAATAGCAACAAGGAAAAAAAAAACACGTGACGTGGCCCAGCAGGTCACGGCTCATTTTTTTCACGTGTGCCGTCTGTGTGATTGGAGTTGAGTGTAGGCTACACCACTGATCCTAAACGGACGGGTCAATGGAAATGGGTCTAAACTGAGATCTGAATGTGGATGGGGGAAATCCTCGCCTTTCGACTCGGAAGTTGCAGCTGCCTGGCTTTTTTTTTTGCAGACGGCTTCGATTTGGACCGATTTTCCACCGTGCGTCTATGATGAGAGCCCATGTTGATTTGAGCTTGTCGATAAACTCGATAGCATCGCGACCTCTCGGCGACCCCTTTTTGTTTTTTGCCTGCCAATGCATTTTATTATACAGTATACATATACAGCCGGTCTATAGAAATACATTCATACACTGTGCTGAAATTATACTTGCAAAGTTCCGACCATGAGCATACATCAAAAAAGAGTGTAATTTTGATCTATATTATAATGATTCAAAGTCATATTTAAATATATTAAAATGTGCTGAATATTTTAGATAAAACTTGAAGAAGTGGTTTCTATCCTTGAGGCTATGATACCGTGCGCCGTGTCCCATGTTTTAACTTTACACAAGTCTGCACCATACATATATGAATGTGAATCGCATACATCTCTTAAACGGTAAAGATGAAAAAGATGGACCATGGCCCATGTCCATGGCACTGGAGTATAAAATGATAACTGGACCATTTTGAAAATGTATTTTTACGTGTTTTTTTTATAATGCCTTTGTAACCCCCATAATATATTTAAGTGTCAAACAAGCCAATAATTTACCGAGGCCATCTACTGAGTCTTAGGATTATTTTTGGGAAATACAATTTATAAGCGTTTGGGCATATGCGAGGAGTGCAGTGTAACGGGACCCCCACCCACACACACAGATGACAGGATAACGTTCAAAGCTCTATACGGATGGATTCAATCCACAAGCCCATCGCTGCATTGCTCTCTCCAGCCCCGTTCCTACAACACCTGCTATGGATTGGCAGTCACCCATCTAAGCACTCAGCAGCTTTGACCCTCATTAGCTTCCGAGTACCCATTTTTTACTCGATATTTTTTTTTCTTTCACCAGGTATGGCCCACTGAGCTTTAAAGATATTTTCAGAAACGACCTGACCACAAATGATAGCCCAACGAAATGGTTTATCATGTGGAAATGTATAGTAGCCATATACTCTAAACGCATAGTTCTAAATGTGGAGGGGAAAACCGGAGGACCCGGAGAAAAATCCACGCGAGCACAGGGAGAACGTGCAAACTCCAAATATACAACAGGCGTCATGATTGGGATCGAACCCACGACCTTCTGTATACCAGGCGAGGTAGTTAGCCTCTCGCCATTGAGGCGAGATTCTAGCTCTTGCTTGTACGGTCTGCCTTATTCGTGGTTAATCATATTTTTGTTCTATTCATGTGCAAATGAAGACACTGGACACTGCATACACCTGATAGTTGGTAATCTCGGACAAGCTGCAGCTTGGGAGGTTCGGATTACTGGAGTTGAGATACGCTGCTGTAAGCTGTGACAAGTGCTGTACTGTATCGTCAAAAACAATCTTGCGGCAACCATAAGAAAACCCGTACCTGCAGTACCACCTTCCAAGTCGCTATTCTATTCTTGCAAATGGCAATCTGCTCCGGAGCTAAATGCCACTGTCGACTTCTGCGAGCCACAAGATGGCTCCTGGAGAGAGCTCATTTAGTTTTGCTATTCCTTCGTTAAATAAACACAGGCTCCAGTGGTTGACTAAAACAATATATAATAACCGAAACTATTTTTGTATTTGACCAGGTAAGGCCCACTGAGCTATGTAGCTCTTTTTCAGAAGCGACTAGGCCACAAATGAAAGCTCAACGAAATGGCTCGTCACGTGGAAATGTATAGCAGCCAAATACTCGAAAAGCATGTTTCTAAACGTGGAGGGAAACACCGAAGGATCCGGAGAAAAGTCCACGCGACGACGGGGAGAGAGACACGCAAACTCCAAATATACATGCCTCAGGGTCGAGATCGAACCCACGACCTCCTGCATACCAGGCAACGGAGTTGACATCTCGCAATCGTGGCGCCAATATCTGCTCCACGGCTTGGGTTGCATGGCCACAGTCACTGCACTACTGTGTGGCGTGCTGGTGTTCTGATGCTGTTGATGTTCTACGGGTGTCTTCGAGGAAGTCAGAGGCAGGAGGTGCGACGTTTCAGTCTCGGGTGAGGCGTACATAACCATGGGACTCATTGTCGTAGGTGATGGACTGCGTACGTGAAACATCCACCCGCGTGGCAGTGGGTTAGAGAGATGGCGCAGTTTCACGGGTGAGCGTTCTCTCGCTTCCCGTGTGGGTTGTCGCCAAGGAGGCAGCTCACACGTGGGGGTTTCACTCAGCATCATCGGAACATGATTTATCCACTGCGGGATGAAGGCATTCCTAAGCCGTGCCCGACTCTCATGATCTCCTGCAACATTGGCCGATTTCATCGCTCCATCTTTGCATTGTAACATCCTCTCGCCGTTTTCTCTCGTCTGTCACTCAATCACTTGTCTCGACAGCAGCACATCGAGCAATTCTTCCGACGTTGTCTACAGTTAATTGTGTAATTTTTCCAAGCATCAACTCTAAGTAAAACAAAAAAATACCGACGTTTATCGTCATGTAAGTTGACCGTATGACGTTGTAATTGTACATTATTTCATATATCGTGTTTCGTATTGTATTGATGTTTTCATGGCCGTCCATGGGGATGGGGTGCAGGGCCCGGGGCAGATCACGCAGTGTAGCCCCCTCACCCCAAATGCCTTTAAACTAAACCGGATGCATTACATCAGACACCGTGACATCAAAACGCAGACCCCTCCCCCCCTCCCCAAAGCGCGGGGCCCGGGGCAGTCGCCCAGATTAGCCGTGACCCCTACGGACAGCTCTGGACTGCTTGTGTTTGTGTCTTGCTGTACTTCTCGTACGAATGGAGATCGCTCTACCGAAATTCACTCAACATAAGCCTGCCGTGAGCTGCTTTTTATTATCAGTGTCGCTTTACAATCCAGAGCACCTGGAAGGTATACGTTATCAGCTACACCTGATAAAAACAAAAGCAATTATTTAAATGAGACTAACAAACGGATGACGTTATACAATTGCCTTTCCGCTAATTGCTCCGAATTAGTTTTTTTTCAATCACTAATGCAATGCTAAACAGCTATTAATTTACAACTTTCATTACTGAGTTTGTTTTCTCATAATTGCAGTCGGGTAATGAAACAACGACTCAAATAAAACGAGCAAGAATAATCATGTTATTTGAACGAAATGTTGCAAAAATGGACGGTACGATAATCGTGGATCGTACCGTGAGACGTATCGTATGATCCCCATATCGCGGCCACCCGAGTTCCAATAAGCAGCAAAAAAAAAACACTCCAAACACAATCGTAAAAAACACAATGTGACATTGAAACAGGAAAAAAAATAGGCGACGTTTCGGGGAATGGTTATTTTTCATTTAAAGTTGTTAAACGACAAACCGGTAAAGCGGCAGATCAATTCGAAATTCAAGAACCGGTAACCGTTTTAAGTGGGATTTTAAATCCTCTTGGGAGATTTCTCGACTGCTCTGGCTGACATTTCGTCACAAGTCTTGACCATCATCCCTGTGTCATACAAATACAAAGCCCCCCCCCCCCAGTATAGCCTCAACAGGCCGTTGGGACTAGTGTTGTTAGCGGCACGGAACACGAGGGGGTGGGTGGCCAACACCACAAGCGGTCAGCCTTGGTCTCACCAACTGCTGCTGTTTACACACCGCATCAGGTACTCATTTTAAAGCCGAGTCGAGCCAGGGAAAGGCTGTTCCTGTTCAAATGTTCGCCGCTGTGATATTGGTCGTGAGCGGGAACTCGGGAAGCCGGGCTCGTAGCATAGTGCGCTAACCACATAGAAGACAAAGACTCACCCGTATGCCCGAAACAGCTTTTTGGACAAGTGCTGTTAACAAGCACCTACCACTTGTATTCACAGACCCCCCCGTATAGCCAGACGTAACATTATTTTTGGGACAAGTGCCGGTAACGAGCACATATGAAGGCAAACCTACAAATCTCGGGATGACAGCGACAGGGGAAAGAAAAAAAATATTTATAAAATAGGCGACGTTTCTGATAATGGTCGTATTTCATACACTGGAGTTGTTATATGCACGCCGCCTCCTCGGCGAGCGAGTGTGACATTCAAATTCAGTCGACGCGTGCGCTCGCCCTGCCTGCCACGTGGCCACGTGGACAGGCAGAGGGCTTCGTTCCACTCTTCCCCCACGCGTGCAGCGAGGAGTGGCGGTGTGTGTGTGGGGGGGGGGGGGGACGCTTCGCAGCAACATTTCCGTAATGGCAATAACACTTTCATGGCTTTTTAACTTCATTTAATCTATTAAATAACTTCCCATTAGCCACGCTCGTTACCGTCCACCACCGACAGTCGTCATTAAGCGGCGGAAAGTTTGTCTCGCCCGGACTGGAGTTAATGTCATCCGCGGACAACACACACACACACCTACACAGACAAAGATCCCCCATAGCCTTAACAGACTGTAGGAGCAAGTGCTGTTAACGAGCATCTATGAAGGCCGGAACGGTACACAAGGGGGTGGGTGGCCAGCACCACGCCCGACCGCCTTTGTCTCCCCAGTGGCAATGTTTACACACCGCACCAGCTACTCATTTGAGGCTGAGTCGACCTAGGGGAGGCCCGGGACCGGTTCAGATAATCGTCACTGGTGTTGGCCGTGAGCGGGAATCGAACCCGGGTCGCCAGGTTCGTAGTGGAGCGCGCTAACTGCTACACTACCGCTCCCCACACACACAACTACACACACCTACACACACACACCGAAATACACACGGAGGGGGAGGGTGGGCACGCGCACGTGTACACCGCACGCGATGCACTCGAGCACGAAGGCATTCACTCACGCACGTGTGCGCACGAACGCATACACGTGGACACGCACGCACAACCATGCACGTACGTACACATGCACACACAAGCACGCACGCGTACACAAATAACACCCCGCATACCCTCAACAGACTGTCGGAGCAAGTGGTGTTAGCGAGCAACTACGAAGGCCGCGGCACGGCACGTACACACGATGGGGTGGGTGGCCAGCACCACACCCGATGTTTTACACAGGTACTCATTTGAGGCTGAGTCGACCTAGGGGAGGCCCAACACGGCTCACCGGGTTCGTAGCGCAGCGCGCTAACCGTTACACTACCGCCCCCCGCGCGCACGCAGACACGCACTCAATCACGCACGCGTACACTCATGCTCGCACACTCGACGGCCGTTCATCACGAAGTGGCGGTGACATCACCACGGCGCTTGTGCCAGGATAGGTGCACTTTGAGGCCGCGTGAAGTGACGAAGGCTCGCTGCTGATATACGCGAGGTGCCACGGGGGTTTGACTGACCGAAATGACTGGCACGGCCTGTGTGGGGTCCCGCCCTCCCGTGCCAACTTGGTGTGTCTTAGCCGCTCGGCGCTCCTCTCGTCTGTGAGCGTTGCTCGTCTGCCCTTCGCTGCTGCTGTTGTTGGAGAGCGACTGCCTACAACTGCACAGAAGCGTTTCCTTCACAGACGCCGATCTTGAACACCGCTAGTAGCAGTCATCTCCAAGTCCACTCAGCTCCACATCCTTCGGTGCCACGTCAGCCCATCTCTTCTTTAGCCCGTACCGTGCTCATTTATACCCCTCTATCCGGCCAAACAAAAGCTGTTTGTGCATGCGGGCTACATGACCCAGCCAACGCACCCTCGCCTGCCGGAGGAGCTAACCGATGGGACCGTGTCCAGATTTTTCAAGGATCTGTGAGCTCACACAATCCAGTCTGGTTAAACCCATGATGGATCGTAGGCAGGCCAGTCTGCATGTTTCGAATCGGCGCAGATGTTCCTTTAGACGGCTCCGCATTTCGCAAGCAGAGAGTAGGCAGGGCTTAACTATGGCCGAGAAGACCCGGGTCTGTCCCGTGACCTGCCAGTGAGCCTTCGACACTTCACGTGGCCTGAAGGTACACCTAGCCTGGCACAAGAGCCGTGATCACGGGTAGCGCGCTGCGCAACGAACCATGGGCAACCCCTAGGTTGACTCATCCTCAAATGGGAACCTGGTGCAATTTGTAAACTTCGCCAAGAGGGCGACAAAGGCGGCCGGGCGTGGAGCTGGCCACCCACCCCCTCGTGTACCGCGCCGGCTTTCATAGGTGCTCGCGAACAGCACTTGCCCTTACAGCCTGTTATGGCTACACGGGGGACCTTTATCATTTGTAGGCAGATGAGAGTGTGCGAGTAGTAGGTGACCCCACACCACCTTCCACTGATTTTTACCAATAACCACAGCGCTTGTGCTGGAGACACCGAGGGCGTGGAGCGGAAGGGCGCTCCTGAATTCTGACCAAACCCCATTTTGGTGGAGCCAAGGGACTGTCACCCCCCACCCCACCCCCATCTCGGAATACATCTAAACAACACGCAACACGTGGAATGCCCGAACGCACGCACGCACGCACGCACTCAAGCACGAACGCCACACACTCACGCACCCAATGCAAGCACGTGTACACCGTACACTGGGGGCACGTGTACACCCTACACTGCGGGCACGTGTACCCGGCACGCACTCACGCAACGTATACACACCGAAAGGCGCCGCGCGGCGCACAGCAGCGGTGACGGCGCTGTTATGCCAGCCGCTCCTTCTCCCCGGAGGGAGAGTTTACGATAATTGATGAGGCCATGGAAAGGAGCGACTGCGCGGAGCAGGGAGATTGGATGCCCCGATGCAATGCACCGTTATGAGGTGTGGGCGGGCAGGTCACGCCATGGGAAGGGCACAGAACGCGAGGCGTAGCCTCGACGCAGGCGTGGCGCGCACGACAACTCTCCTCTCGTGCTCTCCCTCGCAGCCTACTTTGCATCAACGCTGAAATCAATTTCACTTCTGTGCGCGCATTTTCATATTACAGACGCGACCTGATTTTTTTTTGTTCCTCCTCTTTCGTGGCACGAGAATATTTGAGTGTTGTTGTCTGCTGCAACCTCAGCGTTGTTGCCTGCTGCAACCTCAGTGTTGTTGCCTGCTGCAACCTCAGTGCTGTTGCCTGCTGCAACCTCAGTGCTGTTGCTGCTGCAACCTCAGTGTTGTTGCCTGCTGCAACCTCAGTGCTGTTGCCTGCTGCAACCTCAGTGTTGTTGTTTGCTGCAAACTCAGTGTTGTTGCCTGCAACAACCTCAGTGCTGTTGCTGCTGCAAGCTCAGTGCTGTTGCTGCTGCAACCTCAGTGTTGTTGCTGCTACAACCTCAGTGCTGTTGCTGCTGCAACCTCAGTGTTGTTGTTTGCTGCAAACTCAGTGTTGTTGCCTGCAACAACCTCAGTGCTGTTGCTGCTGCAACCTCAGTGTTGTTGTTTGCTGCAACCTCAGTGTCGTTGTCTGCAACAACCTCAGTGTTGTTGCCTGCTGCAACCTCAGTGTTGTTGCCTGCAACAACCTCAGTGTTGTTGCCTGCTGCAACCTCAGTGTTGTTGCCTGCAACAACTTCAGTGTTGTTGCCTGCTGCAACCTCAGTGTTGTTGCCTGCTGCAACCTCAGTGTTGTTGCTGCTGCAACCTCAGTGCTGTTGCTGCTGCAACAACCTCAGTGTTGTTGCTGTTGCAACCTCAGTGCTGTTGCCTGCAACAACCTCAGTGTTGTTGTTGCTGCAACCTCAGTGCTGTTGCCTGCGACAACCTCAGTGCGGTTGCCTGCTGCAGCATAGCCCAGTGGAGTCGGCAACCTGCAGCTCAGGAGCTGCTTGTGGCTTCTTTCAAGGCTGCTTCTTGCCCGTTATTTATTAAGGACCCTCCCGTCTCGGATTCACCACCAGCATTGCGGCTCCTGAAATATTGAGGTTGTTTATATATATACCGAATTTCAGAGTGTTTTGGTTGCTAAACCCCTGGTATATCCGCATAGCAGGCAGACCTTCTCTATATGTCTGCGCTAGTCGGTGTTATGACATGTCCAGTGGCTTGCGTGTCTACAAAGATATGCTTCTTAATTGTGGTCAAACTCTTCCCGAGTGAGTGTGTGTGTGTGTGTTCAGGTGTGTTGCCTTCATAGGCGCTCGCTAACAGCAATTGCTCTCACACGTGTAAAAGACTACGATGGAATATTCGTCTTGTAGCATCGCCAATAGGACGTTCACACGACGATATGTGACGGTGCAGCACTGCGATTACTCGAAGAGCCTCCACAAGATGGAGCTCTCTAGATTGTCGATCTCGGGGGCATTTGGCCTACTCGTTCACGCTGGCCAGACGTCGCAGAGGGGGCGAGATAGCCAAACCGGACACCACTATTGGCGATGTGCCCGCTTCTATTTCTGGGTGGAAAAGGAGAGAGATTCAGGAAAATGTCCCATTTCAAATGCTGCGTCGGGAAATCGGATCGAATCGGTAACCTCTGGATTGCAAGTTCAGCATACGAACCATTAAGTGTGCATCGATCTATCGATATATATATAGCCCATTACCATTACACAGCGGCAGCATCGTGAACACAATACTAATATCAAACGCTTTCCACACGCAGTTTTAAGACGATTCAAAACGCGAGCCAAAATATTCTATTCATGAACAAGATGTAAAGCGATACGGCAAACAGTGAAAAAAAAGATTTTTTTGGGGGGGGGGGGGGGGGGGGAATTTCATGTGCTCGAACCAAGAATCCGAAACAAAGAGCCCGGGGACTTGCGATGCCGCATGCGTAATGAGCCGATCGCAGGAAATGCATAATGCGGCCCTGCAAAGCCCAAGTCACAATGTGCCCCTGACAAAACGTCTGAGCCATCTTTGTGGTGGAGTTTGTGGCAGGTCAAAGGCCTTGTCCAAGCACAATTTTGTCTCGCAGCCAGACACAGTGTAAACTGAAGGTCGCCTGCTCGTTAGGGTTAGGGGTGTGTGTGTGGGGGGGGGGGGGGTTAGATGGAGGGCCGGAGATAAAAAGTTTGCAGTAAAAGGGAGGGGAGGGGAGGTGGGTGCTTGCTGTTTAAATGCGCTCCATTGGAGTCTTTTCATGCACCATGCCGGGGTCCTGCCGTTGAGTTGTTAGCTTGGGGTTTGTGCTTTTTAGCCTGCCGACCAGGCAGCCAGCTCGAGGGAATATGGGCGCACTGTGATAGATGATCGTTGCAGCGAGGAGCTGGCGTGTGTGTGTGTATGTGAGAGGTTGGGGGGGGGGGATACTAAATCAAACTCTTGTTTTTAAGGGACTCTATTCAACGGCGGTAGGCTCCACGCTGAGCACATCCCCCGACGCGTCTGACAGATGCTTGCCCGGGCAGGCAGGACAATGGGCTGGGTCGCTAGGGAGTTGAGCGGTAGGGAGGAGGCGATGAATGAAAGAGAGGGAGTATGGGTGGAAACATTCTCGCCAGCGTAGCTTATAAAACTACTCGGCATGGAGCATTCAAAATTAAAAAAAGTGCTTTTACAGCTTCCCCCACAGCAAATCAAGAACAGCAAGCAAGCTCGCCAGTAGTGCAGGCAATATTTTCACTATACGCAGCATATAGGGCGCATCCTTCACCGTATAGTGCCATCGGGGCACAATCACCATTGAGTATAGGGCATGGCCATGTGGTTGGAGGCTACGACTTTTCACGAGAGCCCAAAACTCCAGTGTCCCACACAAATGCAGCACATTGCTCTCTGTCGACGGCAGCCCCTATCAGTCAACTGGGTCCGCACGTGGCCCAGCCATACATCATCACGCAGGAGGGCGACTCGAAGAGAAACGGGACCTTTATCACAGCATTGGCAAAAGTGTCACCTCTTCCCACCCCCATATCTCGTAACCTCACAATTCCCAGAGGAATTTAGTACAATATAATGTACAGTAAGGCGATGCCATCCCGTTATTAACCCACCTGGCGTGTGGGACTATACAGGGCTGACATTAACTCTTTTACAACGGTATTTCCCTGGCTCTCCGGCAATTCCCAAACGGTCTTCTTCCCACCAAGTGAATCCCTGATGTACCTCCCAATGCCATGAAGGAGGTTAAACAATCCTAGAGCACAGTTGTTCATAATGACAAATATTCCTTTTTATTGCAGACAGATGGGCACTCTGTAGAACATTGAGCACAATCGCCTTCAGAGTTTACAGTTTGAAACTTCTGGGAAAATAAGTTACATATACAATTAATGACGGCCATGCGCACACCAGTGGTTGTATTGTTGGCTTAATTCTGGAACAAAGGGTGGCTCCGAAATGGAAGGCAATGCCCACATTAGCACCTAAAATACACCCTACAATTATTTTGTTGAATTGAACAGAAACATCATAATAATAGCATGTCAGCAGTAAGCGCCTTTCAAGGCAGTTAGATCACGGATGGATACCTATGAAAAGAGTGCTACAAACGGCAAGCGATCTCCACGGTTTAAATGCTTCAAAATCTCATTGATTGCAATTACATTTAAATGCCGGTGCAGAAACTTTAAAGGGCCATTAACCACCTCTGTCACGACGCATTTTCATGTGAAAATGCAGCTGGAACAGAATGCTTTTTTTTCTCTGCGACTTCACGCAATTCGTTTGTGACGAAGCCCCCAATGCATTCCTAACCAATCTTCAACGGCACCGAAAATTCTATAAATCCGTGTGCGAGAGAATAGGGACCGTGCTCTGAAAAGAAGAAAAAAAACGCCAACTTCTGACAGCCCATTCTAGATTTGAAGCTTTCGTGACTGCAATGATTCATATTCTTATGTTTTTTCGGTAAAGTCACGTAGGTAAAAACATGAAAAAGTAAAATAAAATAAAAATCACGACGTTTCGGAGGCAACACAAGCTTCCGTCTTCAGGTGGTACCGTCACAGCCACGACAGCTGTATCAAGTGGCTGTGACGGTACCACCTGAAGACGGAAGCTTGTGTTGCCTCCGAAACGTCGTGATTTTTTTTTATTTTTTTTTACTTTTTTATGTTTTTACCTACGTGACTTTACCGAAAAAACACAAGAATATTCTGACAGCCCACTTTTCCTTTAATTTTGGAAAACATCTCGCTCGTTCACAGCGAAGGCCAACTTCTACCGAGGACAACACGGGGATTCGCTAATAGCCGATCATTATCAGCAGCTACGGCTCGACAAGGACCCACCGCGCGTCATTCCGGCGTGGCTGAACTATGCAGCTTGCGAGATAATTTGGTGGCGACGGAGCCGAGCAGAGAGGCAAACGCGACCCGGGTAGAAGAGAGCCGACGCGCCATCACTCATCGCCCGGGTCCCATCGTGCGCAAGTTAAAAATTCCCCACGACCTCTATAAACTCTATCTATTTTCGATGCGCATGCTTCATTATACGTGAAAATAAAACGAAGTTCCCTTCGCATGCGTTGGCTAGAAAAAAAAACGGGTGCGCGCGTTTTCTCGCGCACCACTGCATCATGCGCACCCCGTGCGGGTGCGCGTTTTTCACCAGGATGCTACCCAAAACTCTGACGCGTGGACTCTCACGGGATGATTCCAAGACGACAGTTTTATCAGGTAATGTTGTTAATTTAAGCTCGTATTTATTGCTGTTTCCCACCTCCCCCACCCCCAGCGTAAGGCCGTGGATTTTATTGAGTGCGAGTGGTTGAAATGTGCCCCTTGCATATTCCATACAGAATTTAGACAGTGTATGAGAATAAATACGTTGCTTCACCGACAAATATTCCTCCTCCTATATTGGCATATGCACTTCGTGAGAGTTCTGGACACCGTGCCATTTGGACATTGTAGCCACAAATAAATCTCAAAATTACTGGGAGCCGTGACCTGAAAAAAAAAACCACGTCATGCCACACGCGAGATTGTGCCACCATGAGGCGCTGCTTATATAATCTGCCCACAAATTTGATTCCATAAAGCTCGCTCAGAGCAAGGGAAGGCATTCGCATGGTACTCTGTGGTTACCTTAAACAAGACTTAAATTAAATGTAATAACCCGCACTACAAAACAGTGAACAAAGTTTTCTCCAAAGAAAGTTAATGTCCGGGCTGGGAACGTTAATTCAGGAGTTAGTGCACAGTGCCTGGGGGCGTGCGAATGCAAATGAGCGGTTACATTTTGGACAGAGTAAAGTTCATTCATCTGGTTCCTGCTGTGCCGAGCGTTTCGACTGAGCAGGGAATTCACACCTGCGTTAATTTAAACGAAACTCCCGAGTGCTAAACTAATTTGGCCAATCTCAGACGAGGCAACCACTTGGCACGCTCAAACACACTCGGAACGAGAAAAGTATTCGCGGAAAAAAGAACCCCAAAGCCTCCGGCAGACAATGACATGCCGGTGGCTTTTGTAGGTCCGTTCTTGGAACATGTCACGCGTCCGCTTGAATGTGACTGCTCCGTGCGAATACGCGCATCCCTGATGTCAAATAATTAAGTCACCTTGAGTCTACACACGTTTCAATAATTTATACGCAACCTTGAGTCATTAAGTGTGCAATGGACACAAATGTTTTTTGTACAGACTGCGCACGCACGGTCCCAGTGTATTTTGAAAGGCGAGCTGCACGGCCACTGTAGTTGATACTCTTTCCCCCCTGGTTCTCACCACTCCTTCTCATCTCAAGCTAAACACGTACACATCTGCCAGCGAGACACGTGTGGCCTTCTACAGAGGAAGTAACAGACAGGCGCTGACAGTCGGGATTCAATGAGTGCCCGCGGGGCCGAAGGCCCGAGTGAAGTGACAGAGTGTGCGTACAACAGCCCCATGCAGTGTCTCATACCTCAACGGCTCCGCCAGCTAAATTAGTGCCACTTCAAATAAAACAATCTGTTCCATGAAGCTCGCTATTTGCACGCCGAGTTTGGGAAAACACTAGTTGTGGTAGTTTGCCCAGAGGTGATGGTGCCATTCGATGGTAATCACGAATCCCGAGGGATTTCTGCTCGCGGCATCTGTTAGCAGTTATGGAATGTCGCAATGATTGAACGGGACTGAAACACAGTTAAATTCTATAAGGGAGCGATGTGCACGAACCATAGGCGAAAAATTGATACATTTGAACAATTTGAACTTGCAATATCATGTTAATGTGCAATTTATATTTTTAAAGTGATGCGGTATTGAATATTTGTTTTTCTGTTAAATGTTGTATCATTACGGTGCCTTATCCTGGCATTGAGCTCAAACATTGACAGAATTTTAATAACACAAAAGACGGAATGCGTATTACAAATGTCCACGAAGCTCACTTTCATATAATTCAATTTTCCTATTATCGCATGAAACATGTTTATCACGTTCATGGCGTGCGTGTCCTCCACTCAATCGGATTACATTCTGAAGACAATGGCTCATTCACCTTGGGTAGCTGGCAGCTTGGTGCACGATTGTTAACCAAATGCAGTGAAGAACACACCATATGCCAAGCCCAGGGCCATTTGGGACATTAAACATGAACCATACATATATAAAAAAACTAAAATTAAAACCCAACAAATATTCCGCTTGCCTGCACGGTAAACTTCGAAAATTAAGTGTGATGTGACCTACTTGGTGCAGCGTCCTTCTCAATTTGTAACCTCCAAGGTGTAACGTCGCTTGAGGTGGCTGCACGAAGACATGGCAGGAAGGTCGACTTACTTTAAAAGACTTGATCAAGTATGAAGGAATCAAGGAAACAAAAGAGATCGTTTTATGTACGTTGAACTTCTTTCGCGTCGTACGTTGCCAACCGTGCTAAGCGGAGGTGCGGGGGAAGGACAAACCAAACACAAACAAGTAAACCCGTAAAAACAAAGTTTTTCACTATAAATCCTTTATATGCGTGGCATCGGGGCGGCTAGAGTCCTCTCGTCCTCTGGCTTGAGATGGCTGCCACCTATGGGTCAGATGATTGTCTGGCAGCATTAAACAATTGGTATTTAAATATATATATTTTTTCCTAAACAGTGTAAAACTTTGGAAAAATTTTTTCACGAAAATGCATTGTCACGCACAACGAGTCTGTGTGCAAAATGTCAGCTCGATTGGATCACGGGAAGTGGGTTAAAAAACGACCGAAAGATTTGCACGGTCTTAAGCAAGCAAGCGAACTTAATATAAAGGATTTAAAAACAGTTCTAAAGAAATTCGTTTTCAAATGTATTTCTAACAAAACACACGTGCGATATTTTCACCTACCCTATCTCCCGATACATCATGTTACTTTTACAAGGCTGAAAATATATATTCATAATCAACGTTTTGGGTTTAGATCGCGTTATTTATAAATGTGTCGTAACCCTCCACCACCCGACACGGCCAATCAGTAAAAAAGTGTCACGTAGACAAAAGACAAATAGTTCACTGCTTTAGCCTACCGGTGTGTTGAAGCGTGAAACCACAACATTTACAATTTGAGTTGTACGACGTTTCGTTGGTAATTGCATCCAGCATCATCGGGCAATTCGCCAGAATGGTGAGGCTCTGCTGTGTCTCCCGTTCTTATATAGAGCAGGAGAGCCTACGTGTTAAACTGCAAATATATAGCTTGACAACCAAGCAAAGCAACCAAGTATTCACTGGCATCAGTACTATACATAAACAACTTGTGAAGAGTATTGTACCATGTCTAAGTCTATAATTATCCACATTTTGCCGTGCTTTGTTTTCTAACGTCTCCATTTGGCACTGAATCTGATGCACTTACACCAAAGTCTTCAATTATATGATCCTTATGGCGGTTCCCCAGGGTCCCAAATAATACAACATGGCAGAGGGATTATGTTTTGTTCCTGTGTATTAAGTGTTATTTTCTAATTACATTTGCCTCAGAAGTATAGAAAATGGCTATTATTCCCCACAAACTTAGCTTTTGTGACCAGGACACAGTGATATTTAGCAATTTACCTATTTTCAATGAGAAAACGTGTGCATGCGTCATTCCTTCACGTAAAGTCCTGGTCACAAAATCAAAGTTTGTGGGGAATAATAGCCATTTTATGTACTTTTGAGGCAAATGCAATTAGAAAATAACACTAAATACCCAGGAACAAAAATCGTGTTACAGTGATATTTTATTTCTGGGACACTTTTTTCCAGGGTTGTACTTAACTCCGCGACTGGGATACCAAAGAATCCGAAATCAGTGCCACACTCCGCGATGTCGAACACGCAGCGAGGACGATTGCGCCGAAACCCTGAACGCTCGTATGTATCATAGTGCCTCGTGTACAGCTCGTCGAGATGAGTCGATTGCCGCATCGCCGACCATCAACAAACTAAAAATTTCTGCATCAAGGACATTATACGAGAGCCGGGGTAGCTTTGTACCCCGGGGTAACGCCATAAGGTTCATATGTCCAATACACTTTTGTATCGCATTTCGTCTCAACCATTGTAATGCACTGCTGCGGTCTAGCCCAGGGGACGACTGCCAGTGGCAAGATGCCCCTCTGCAGCACAAGGTGTAAGCAGCACAAGCCTAAACATGGCCATTAGTCTACCAGTAGGGGACAAGGCTGCCATCGATTATCCAGTTAAGTACGTATATCTTTGAGTATTTAATCAAATTTGGACAATACCGCTACACATGGGCCTATTCTTTTTCGATATATAGTACGATGATCTGTAAAGTGTGCTGTGAAGCAGACATGTATTTCATGGTTAAAAACACCTGCGGTATTATTAACCAGGGTGGCCACGGGTCTCGAACCAAGAACCACTACAAGGGCAATGCTGAAGATGTAACCCAAGCAAGTTATAACAGTAATTTTGCCAAGGGTGTATGCGTTTTTGAGCAGTTCAACACGCGATTGTATCTTTGCTCGTGAGATATGGAAGAACATACGGTGATAACACATCTTATAAGGAGCACCACCATAATACCCTCGAGGGAGATCACTGCAGTGGCACAATTCTTTAACATTTATTTACCCAAAAAAGACTCCCCGAGTCTCAGGGTCATTTCTCAGGAGGGTCCTGCCAAGGGGTATTTTTGTTGTCTTTCTTTAAAATTTGCACCACAACGCCATCCCACAACGGCCCAACGCTTGCGAATGACTTCAAGGGACATTTGACGTCTACTGCAAAGCAGTATTAATCAGGGTGGCCACTGTATTCGAGCCGTGAACCTCTTCAACGAGCGACCTACCGCCGGGGCCAAGTCCCTGCCCCCCACCCCACCCCCCACGTTAATTCATTGCCACCGCTTGCATGTTACGGGGGGGTGAGAAGGTGGGGCGAAGCATCCAAGCAGACTTTCGGTGCTTCCCGACGTATTTGCACGCCTTTACAGCACGGAGCAGCTGCACAGTGAGGCATTTGCGACGACTTAACGCTGAACCACAGCCAAGCTGGTGTCCATTCATGTCCATTCACGAGGTGAAAACCCCTCTCTCTGGCCACATCACAATGAGCGGGGCACGGCTGAAGCCATTCGATGTTAAAGAGCCCAGCGCAGAGGGAATTAAAAAAAAACCCCTAACGATAGCAAACTGTGCCTCCGGACCAAATCACCTCCCCAATCTCACGGGATCTCGGAAGCTAGGCAGAAGTTTGAGCCTGGATATTGTTTGTATGGATGACCACTATGTATGCCAGGTTGCACTATACATCTATGCTCCCCATTTTCACCTACCCACTGACCAGCGTGGTGAAGTATGGTCAAGTAAGGGGTGGCCCATCTACCAGCAGTGTCGCGGTGTCGTACCACATTCCTAATAATAGATGCATTTTCCTGTGACAATTAAGTAAACAAAAATGTGGTTTGTATCTCCGTTTAAATATACAACCCAAAATTGCCAATGAAAGTATCGAGCCACAGTATAAATGCTTATCAATAAACTTCCAAAAGAGATCATCATGATGGGTTTGTTTTGTGAACATAATTACGTTTGTGAATTTGACCATATGCATACATTCAAAAACCGCATATGTACAACAACAACAAATTCAGGGAAAACCAAATTACTTGTGCAGCAAGATTGAAAAAAAAGAACAATGCGTGATATGCAAATGATTCCCTTTAGCAAAAGTGCACATGGCCATCCATGCAAGATAACGGCATGTGGCTCAGCCGGAATAAATTAACACTTGCCAAACATTCGCCGAGTATTAATAATTCATGCAAAATAATGGAAAAAAACCCAGTTGATAGTATTTTGTTTTTCTTTAAAATCAAAAGTTTGTTTAAAATCATGCTTTTTATTCAAATAAAAAAACCCAGGATGTTTCAAAAGTGTGGAATGTAAAAAATTATTTTCCACAAAACTGTGAAAGCCTTTGCACCCAAGCAACACATATCATTCTATTTATAAACAAAGCTTCTCATATCCCTGAAGATAAAACATACAAGTCTCTTCAACATGGCTAGATTCCTTATTTATTTTTTGACTGTGACAGGTTTGCAAAACTATGCTCTTTTACATTTCATAAAGTCGGCATTATTAATTCAAAGGGCACAAATACATAAGGCAGGGTTGGACAATAATGACAACCTCCGTCGCGCCAATCGGAATATAAAATGACGATTAAAAACATCCTATGCTTTTCTTTAATGCATACACAGCTTAACTATCTATCTCATCCACAAAGCATCACTCTTCAGTTACAGTCACTGAGAGTTCCTCCTCCTCCATTTCCACGTCCGTTGTTTTCGAGTCCTTCTCTACATCGGGAGGGGTGTCTCCTCCCTCCACGGCCTTGGTCTTCTCCCTCACGGTGGTGGTCGCGGTGGCGGTGGGAGCTCTTCTGTCCCCATCCAGCAGGGCCATCTCCAGGTCACGCGACATGCGGGTACGCGACGGCACATCGGCGCGGCCTCGTGAGCGTGAGCGTTCCTCTCCGGCCGGGCGCCGTGCCTCTGCTGCAAGCAACGAAATGTGGAATATGACGATAAAAAAAAGAAGACAAACTCCAAAGCACTACCAACAAAAAACAAATTCAAATAAAATGCGCAGCCCTGCAATATTTTATCTCACAACGCTGCTGGCATTAAGGCCTCCAGAAGAGGAATCTCTAGAGAAAAGAGAACATCTCCTCTAGAGGGTAAGTGGCCAAATAGTCCGTGCTGGCCAGCCGTGTTGGAAGAGGTTTGCAGATCAAGTATGGTCGAACCCATTCATACTGCTAGGACAGAGGTAGGGGGGGGGGAAGGGCATGGTCGGGAATCAAACTCAGGTCACTGGGTTCCTATCGCAATCTCGCTAGCCACTGCGCCACCGCTCCTCTTAGTATGAGTGGAAAGGTATCAATGTCTGCTTGCCCCGATTGTTTTGACTGCTGGGGGTATCGAATGGAACTGGCGAGCTTTGGATTGTTCACTTCGCTAACCGAAACACTTAACGTACCACGGCAGCATCCCACCGATATTATGACACGTGAGATTTGATTAAAGTTTTGTGGGGCAGGGGTTGAAGGTGGTGGAATTAACTTCCTCTAAAATTTCCCTAATGATGATTAGCATCAAAAGTATGAGTAGCTTATAATCCAAATTCTCATGAATATTCACCGAACATGTGGGCCTGGCCCTAAAGTTAACACATTTTGGAAAATTGTGTTTAAACAAGACAACCAGCTGTTAATTATCTAAAATTATGCCGCTCTTGAGATAAGTTTTGTCTGATTACTTCATTAAAATCTGGGTGTCTGCAAATCCACAACAGCGTGTTTTTTTTGCATGCCACTGCATTTGTGGCCAAATAAACTGTAATGAAAACTTTGAGAATGAAACCTAGGAGGAGCAATATAACATACGCGAATTTATAACGCGAGCTGCAGCCAAATTGCATTACAGAGCAGTTTGAGGTATGTGCTGTGGATTATTTAAAAAGGTTTTTATGACACACTGCGAACAAACTATAATGTTCACTGCCAGCCTTCCGTAGGCCTCTGCCAACTCAAATTTGAAGTGTGGGCCAATCAATTAACGAACTCCCCACGCGAACACCTATAATTGATCTTTTTCTTTTAAACCCTTAGACAATAAAAAGTTTTCATACCTGTGTAAGGGCTACCATGACGTATACACAATTAGATCTAAACGTTATGTAAATCAAAGGGCATTATTAGAGGGTTTTCATTCGTATTGTCATTCGTGCTCAGTTGTAGGAACACTGAGTTATATAACCTTCTGTAATGAAAAGTGCCTGTGAGTCTTGGGAGAGGAAGGGAGGCTCACTAATGCATCTGTCCCAGGTGAAGCTGAAAATTACTAATTCCACTTCAGTCCACGTAAAGCGCTGGATTCCTTGATGGGATGGCTTTAATTGTTCAGATAGATCCTAGCTTTTATTCCCCCCGGTGGCAGGGCCTAATGCTTGCAGTTATTCAATTCCCCATGGGGATATGGAAGCATAACACAAAGAAAGCAATGGAGAGTTTAGCAGGACAGCCGCATAGCTGAGGAGGCAGAAGCAGTCATTATGGCATTACCTCAAACCACAATTCTCCCACCCCATTATCGGGCTTGGGGTAATTAACATCCCATTTCCGTTACACAATCAAGTAGGGTCCTTATAAATTTGCCAACTTTTTTGTTCTTGTTGCTCCCACTGACATTGAGTTATAAAGGGAAATGTTCAAAGAACGGTTAGAGATTTCATGAGAATCCAAGAGAGAACAAATGCTGAGAGAAATGGAAAAAAAACCTGTAGGCCACTGAAATTTGACAAGACAAAAATGCTGCCATTTTAAGATTGTCTTTGAAAATGTCCCAATAATAATTGGGGGTGTGGGGGAAGAAACAAAACACTACTCATATTGCACAGAATTGATTGTATTTTTATGACTATTTGCTCGCACTATTATAGCATAACCAAATTCATACCATTAATATGTCGGTCTGGAAAAAAAAATGTCGTTTGTGGCAAAAAAAAAATGTGATGATCATGTGCAGTCACTCATGACCTCGCAGAAAATAGTGTCAGAAAATTGTTGCTTGCACTCACTTTAGTCACGCTCAGGTCTGATAGCAGCCTGAAATAGATGAATTGTGGAAATTGCAGCTGGTCTGGTTGGAAGGCACACTCTTGAGACCCAGAGTAAACAGAATCAATTGATCAGGTGTTGGTGGGGGTAGTTCTGTAACTCAATGTGAAGCTTAATCCGAGTGAGTGCTCTGCTTGGTACGATATCCCTCACCTGCTGCTGCTGCTCAATAAGCAGTACGCAATGAAAATGTGCGACCTGCCTTTCTGACGCCAAGTAATCACCAACTCCCCCCCCCGCGACCCGCAAAAACACACAACCTCACCAATCACCTTCGCCACAAAATAAACATTGATATTGCGGCTATCCATCCTAAAGTATTAATTCAACTGCTTTAGCAACATCGTTATTGTTTTTGTTTAGTCCCTTTGGCTTTCAAATATGTCACTTGAAGTGACATATTTGAAATCTGGGTGAATATCTTGGTCTTTAAGTGGCGCGCTTGTGATTTGTGTTCGTGGTTATCCGTGCAGTGGTTTCTTTGGTCGTTTGCTGAACATTTAAACGTAAGTGCAGCAGCAAGCTACACACCGATGCGGTGCCAAAAAGTTCAAAAGACGCAGTAATAATATAATACGTGACAATCCTGTTGTCAATCACACTGCTGGACGAAGGCCTCAACACACCGTGTCCCGCTGTGGAGGTTGTTTTTACCACGATTCATCATGCCGGTCACGTGCAGCAAGCCATCGACTGGCGACCTCACCTCACCGTAGAAACGTCATCAAGCATTGCTTTTGAATTGCCACACACAATAAGGAGGAGAAATGAAGAGAAGAGCAATACGGTGACACCAGAGCACCACTGTTGGCCGTGACCGAGAATCGAACTCAGGTATCTGGGTGCGTGGCCAAGTACACTATATACAGTACTACGCTACCACTCCCCCAGCATGTAACTAGAGCTTTTATAATAAACTTATTCCCAAAGCAATGTATGATATTTTATGTCTTACTAAACAGAAACGTACGATGGCGGGCATGAATATCATCAGCAGGTAAACACAGGTGTTCTATTGACAGCATATCATACAGCCACGATTGGGCTCCCCAAAATGTGAATCCGTAATAAGAATAATTTAATGCGGCTTTAGGATGAGCTTCATCTTAGCACCAGGAGGTGAACCAAAGCTTTACCCAGCCCCTTCAGCATGAACATTAAAACTCACAGGCCATTTATTATTTTATTTCTTAAACACAACCGTACTATAAAACAAGTCGAGGAATGCTGATGCAAGGCCTTTTTTGCAATGGCAAAAGAACTGTTCATATATATTTACACAAATACACACATGTATTAATAAAAACACATTTATATAAATATATACAACCATTTGATTTTTTTCCTACCGTTCCAGTTCGGGCTCATATGTTTAATTTTATTTTATACTGGTTCGAGGGCAAGGTATGGCAAGATTGGCTGGTGCATTCAAATATTTCGTTTCCCCCACGGAAAGATAACCACTATATTCCATCAAAGGTGTGTATACCGTGTGTATATTTCTCTGTAGGGGCACAGCAACTGTGTGGTGACACCTGCTGTATATTTAGAGTTTGCATGTTTTCTCTGTGATTGTGTTGATTTTTCTCCCAAGTCCTCCGGCTTTTCCCCTCCACATGCATCATCGACACGCGTTTAGGGTATTTGGCTGCTATGAATTTCCACACGATAAGCCAATTCGTTGAGCTATCATTTGGGGCCACGTCACTTCTGCAAAAGAGCTATATAGCTCAGCTGGGCCTTAAATTGTAAAATAAAAAGTTTAGTTTTAGTTTAGTTTAAACACAGTAGCATGCAAAAATTAAGCTCGTTGCTGTGTCACGAGCTAGAAGTTAGCCAGATTTAATATTATTGTTGCACAGTATAACTCCCCTTTATCTGGTGGCATGAGGGGGGGGGGGCAAACTCTGTGGACTCTATCTGTGATCTAACCAATAACCATTGGGGAACATTAATGAAGAGGAAACCCATAACTTCCAAAGTGTTGTTGCAGCAGCCCTTTGAATCTATTGAGGTGCACCGACATAGAGACCAGAGATAGGCCTTGCATGCTAATGTTGACAAAAAAAAGTGGGCACGTCCCAGAGCTGTGATTTTTTTTTCGTGTACAACATTTAAAGTTTTTTTGTACATTTTTTTTGCCCACCTATTCACGTGCAGAAGTGCTAAAAAGGGAAATCAGAGCGTAGCGTAGAGAATGAATGTTGCATGCTCATTCAGCTTGCACCCATATTCCCTTGTATGTAGAAACAGACGTGGGGGTAGGGAGGGGGAATTGGGGGGGCGGGGGATAAACTCCGCCCTTGACCTCATTAATATTCATGAACACCCATGCCTAAGGGGCGGAGCATGAGTCAGTGATGTCGCATGGTCATTAATATTCATCATACCTTGTGTGGTATCATACATATTAATGAGGACAATATGTGGCTTATTATTTTTTTAAGGTTCAGTGGTCATGTTTAAAACTTAAAAGATCCAAAATAAGTTAATTCAGTGCCAAAATGTCATGCGCCAGCCTGATTGTTATATTCGTAAGTAAATGTTGCAGTTGTGCTTCGGATTGTCTGCTGGATTACCAGCTGGTAACATACCCCATGACATTGCAAAATACAATTCATATTCACACATGTTTATGAAGATTCATTGTATGAATCCACAACTTTACAAAGTCATGTGAGAATAACATTAGGTGGAGTATGAACAATAAAAAATTATACTTTTTAATCAACAAAAAAAAATTACTTTCCGTATAAGTGTATATGGCAATTCATGCAGTTTCACATTTTTCACATTATTAAACTTGCACCACGCTGTTATAGAATCAATGATACTGCACAATGAGTAAACATCAATGACTTCTCCATTTTCTAATCCTCAATAGTTTTAATCTTTTTTTTTGAAGTTTAATCACTTCTTATACGAGATAAATAACGGAGGTTATTATTCTCATCACCTTGCCACAATGTCCCCCAAGATCTCTCCCCGAAGGCAAAATAATGCACCCTACCAACAAAGCAGTACGCTGGAATCCATACATTAAAGAATAAAATAATGACATATATAATCGGGCATTGCTATAAATTAGGTGACCTCAAAGACTAACATTTCTAAGTCATCCTCAATACATTCGGGACATTGTTTTGAAGGTATTTATCTACAGTTAATAAAAACAGTCCGCTTTATTTGAGTAATCCAATGGTGGTCACTAAATGTGCCATTGCCTTCCCCAGCACGGATGTTAATCTGAGCACGTAAGACACGGTGTTACTTGGAGAATTCTCCCTTACGAAGAAAAGTGTGCAAATCGTGTTTTAGGTGAAGTACAGTCCTAATTGGTGCACATATTCGAGTAGAAAACAAACAAACAAAAACATTAGGTTTATACGGATGAGTCCCCACATTTGTAAAGTATGTTGAATGTACATCTGAAATCAGGGAAATACCTAGCAGTAACAATTATGAACACAAGCAGCATAGATATATATGTATCAGAGGCTATGAATAAACACAACAGCCAAAAAGAGTAAATATAAATAAACAAATTCGAGCTATCCTCAATCCACGAAGGGATAGAGAGGCCTCCAAACACTGCGATGGTTATATGGGTTCTGTGACCATATTTCACGACGCCCGTTGCGGGCAGGAGCGGATCTGATATTGTTCGCCACTGAAATTAGCCATGGCCGGAAATTGAACTCTGGTAGCCAGGGTTCATAGCGCAGCAGGTTAACCACTGCATCACCACTTGTACAAAAGTACGAAAGGCACATACAGGGCAGAGAATGTCAAAATGCCACTGGTATGCAGGGTCAGGAAATGAACCCAGGATACTAGAACCATAGTACACTAACCACCGTGTCACCATGTTACAATCCATACATGTACAGTATATTTCTGTAGACCAAAGCGCAAATGATGAGGCATTTTTGGAGTTTGGGTATAATATGGACTTTTGTCATAATGAATGATCAACACTTAACTCAAGCTTGTGAGCATTTAATATTCACCCAAGGTTTTCGAACGTATACTTCTTTTGGCCTTAATGAGTCTTCACTAATCAGTCATCCCATTCATTTAGAGCACAACAAATTAAGAAGGGACTCGATTTGGCCTGCTCTTTTCAGCTGGACAAGTCTTTCCTGCTGGACACAAGTCTCACCCCAGCACACACGTGATCTACTCACGTGTGATTGCTCACATGGCTTACAGTATAACAGATTATAATTGCGACCCAAAATGAACTGAACACATTTAAAATTCAGATTACGATCCAGCAATCTCAAATGTCCCAAGCATTTCAATGTGGCCTATCGGTACAGTCCACGATAACATCCATCACATATATTGCCGTAATTATATCTCGATACTTTGCATTTCTTGGGGTTCTGCGTCGCTGGCTACCAGCAGACTATATATATTCTTTCCATTCCTGGAAAAATAAACTATTAAAAAGAAGACATGCGTATTTATGTGTTTATAAAATATTGCTTAGCTTGACTTACTTTTCACGCTTTAATATTATCGGTGTAAACTATTGCAGTATGACAATGCTCTTCCGATAATTATTTATCTCTTCACATCTGACTGTAATCAGTTACATTATCACTTCAGTTCCTCAGCCATCAGTTTTACTTACATGTGGATTTAATTCCCAGTTTGGGTCCATTTCACCAATTGTAAAACTAAGCCATGCTGTCACGAAACAATTTAGTCCTACATTCGTCTGACAAAAGTCTTGAAGAACACACTCAAGGGAAAACCACTTGTAAGAATGCACAATTATTGGCATCTGTTTGTTGACAAACTCGCAACAACATGGAAAATGTACACACCATTCTTGAGCTTCAAATGGTCAAACTAATCTTTTTCTATTTCTTTGATCGTCAAACCTGTTCCATTCCAAAACCAAATTGAGTCAGTTGGGCAAACAGCAGGAAAATGTAAACTAAAAAAACGTAATTTTCTATCTTTTGCAGAGTTTTTTTTTTTATGGCTGCACTTGAATGCTTGGGGTATCAGGAAATCAGTTTTCTGCAACAATCCACCTGCCTTGAGCTGGAGCAGAGAAAAAAAAAACACTTTCAATCTCCAACACAAATAAATCACTTCCAGGGTAGTTGAAAATAAGAGGGGTGGAATTTATTTTTCACCGGCCCCTTCCATTTTCATTCCCACTGTTTGAAGGCCATTCCAAAGTCACAGTCAAAATGAGCAAAGACCAGGATTGCTCATTCCTGACTGGCTGTGATGGGATCTGCACTTGACCATTCCTCTTTCAGGCCAAAATCAACATAGATAGTTGAGCCACCATGAAATCATAAACAAAGAGAGCATGGCTTCACAGATAAAAAAAAAATCAGGCGTCGGTCAGGAAATAACAGTGTCAGAGAGTAATAATGTACTAGCAGCATCTACTGGCAACAAGCGTGCACATCAACAGCAGAAATTACTAACATACCGTACCAGTACATACTGTTCAAATATGAGTCCTTGTTCTTATTATAGTATCTTCATACAAGTTACTTTGTTGTACCATAATGGGGTTATCATTTTACAGGAAAAACGAACAGGTATTTATTTGGTTATTTTCTATACATATATATATAAAATTGACTGAACGGGTGACAAGGTTTGTTATAAGTTCCATGCAGAACAGTTTCTCTTGTCCAATGCCCGTGTAACGTAGTACTGATGTTCTGTACCGTGCACAAGCAGTGTGCATTTATGAAGAGCATTTAATTACACTAAATGCACAATGGAACTTTACTGATGGTGAAAATGTGATTACCTCGCCATAATTTACATTGGCAGAGTTTATTCTTTTATTTATCACAAAATGACAAATCTTACCACATGTCATCGTGCATACACGATTGCTATATATTTTGTTTCGATGCCTGTTATGTGTTTTGCATGTAATGTTTAAAAATCTCAAGTAATTTTATAAAGACGAAGCATAGAGCTGAATCTTTCAGGAATTGGATATTTGCATCATATTAATAATACGAATAATTTACATTTATAATGCACCCTGAAACAATCATTCTCAGGGCGCTATGCGTGGCAAGGCAGAAAATAATGAACAACCAAGTAAAGAGGAAGTGAAAATTATGGTTTAAAATAACGAGAGAGAGAAAGCCATGTTAAACAGATACGTTTTTAGTCGAGATTTTAAGATGGGTAAACTACATACACTATTCATCTATAATATATGAAGATATTTGGGTCAACGTAATGACAATACATGCTCTGCATAGCAACCAATTAAAATAAATACTGCATTAACATATGGCAGCATACATTGAATAGGCCCTGATTTCCAACAAAACTGCACGCAGAGATTAGACTGTCAGTGGGCATGAGAGGCAATTGCTATCCATCCAGGTGGCAGCACCTGAGTGATTTGACTTTTAAATCTAACCATTACAGTGCCCACGCTAGATCCTTCGGTCAGTACCCCAATTAGCATGCCATGTGTGAGAGGGCATTTGCTCATGTAGAATTTCACAAGTGCCATTTTATTAATGTACTTCACGTATTTCGGCGGATACCGTCCGATATTATACGTGGGTTGAAAACATTAACACCGGCACACACAAAAACAGAACAAAAACTGAGAAGTGCACAAAGAAGCATTGAGAACGAACCATGCTGGGAATTCCACTGAGGGATAGAGCGAGGCCAACATGGACGAAAACTAACACACATTAAAGACATGCTATTGACTGTTAAGAAGAGCAAGTGGGCGTCGGGCGGGCACATTGCAAGAAGGAATGATTACCAATGGACGCGACTGGTGACAGAATGGCAGCCAAAGGAGGAAAGATGGTTGAGATGACCTCCAAGGAGATGGGAGCGATGAGATTAGCTCATGTTCAGGAGTGAGATGGATTTTGCCATCGGCAAGACAGTGAAAGATGCCGATGGGGCAGACAGGCTTTTATCCAGAAGTGTATTAATTATTTCGATTTAAAGCTTTCGTGACTGCAGGGATTCATCTTCTTGTTTCTTTCGGTAAAGTCACGTAGAAGGGAAGTAATAAAATAATAAAAATAAAACATAATAAAACAATTCTCACGACGTTTCGGCTACAACGCAAGCAGCCGTCTTCAGGTGAAGAATGAGACACTACCAAACTAGGAGCTTATATATAAGCTGCATTGGGGGTTGAAGAGCGCCTTAACAAAAAGAATGTGCATGTGAAGAGGGATTTAGCATATTCATGGAAAATGCGTAGGCGTTGGGCGGGGGGGTGTCAAAGTCATATTATGCCCATGCATTATGCAGGATCAGCAGCAACCAAGGGGGGTGCAGGGATTAGCAGTAACAAAGGAAAGGAATGTTAATGATATGTAGCTGCAGTTACTCAACAACACGTAGAAAACTAAAGTATAAACTACATAAAAAACTAAAGTATAAACTACATCGCACCATCAGTATACTTACTATACTCTATAATAAGCTGAGTTACTAACAGCAAGTAATACATTACAATTTTACCTCGTAAAAATTCTATAATATGCTTCCATCTAAACCTTATTCTCTTACATCACACGAGCATATACCGTACTATATACTGCCATAGATAAACCCAACATTAAATTATATACTGTATTGCTGTAAACCAACCTATATCTTATACATTTAATATCACACTATGTATTATTCTACACACCCTAATGTGTATCGAAATGGTTTATTACGTCCTTCCAATGATTGCTGAGCCAGAATCCATCTTCTCGGTTAAAGTTGTCTCTGTGTTTGTATATGTGGATCGCCTCATGAACGAATCTCTCATGATAGCCAGATGGCTTGCAGAGAACCTCTGTCTTGGAGAAGTCAATATCATGTGAGCCCACTGAGTTGTAACAGTGATCTGCCACGGCTGAGGTGTTAGTCCTACCGTGTTTCAGGTCAGCTTTATGTTCACGGATGCGGTCCGAGACATGTCGTTTGGTTTCCCCAATGTAACTGCTACCACAGAGGCAACTTAGTTTGTAGACGCCAGGGTACTGTATGTCTGGAACCACATCTTTTACAGACGGTACCAGATCACGGATTTTATGTACTGTGTTGAATCGGACCTGGATCTTGTGTTTAATCAGGATTTTGGAGATCTTTTTTGTGACCCCAGCAATGTAGGGTAAGGTGATGGTCTTGAAAGGCTCCTCAACAGGATCCTTCTTGATGTTTGGAGTGATGGCTTTGCGGATTGTATAGTCGGAGTAACCATTTGCCTTAAGAGCTTGGCGTACGTGTTTGAGTTCACTGGAAATGTGTTCATGGTCGGAGATGCATTGGGCTCTATGATATAGAGTCTTGATGAGGGAATTCTTCTGAGATGGATGGTGGTGGGAATCCGGTTTTAGATAAGCATCCGTGTGGGTGGCTTTCCTGTAGACAGAGTGGCTCATTGAACCATCAGGTCTCCTTTTGATTAGGACATCCAAAAAGGGTAGCTTGCCATCATTTTCGACTTCCATGGTGAATCTGATGGCTGGGTGTATGGAATTGATGTGGTCGAGAAATTGGTCTAGAGCAGGCCGGCCATGTGGCCAGATGACAAAAGTGTCGTCTACGTACCTCTTCCATAAGGTCGGGCGTAGAGTGGCAGTCTGGATGGCGTCCGTCTCAAATTTCTCCATGAAGATGTTGGCTACAACCGGAGATAGGGGGGAGCCCATTGGGGTGCCCTCAATTTGCTTGTAGAAGGTTCCATTCCAGGTGAAGTATGTATTGGTTAAGCAGTGTCTCACCAGGGGGGGTACCCCAGCATTCAGTCCTTGATGAACCAAGTCTTCAATGATTGCGATGGTGTCAGGCACAGGTACCTTGGTGAACAAGGAAACCACATCAAAACTGACAAGCAGGTCGTCTGGGGACAGGGCAATCCCCTTGATTGTCGATACCAGGTCAGTAGAGTTTAGTACTGCAGAGGTGGTTTTTCCAGTGAAAGGCCGTAGGATTTCGGACAAAAAACGAGCCAGTTTGTAAGTGGGGGAGTTGATAGTAGAGACAATGGGACGAAGAGGTGTATCTTCTTTATGTATCTTTGGCAAGCCGTACAATCTTGGTGGTCTGGCTGCAGAAGGTTTCAACGAGAACTGTTTGGTCTGATCAATTAATGCGGTTGAAGCAGCAATGATGTTGTTGGTTTTGGAGACGAGGCTGTTGGTGGGGTCTCTTTTTATTTTTGTATAGCTGCCATCGTTTAGTAGTTCTTGAATTTTGTTGTTGTATTCTATTTTGTCCATGATGACAGTGGCATTGCCTTTGTCGGCTGAGAGGATGACAATGTCATCCCTCTTTTTTAATTGAGCTAATTCAAAACGCTCCTCTTTGCTGATGTTGCTAGCTGGCATCTTAGCGTTTTTGAGGGTTACAGAGATTTCGGATCTTGCTACGTCTGCAGCGATGTGACTCAAGCCCTTGAGAGCTACATCTACTCGAGCAATTATATCATTAACTGGTATGTGTCTAGGTGTGACTGCAAAGTTTAGTCCTTTAGCTAAAACGGATTTCAAACCTTCAGAAATAGGACTGTTACTGCGATTAATTACGACTTTGTTAATATCTAGCTTTTCAATGTGTGGGTCCGGTTTCTTGTTTGAGAGGCGATTGAATTTGGAAATCAAGTTGTCCTTACATTTAGTCGACATAGCGGCAGCTGAAGAGGCAGTCATTTTTTCCACATGTTCCCAATCCGATGTGGACATTGTTACACTCAAAGATAAGTGTGATTTGTAGAGTGTCTTGTCTAACTGATCTAGTTCGGTGCGCGTAAGTCTGATTTTCTCTGAGATAAGAGCTAAGCTAGTTCTAGACAGAATTCGTTTCGCATTAGAAGAAGTTACAGCAGCAGATGTTAGTGTAAATGCGTTTGGTATTACCTTAGAGTCGCGGCATCTCTTCAGAAAGGTGAGAGACTCGATTAGCTGAGCCTTCTTATCCCGGAGCTTGTTGAAGGATCTCAAAGTTATGTGGAAACCCTCCCCGTAGAGGCGGTTAAATTTCGATTTAAAGCTTTCGTGACTGCAGGGATTCATCTTCTTGTTTCTTAGAGTCGCGGCATCTCTTCAGAAAGGTGAGAGACTCGATTAGCTGAGCCTTCTTATCCCGGAGCTTGTTGAAGGATCTCAAAGTTATGTGGAAACCCTCCCCGTAGAGGCGGTTAAATTTCGATTTAAAGCTTTCGTGACTGCAGGGATTCATCTTCTTGTTTCTTTCGGTAAAGTCACGTAGAAGGGAAGTAATAAAATAATAAAAATAAAACATAATAAAACAATTCTCACGACGTTTCGGCTACAACGCAAGCAGCCGTCTTCAGGTGAAGAATGAGACACTACCAAACTAGGAGCTTATATATAAGCTGCATTGGGGGTTGAAGAGCGCCTTAACAAAAAGAATGTGCATGTGAAGAGGGATTTAGCATATTCATGGAAAATGCGTAGGCGTTGGGCGGGGGGGTGTCAAAGTCATATTATGCCCATGCATTATGCAGGATCAGCAGCAACCAAGGGGGGTGCAGGGATTAGCAGTAACAAAGGAAAGGAATGTTAATGATATGTAGCTGCAGTTACTCAACAACACGTAGAAAACTAAAGTATAAACTACATAAAAAACTAAAGTATAAACTGCATCGCACCATCAGTATACTTACTATACTCTATAATAAGCTGAGTTACTAACAGCAAGTAATACATTACAATTTTACCTCGTAAAAATTCTATAATATGCTTCCATCTAAACCTTATTCTCTTACATCACACGAGCATATACCGTACTATATACTGCCATAGATAAACCCAACATTAAATTATATACTGTATTGCTGTAAACCAACCTATATCTTATACATTTAATATCACACTATGTATTATTCTACACACCCTAATGTGTATCGAAATGGTTTATTACGTCCTTCCAATGATTGCTGAGCCAGAATCCATCTTCTCGGTTAAAGTTGTCTCTGTGTTTGTATATGTGGATCGCCTCATGAACGAATCTCTCATGATAGCCAGATGGCTTGCAGAGAACCTCTGTCTTGGAGAAGTCAATATCATGTGAGCCCACTGAGTTGTAACAGTGATCTGCCACGGCTGAGGTGTTAGTCCTACCGTGTTTCAGGTCAGCTTTATGTTCACGGATGCGGTCCGAGACATGTCGTTTGGTTTCCCCAATGTAACTGCTACCACAGAGGCAACTTAGTTTGTAGATGCCAGGGTACTGTATGTCTGGAACCACATCTTTTACAGACGGTACCAGATCACGGATTTTATGTACTGTGTTGAATCGGACCTGGATCTTGTGTTTAATCAGGATTTTGGAGATCTTTTTTGTGACCCCAGCAATGTAGGGTAAGGTGATGGTCTTGAAAGGCTCCTCAACAGGATCCTTCTTGATGTTTGGAGTGATGGCTTTGCGGATTGTATAGTCGGAGTAACCATTTGCCTTAAGAGCTTGGCGTACGTGTTTGAGTTCACTGGAAATGTGTTCATGGTCGGAGATGCATTGGGCTCTATGATATAGAGTCTTGATGAGGGAATTCTTCTGAGATGGATGGTGGTGGGAATCCGGTTTTAGATAAGCATCCGTGTGGGTGGCTTTCCTGTAGACAGAGTGGCTCATTGAACCATCAGGTCTCCTTTTGATTAGGACATCCAAAAAGGGTAGCTTGCCATCATTTTCGACTTCCATGGTGAATCTGATGGCTGGGTGTATGGAATTGATGTGGTCGAGAAATTGGTCTAGAGCAGGCCGGCCATGTGGCCAGATGACAAAAGTGTCGTCTACGTACCTCTTCCATAAGGTCGGGCGTAGAGTGGCAGTCTGGATGGCGTCCGTCTCAAATTTCTCCATGAAGATGTTGGCTACAACCGGAGATAGGGGGGAGCCCATTGGGGTGCCCTCAATTTGCTTGTAGAAGGTTCCATTCCAGGTGAAGTATGTATTGGTTAAGCAGTGTCTCACCAGGGGGGGTACCCCAGCATTCAGTCCTTGATGAACCAAGTCTTCAATGATTGCGATGGTGTCAGGCACAGGTACCTTGGTGAACAAGGAAACCACATCAAAACTGACAAGCAGGTCGTCTGGGGACAGGGCAATCCCCTTGATTGTCGATACCAGGTCAGTAGAGTTTAGTACTGCAGAGGTGGTTTTTCCAGTGAAAGGCCGTAGGATTTCGGACAAAAAACGAGCCAGTTTGTAAGTGGGGGAGTTGATAGTAGAGACAATGGGACGAAGAGGTGTATCTTCTTTATGTATCTTTGGCAAGCCGTACAATCTTGGTGGTCTGGCTGCAGAAGGTTTCAACGAGAACTGTTTGGTCTGATCAATTAATGCGGTTGAAGCAGCAATGATGTTGTTGGTTTTGGAGACGAGGCTGTTGGTGGGGTCTCTTTTTATTTTTGTATAGCTGCCATCGTTTAGTAGTTCTTGAATTTTGTTGTTGTATTCTATTTTGTCCATGATGACAGTGGCATTGCCTTTGTCGGCTGAGAGGATGACAATGTCATCCCTCTTTTTTAATTGAGCTAATTCAAAACGCTCCTCTTTGCTGATGTTGCTAGCTGGCATCTTAGCGTTTTTGAGGGTTACAGAGATTTCGGATCTTGCTACGTCTGCAGCGATGTGACTCAAGCCCTTGAGAGCTACATCTACTCGAGCAATTATATCATTAACTGGTATGTGTCTAGGTGTGACTGCAAAGTTTAGTCCTTTAGCTAAACGGATTTAAACCTTCAGAAATAGGACTGTTACTGCGGATTAATTCTGACTTTTGTTAATATCAGTTTTTCAATGTGGGGTCGGTTCTTGTTTGAGAGGCGATGAATTTGGAAATCAAGTTGTCCTTAATTTAGTGACATAGCGGCAGCTGACGAGGCAGTCATTTTTTCCACATGTCCCCACTCCGATTTTTTTTTTTTTTTTTTTTTTTTTTTCTTTTTCTTTTTTCTTTTTTGTTTTTTTTTTTTCTTTTTTTTTTGTGGGACAATCATGTTACCCTCTAACGATCAGTGTGATTGTACGAGTGTCTTGTCGTTAATGATCTAGTTCGGTGCGCGTAAGTCTTGATATGTTTCACTCGAGAGATAAAGCGCTCACAGCTAGTTCTAGAAGGAAGTTGTTTCGCATTAGAGAGACAGTTACCGCAGCAGCATGTTAGTGTACATGGTTTGGTATTAACTTAGAGTCGCTGGCATCTCTTCAGGAAAGGTGAGAGACTCGCTTAACGCTGAGCATTCTATATCCCGGGCGAGCAGTGGAAGGGTCAAATGTCACTGATGCGATACACCCTCCCCGTAAAGAGGCGGTTAAA